>NC_088367.1:18346244-18358744 GCF_034508935.2 Berghia stephanieae
GACATTATTGTAAAAATGTAAAAACATGTAGAACACCAACCAGCCGACAAGTAGTGTGTGTGTGCATTGAAACTTTGTTCAGTTCAGGGATGATTTTGATCTTCTGCAGGACAATCGAGGACTATAATATATTCCTGCCGTCGACAATTCTATCTCTCACCTTCGGATCGAAAGGTCCCGCCCGCTCTAGGCTGCGCAAAGTTGAGTCCTTAAAGATGTCTCTTCTTTCACATTGTCAAATTCAGAAACTTTCGTGTAATGGTAGCACGTCGGAAGGTCCGAGATTCGATCCCCAGTCGAGATAGATTGATTTTTTGGGATATTTTTGTTTTTCTTCTTCTTTTTGTATTTTTCTTGCTTGCTTTGTCTGGCACCTTTCATACACACGTGTTCAGATCTTTATTTCATTTTCTTCTTCTTCTTCTTCTTCTTCTTCTTCTTCTTCTTCTTCTTCTTCTTCTTCTTCTTCTTCTTCTTCTTCTTCTTCTTCCAACTCTCTGTAAATTAACTCTTTCACCCCCGACCTTACATACTCCATGCCGTCATGATTGTAAGTCGGTGCAGTTTTCAAGTTCGTCAGTTGCACTTGTCTAAGCTAATGGAGACGATCTATAAAATCTTTTTCCATGTGCTCGAGTCATTGGTCACGTTGCAAAATGTGCTCAAAATTACCAGAAATATAAAAAGTGTTCACAATTTTCAAAATATCCAACATCACAATTGGTCATTTTGTTCAGCTTGGCCTGTAGGAATGTTGACCACTTTTATAAAAGTAAAACCGCATGTTTACATATCTTATAATGAAGTAATCAAATCGTTTGATAACAATAGATTACGTAATCGATGGCGCGGTTGGACGAAAGCCTGAAAAAGATATCTCTCATTGCACCTTTCGTCACTCTGATCCTGACCTGCTTTTCAGTTGGGATGAGCATCCTACGCCTTTAGTCATCCAAAATTTGTGTCCACAAGGCAGATGCGGTTTTATTTTAGAGTGCCCTTCTCCAAGACAGGTTGCCAGTCAAAGTATAATAAAATAATAATAATAATAATAATAATAAATAATAATAATAATAATAATAATAATAATAATAATAATAATAATAATAATAATAATAATAATAATAATAATAATGATAATAATAATAATAATAATAATAATAATAATAATAATAATAATATAATAATAATAATAATAATAATAATAATAATAATAATAATAATAAACTCTTATAGATCTCACGGTATCCTCAACAATGAGACTCTTGGCGCTTTAAATTATATCAACACAAAACAATATTTAAAGTACATGACATCAAAAAAAAAAAAGAAATGTTTTCAAGGATTTCTTGAAAACAGACAGTGATTTGGATTCTCGGATGCTCTGTGGAATGGTTGGTGTTCCATACAGATGGACCAAAATGAAAACAGGACCTTGTTCTTGTCCAACGATGAGTCTTATTCAGGGTGTCTCTCTCCTAAATTGGTTTCATTGGTGAGTTCTATCAACACCACAGATTAACGTTATAATGTTATAATCCTGTGATCGACGAGTACTACAAGTTAAAATTCGAATTTCAGCCAGTAAAAGTTATTATGAGCTTTGTCGAGCATTGTTTTTGTTTTGTTTTTGTTTTTGGCATATATTATAATCGTGGACGTTCTCCTAACCATCTCTCTTTTCATTAACTCTTTCAGTCCCGACCTTACATAGTCGTCACTCTCTTGTGCCTAAATTATTCTTTTGTCCGTCAATTCGATTATATATAATCGATAAAAACACGGAATCGATTGTGTTTTCTCAAGCTTAAACAGAACAAAACTGATAATCGATAAGCTGTTTTTCAAGCTAAACAAATAATATCGTGTTGTAAAGGAAACAAAAGCCCCGCTATCGGATGACAAAATGTTATAATTCTTTGCAATTATAATATAGAATGGTAAATATCGAACCGAGCCATCAAAATAACAGAGAAACGTAAATTCGTGAAGCTTTTTAAATTTCCGAATTGTTGAGATAAAACTAAATAGACGTTCTATTATTGGCATTTATTAAAGGGGAAAAAAACCACACCTCGGAATTGAATTGAACGGTCTTTACATTTTAAAGTTTCTATGACTCTTCATTGTATAAAACTTTGTTTTAAGAACTTGGAATTTTAAAGTTTATTTTACTCTTACTTGTTTCAGATTCTGTAGAACATCAAGTCATTTTAATGACTTTAAAAGTCGCCAGACATTGCTATTGTTCACGTTTATGGAGTCACATTGTTAAATTTGTATTAATTGTATAACATTCATAATATATTTTTTCTTTAATTCAAAAGGTAATTCCGCCTCTCTACACCCCCCCCCCCCCCCCCCCATTCCCTCGCCCTTCTCTCTTTCTCTGGTATCGTTTTATTATTTTAGTTCCATTTACCTTTTTTCCACTTTCATGTATGTTGTCGTCAAATTGTATGATTTATTGGCGAAAGCCTAAGGTTAAATCAACTTTGAAACTTTGAAACTCTTTATTGATCTCCCTCTCTCTCTCTCTCTCTCTCTCTCTCTCTCTCTCTCTCTCTCTCTCTCTCTCTCTCTCTATCTCTATCTCTCTATATCTCTCTCCCGATCTCTCTCTCTCTCTTTCTCTCTCTATCTCTCTGTCTTTCTTTCTTTCTTTCTTTCTGTCTTTATCCGTCTTCCTCTCTCCGATTCCATCCCGTTTACATGCAGATCACAAAACAAAAAACACAGGAAGATATACAGTAGTTGATCTCCGAAAAGAAAAATGTCTATGATGAAGGTGTTTTTGGGCTACTTTATCTCTCTATCTCTCTATCTATCTATCTATCTATCTATCTATCTATCTATCTATCTATCTATCTATCTATCTATCTATCTATCTATCTATCTATCTATCTATCCATATATCTATCTATCTATCTATCTATCTATCTTATCATATATCTATCTATCTATCTATCTATCTATCTATCTATCTATCTATTTATCTATCTATCTACCTATCTATCTACCTACCTATCTATCTATCTATCTATCTATCTATCTATTTATCTATTTATATATCTCTGTCTGTCTATCTGTCTACTTATCTTTATATCTATCTATCTATCCATCTAACTATCTGTATATTTATCTTTCTGTCTACATATCTATCTATCTATCTATCTATCTATCTATCTATCTATCTATCTATCTATATATCTATCTATCTATCTATCTATCTATCTATCTGTCTGTCTATCTACCTAGCTACTTACCTGGCTGTCAATTTATCTATATGTCTATCTATCTATTTACCTATCTATATGTCTCTCTGTCAATCTACCTACCTATCTATCTATCTATCTGTCTATCTATCTATCTATCTATCTATCTATCTATCTATCTATATATATATATTATATTTATATATATATATATATATATATATATATATATATTTATATATCTGTATGTATGCTTATCTATCGTATTTATCTATCTATTTATTATCAACCTACATATCTTTATATCTCTATATATCTTTCCATCTATTTATCTGTCACTCAGTCTGTCTGTCTAACGTTCTATCTATCTTTCTATCAAGCTATCAATTATATTATATTATATTATATACCAAATTACATAATTAACTACCTCTTCCTCACCACCACACACCCGGCTCTTCTTTCCCGCCTGACTCTCTCTCTCTCTCTCTCTCTCTCTCTCTCTCTCTCTCTCTCTCTCTCTCTCTCTCTCTCTACCTTTTTCAAAAACGAAGAAAATAAGAAAGAAAGAAAGAAGGAAAGAAAGAAAGAAAGAAAGAAAGGCACACCTTATCATTCATCACCCCCTAATCTCTATACCACACACCTGCGCTGATAATAGAATACATATTAATTTTATGACTTAACGTAACCTTTGCAAAAATCAATTCCACAAAACGGTTATGATGGCGATAAAGCTGAAAACCGATTCAATGGCGCATACTCTCCTCTCCAACCGGAACTTACAAGATGCTTATCTGAAGTCAGGTGAACGCTGGAACAATGAGCGTCGGTAGCGGTTTGTCTGGCGCTGGTGTTGTTGTACCTTGTCACTAGGTCTCTCGATGGATGGCTGGATTTATTGATAGGACAATAGATGATATTGTCGTGATGAAAGGGTTGAACAGGATGAATGAAGATGACGTCACTCGATCCTATTTTTTATTGTTTTTAGATTGCCAGTTGGGTTATTAGTTAATTTTCAGTTATAAAGTCATTTTGGATTATTTTCGCCTTGTATTAGATAAATAATAAATAATAAATAAATAAATATAATTTATATAGCGCCAGTATCCATCTAAAGTGTTCAATGGCTCTTTACTAGACACATAAATATGAGAATTTTGAGAAAATCAAATGTTGAATTTTGGAATATTAAGTGGAAGTCAATCTAAAATTTTGTCCTCAGTCTAGACTTGAAGCACACTATTATAGTATTTGTAATTTTGGAGAAAGACTGAGAGAGATTTCCAGATTGATGGTGTCGCAAAATAAATTGCATGTACGTTCCGAGAAATTTTGTTTTGGACATTTTTCTTTCTAATGTGGTGTTTTGTGAGGAGCGAAGAGACCCTTATTGTGACAAGCTATGAGTTTACGAAGGCTAGGTGCAGAGTAACCCCGAGTTATCGTTCCAAAGCTCCGATAATATCTCCTCTGATCATTTTATATATATATATATATATATATATATATATATATATATATATATATATATATATATATATATATATTATTATTCATATACAACCAGTAAAATGTTGACCAATCAAACCACGAGATTTGTGAAAAAGCCCAAATGCCTCGACATGGTAGAGCGTTACAAAAGACAATAACAATATCTTGCTGTTACCATTTGGATTGGACACCAATATATCAACCCGAAGGACCGAAGACTGTAGAGCGTTTTGTTAACTCACTCAACCCTAACACTGACTATATCCGTAGTATACCCCGGGTTACTTTTACCCCATGCCTATTTATTACATTTTTATGAGACAAATTATCCGTTTCAAAGCTGTTGTTAATTTTTACATTCAATGTTAATGGTAGTTGAATAAAACTATCTATGCACATGCTCATTTTTAATAATTTTTTTTCCAATTTTCCAATAGGTTGTTTACAAATAATAGAATGAATGAATGAATTAGACGCCACTTTGCCCTTTTGTTATTTTTAGAGATTTCGATTGGTCATCATCATCATTGCCTTTTTCACCCTGGGTCAGGGTATAGGCCACAGACAAACAGTTTCCATCCTTCTCTATCCTGAGCCAACTTTTTTTTTATCTCATTCCAGGTCTTACCACTTCTCTGTATATCAGCTTCTTTAATTCTTTGTCCTTCATAAATTCTGTAATTCCAGAAACTCTTCGGTCGCCCAAGCTAAAAAAAGGATTTAGTTTGTCTGTCTGTGTTTCTGTAACGGTTTGAGTTTAACGGAAAGGGGTGTTAACCCTTTGCCAACCCCCAACCTTGAGGACCAGGTGACTCAAAGATGGGGGAATCACACACCATTAGTCGCCTTTTACGACACGCTGGCTTGGCGTTGGGCTATTCTTGACCCTCTCAGTTGAGGGACCCCGGACACCACATGGGGATCGATTGGTCAAGTTCTAATTTCTCTCAATCAGACGATGACGGTTAAAGTTACACATAATTTTGTGTGGTTTTACTATTGATCTGGTGGGCAGATTAGGCGAGCATTTTACCTAAATGCATGCATTAATGGAATAAAGAAAAGTAAATCTCTCCTTCTTATTCCCCTTTTATCCATATCCATCAATTATAAACCACCATCGCAGCATCGCCTTCGCCACCGCCATTGCATAGTCAGTTTCATCCTAACTAGAATCACCAATATCATCTCTACCATATGGTCGTCACCACTAGAACCATAATATCATTATTTTTACCTTTACCATAACCACTACCGCCATCATCTAACCATCATCTCTACCACCACCATAGCCACATTAATCACCACAACCACCATCACTATCATCTCTACCACCACCATAGCCACATTAATCACCACGACCGCCACCACTATCATCTCTACCGTCACCATAGCCACTTTCACCACCACAACCACCACACCACCACTATCATTTCTACCATCTCTATAGCCACTTTAATCACCACAACCACCATCATTATCATCTCTGTCACCACCATAGCCACTTTCACCACCACAACCACCACCACTATCATATCTACCACCACTATAGCCACTTTAATCATCACAACCAACATCACTATCATCTCCACCATTACCATGATTACTGCTTCTTCCTCCACCACATTTCACCATCACCATACTCACCACCACCACCACCTCCATCACCTTAGCCTTACCACCACCACATTTCACCATCACCATACTCACCATCACCACCACCACCTCCATCACCTTAGCCTTACCACCACCACATTTCACCATCACCATACTCACCATCACCACCACCACCTCCATCACCTTAGCCTTACCACCACCACATTTCACCATCACCATACTCACCACCACCACCACCTCCTCCATCACCTTAGCCTTACCCACATTCACCATCCATATCCCTCACACCACATCATCACTAGCTACCACCACCACTTTCACCATCACCTACTCCACCACACTCCATCACCTTAGCCTTACCACCACCACTTCACATCACCATACTCACCCACCACACCATCACCTTACCTACACCACCACTTCACCACATCTATCAAATCAACCACTACATCTACCACTAAATTTAAATTAAATACCACCACCACCACCACCACCACCACTACGACCACCTCATCTCTACCACCACTATTCCCATCACTACCACCAACACCACTGAACTCCCAACGCCCCCACCCCCCCCCCCACATACCCCCCCCCCCCAACACCACCACCAACCGCCACCACCAATCCACCCAACCTCTCTACACAAATACCCTTATTAATTTCCTTACTGCCAGCATCATTCATAATACAATACTAAAACGTATAATAGTATTTCCACAGTACCTTTCAAGTTTACACAAGCGCAAAGCCCTCCATGCCAGAATGAAAATCAATACTTAGGGTAGATATATGGCAATATGTTATCCGCGTGGGTCCGATCCTGCACAAGCACAGCACAATCAAGCACTCGGGACCTAAAATGGGTTTTCCCGATAATATTATCATAGTCAAACGCGCGGCGGTTATAATAAAGGCATAGGTAGGAAGCCTTTATTGTTCCATCAATAACTATATATAGTATATATAAAGCCGGGTCAATACATATTCCAAACCTTATGTTTACATTAGTTGCTTCCATCCCATCACTTTTGGTCTTTTGGTCCATGGAACGAGTGAGGGTTATCCATGGTTCTGTAGAGCGTTATAAAAGACAATAACAATTTCTTGCTGTTACCATTTGGATTGGACACCAATATATCAACCCGAAGTACCGAAGACTGTAGAGCGTTTTGTTAACTCACTCAACCCTAACACTGACTATATCCGTAGTATACCCCGGGTTACTTTTACCCCATGCCGATTTATTACATTTTTATGAGACAAATTATCCGTTTCAAAGCTGTTGTTAATTTTTACATTCAATGTTAATGGTAGTTGAATAAAACTATCTATGCACATGATCATTTTTAATATTTTTTTTTTCCAATTTTGAAAAGCAGCAAAAATCTCTAGGATTGAGTGAGTTAATAAACCCCCCCCCCCCAAAAAAAACAAAACAAAAAAAAAACCCAACAATAACAAACAAAACAAAACAAAACAAAATACAACAAACAAATAAAACTAGCCTAAAGTAAGTTGTTCTATAGATAGAATGACGTTGACGTCACTCTGGTCTTTGTTATTGTTTTTTTTGCCACCCGCGTTTATGAGTAATACTCACTAACGGTATTATCCAGACTATAAACGTTCAGGATTACACATAGTTTGTGTGTTGGTTCGTTATACTTCCGGATGGCAATGTGATGAGCTTCTTAGCCAAGCGCACACTATCTATATCATAAGAAGGTTCGATCCTTCAGACCCGAAGCTCCACGGAGCCAAGCGTTTAAACCGGATTCTGTCACGTTAACCCCCTCAAAACCAACCATTTTCAGGATTTTCCCCAAAACTTCACACCCAACTAACACAAAAATATATTTTTTATCACTCAAATACAATAGCAGTAAGTTCTTGCAATTTATAGCAAAACATGCTCTACAACACACTGTTCATTTTCTTTAAATTTGATGATGTACAAGAGAAATTTGAATAAGAACAATGTTGGTAGTATCGTAACGAATGTGACGATTTTCCTATAGTTGGTAAGGAGAGGGTTAAACGGATAATGACTGCTCCTTTCTACAATTTAGATAGGCCATTATTATTATACAAGTCCATAGCAATCTAGATAGCATTGTACAAGTCAAATCTGAAGTATTGATAGTGTGCGATTGGCTAAGAAACTCACAACATTGTCATCCGGAAGTATAACGGACCAACACACAAAACTTTGTGTAACTATAAACTTTTATAGTCTGGTAATACAGTTAAGTGAGAATTACTCATAAATATGGATGGCAGAAAAAACAATGATAAAAACCTGAGTGTCGTCAACTTCGTTCTATCTATACCACCGTCCAACTACATTTACGTAATCTCCAACTTTACTCATTTTGGCGAGAGGACTTTAGTATAAAAGTAACGAAATTGAATTCACTCAGTTCTTTGTTATTGTTTTTGTTTTTTTTTATTTTGGTGATTAGTTCTCACTAAATTAAATCAATCCCGACTATAAACGTTCAAGGCTACACATTGTTTAGTGTGTTGGTACGGTATATTCAGCTGGCGGATCTTGTGAGTATTTTCCATAAATGCATAGCATCAATATATGTAGTTTGAGGTGACTCCATAAAAATAATTTATCCAATAGATAGTTCGAAGATGACGTCACTCAGGCCTTTGTTATTGTTTTTGCCATCCGCGTTTGTGAGTTGTTCTCACTAAACTGTATTAACCAGACTATAAAAGTTCATGGTTACACAGAGTTTGTGTGTTGGTCCGTTATACTTCCGGATGGCAATGTTGTGAACTCCTTGGCCAAGCGCATTCTATCTATAGTCTTAAACCTAAGATTTTTAAAGCTAAAAACTGAAGGCTTAATAACATGGAGCGGAGCTGAGAAAATAGTACAAATCCGGAACAGATGGAGAGGACGCCTCAATGGCCGATGCTTCAGTTGGAGTGGAGGGCGCGCCGAGGTAAGTAAGCTTTAGTGCTAACAATAATTGACAATTGGATTCAGTAGTCACGGGCAACGGCGGCCATCTTGGTTCTAAACAAAGAAAATCATTACTTTTTATTCTTCAAGTTGGCTAGAACTTTTCATATGTCTTGTGACCAGAATGTGTAAAAGTCAAAACATGATCAAGTTTATGTTTTCCCCCTCTGAATACGCTTTTATGCTCGCCGGAGAAATATTTCATACGGGCGTCCGCCATTGTTCCGATAGTTTAGAGCCAGTGTTGCTAAGTTACCATGCGTCATTATGAAGGAAGTGACGTTACGACTATTGAATCCTATTGGGGAGGGTTTGAGGTCCGCAGTATTACCTATCAATTGATATGAATTGAAAGTTTTCCGGACAAATTCTTTAAAAAAAAAAAATTAAACATTCAAGACTCGATCCCATTTCCACCCCACCCCTGCTCTCCATATAAAAACCATGTTTACCTATGATTGAAAAAAAAAATAATTTTTTCATGTCGACTAAAAACGTTTTATTTCAATCATCGAACCATTTAAATGATCCTCACCTTGTCAAACAAAGCCTCTCATATTTTTTATTATTATTATTTTTTTTTTGCCAAGTTGAGCATCATTTTGATTGGTCAATATTTGGAGGAGATTTGTTCTTGCCAAAATGATTTAGTTTTTAGTTTGATGGGAAAGTTAATGCCGGACTCTGACGCCACACGTTTTAAACAAAATTAGCCAGAAAAAAATTGTCTATAAATCGCCAATAAATGATCTCTTTATGGTATATTTGTATTAAATAATATTATAACCAGTTGACTAGAGCAAACAAAGTCAAAGTAACAGAGTAGAAATTATCCGAATATTATTATTATTATTATTATTATTATTATTATTATTATTATTATTATTATTATTATTATTATATTATTATTATTATTATATTATTATTATTATTATTATTATTATTATTATTATTATTATTATATTATTATTATTAATATTATTATTATTATTATATATTATTATTATTATTATATTATTTTATTATTATTATTATTATTATTATTATTATTATTATTATTATTATTAATTATTATTATTATTATTATTATATTATTATTATTATTATTATATTATTATTTATTATTATTATTATAATTATTATATATTATTATACTTATTATTATAATATCATCATATTATCATCACATCATCATCATCATCATCATCATCATCATCATCATCATCATTATTATTATTACTTATTATTATATTATATATTATTATATTATTATATTATTATTATTATCATCATCATTATCTATTATCACTCGTCCTCCTCCTCCTCCTCCCCCTCGTCCTCCTCCTCCTCCTCCCCCTCGTCCTCCTCCTCCTCCTCTTCCTTCTCATCACCATCAACTAATTAACGCCATCATCATTACTATCAATATTGTCACCTGAGCGTAATCAGGTAATTTGACCACTACTCCACCCCTAAGCATTAATCAACCAACGCTTTAAAAAAAAAGGACACATTAATTGTTCTCAAAACAAGAGAGCACAACAAACAACTAATTATGAATTCCGAAACAAAAAGAAATCGGAATAAAATGGTTTTCAGCATCTTTAATTTTAAGAGATTAATTTAATAATGAATTATGTCACTTTGCTCTTGTAATTAACACCCGTAGTGTTGAAAACGTTGACATTTTACGTAACCACTTCGAGTTTCGTTTCTTTTCCGTTTTTGTTTTTTATTATCCCGGCATAAAATGCAAATTAGAGACGAGAAAATATCATCATCAGCGACATGCTTCATACATTTCCCATCCATCCTTCTGACGCTACATTTCATTCTTTTATCCAGATCCATTAAAAATTCCAAAAATTATCGTCGTATGGCGAATCCTGGCGATTTAATGAAATAATGAATTATTAAAAGATGCAACGATGCTTCTAGGATCCATCACAGCAAATTGCTCACAATGGAAAGAACATGTGTTTGTTTACTGCATTCAAGCATGTGTGTGTGTGTGTGTGTTTGTGTGTGTGTGTTAGATGGATCACGTTTGCAATTTAGTAATTTGTTATTTCGCCCCCTTTCTTGATGCGGATAAATCGTATCTACACTCATAGAATTATAAATCTCTAAACTAATGGTGTTGATTGTAAATCACTTGAATTTGTTGGAGACAGAAGAAACAATGTTATTATCAAATATTGAAGAATATAATGAAGACAAAAAAGATCATTATTTTCAGCTTCTTCTTCTTTTTCTTTATAACGCAATATCCACAAAGCGCTTTATAAGGGATACCTGACCAACAGCAACACGGAACATGTAGGACGAGATATGACGACGCCTGTTAGGCTATATTACAAGTATATTTTTCCGACGGAGACAACGCTGTTAGCGGCCAGGTACTAATTTTTAACCTGAGTGCGGTGAGAGAATGTGAGTAAAGGGCCTTTTCCAATGACTCAACTATGCTCCGAGCGAGACTCGAACCTGGGATCTTCCGATCCGAAATTGAGTGTCATACTACAAGACCACATATAGCCGCACAATAATAATAAATGAATCATAATAATAAAAATATATATCTAGCCCATCTCATAAGGTTTAATGCATGCGCATTGTGGGTGGTCTATTAGTTTCCTTTCGGTCATTTTAGAGTTCTGAATGAGGCTCTTACAAATTAAAAGAGAATATCCCGGTTTTTGTCGGGTGAAATGGACTATAGTAGTAAATGCTTGTTACCCGTTTGGTTGAACGCTAGTTTATTGCGAGCTATTTTCCAACTAGGATGTCTTCAGAAATAATGACAAGCAAGTGGGTACAGATCTTAGTCCTTATTTTGAATGATTTCAAGACAAGTTGTGTAATATATAATATAGAGAGAAAGAGGAGAGAGAGAGAAAGAAAGAGAGAGAGAGAGAGAGAGAGAGAGAGAGAGGGAGAGAGATAGATAGAGAGTGAGAGAGATAGATAGAGAGTGAGAGAGAGAGAGAGAGAGAGAGAGAGAGGTATATATAACGACTTTACCGACATCTCCAATAAGACGAGGACTTTGTGTATAAAATTAAAATGCTTTTCCCTGGAGAATAATACAGTTTAATCGTAGGATCGAACCCTCCAACCTAATTTAGGTAGTGTTATGAGTACACGGCCCCAACTCTCTGCACCACCATGAAATACACAAAGACATTCGT
>NC_088367.1:18366244-18368744 GCF_034508935.2 Berghia stephanieae
TACAAAATCTAGATAGGATTTAATTGTATTGATTTTAATATTTTTGGAAAACTTTTTCAGAAAATTTCACTTCCCTTTTGATGATTCTTTTTTTTCACCTTTCATTTATTTATCTTTCTTTTTCTTTTTTTTTTTTTTTTGGTGGTAATTACTTAACTTCGACGTGCACTTATTTGCAGGTCTGATAACCCATTTCATTATGGGCTCATTCTTGTATTGGAAATCTCCAAAAAAAAAAAAAAAAAAAAAAAGAATGAGGCAATATATTTTCCATTGCAACAATGTCAAACTCTAGACCCATAAGAGCGTTCCTATGTCAGACCTCAATATATGTACAAGTCGCTTCACTTAATTTTTGACAATAACTCATATTGCTAATATCTCCTTGAAAAATGCGTTATCTATATCTTATCGATAGACAAACAGCGAATTTTGTACACAAGATACCTATAGAGAGATCTTGCTAAATTTTTGACTCTTAATCTCACAGAATTTGCCGGTGGGTTAAGAATATAGAAGTTGTTCTTTTTAAAAATCTCTTAAAGGACATTTGAATATCAAACACAAATCCAAGATAAATTTTACATGTTTTATAATATCAATACATTGTCTAATGAAATCGGTTACATAAAAATGAAATTAAGAAATGACTTGGTAAAGTTGCACGCCTATCGATAACCCAAATCGCGCTGGGCTCGTTGTTGTCATGGTGATGCCCTCAAACAAACGAAAAGTGGTGACTAGTGCAGCAATGGTAAATCAAGTATAATATAATAAGATTCCCTTTATTCATCCCCGTCGTGAAATTTGTCTTTCGGTTCTATTCCAAGGGAAGACTGGAATAACCCAAGCGTCAGCCGCAGTGCAGCGCCGCAAAGTGAGCTAGGGTGATGTGATGACTTGCTCAAGGTCATACAGCGCGGCGGGTGATCAAACTCGGTACCGTGGGTACAAAGCATAGACCGTACCGCTGAGCCACGCTGTCCCACGCGTTATAGATAGTATGCGCTTGGCTAAGAAACTCAAAACATTGCCATCCGGAAGTGTAACGGACCAACACACAAAAGTGTGTGTATCCATGAACGTTTATAGTCGGGTTAATACAGTTCAGTGAGCATTACTCATAAACGCGGATGGCAAAAAACAATAACAAAGACCCGAGTGACGTCATCTACGAACTATCTATATATAACTGCATACAAATATCAGACTAGTTAATCTGTCCACTCCATAGCCGAATAGAGTACTATAGTTACGTCATGGTCCACTCTGATACCTACTGCCTACCTTAACATTAATTCTCTCCTTACTGATCGTTTTCAGGATATTTCTCAAAATTTCATACCTTCACAACGCAAAAATTGTTTGTTTTTTTTTAAAATACTCAAACTCAGAAGCAATGAGTACCTACCATACCAAACATGCCTACCATTACGAAAAATTCATAGAATTACGAAATGTTGGCTCCAATTTCAGGTTTTCATAAGCATCTCTCAGCATGAAAACTTAATGATTTTGAAATATGATGCCTGACTACATCATTTTCAGGATTTTGAAGTAATATTTAATTCTTGCGAGGGTAAATCTTTGATTTTTTAAAAGTTGATTATAGCGAGAAAAAAATTTTTTCTCCTAAAAACCCCCCGAATATTTAAGTATTCAAGTAGGCAGGGCAGGTCAATTGCAAAGCTATGTGGTCTAGTGGTATTACACTCGCTTTCGGATCGGAAGGTTCTGGGTTCGAGCCTCGCGCTCGGTACAAATTGAGTCCTTGGAAAAGGGTCTTTCCTCACATTTTTCTCACCGTAATCATTACCTGGCCGTTAACAGCGTTGTCTTTGTCCGAAAAAACTGTAATATCGCCTAATAGGCGTCATGTTCCGTCCTACATGTTAAATGCTGTTGACGAGGGACCCTTGTAAAGCGCTTTGAGCACATTTAGTGGATATTGAACGATATAAAGCTCAATTTAAAGGAAATGCTCTCAAACTAACGAAAAGTGGTGTCTAGTGCAGCAATGATAAAACAAGTATAATATAACTGCATACAAATATGAGACTAGTAAATCCGCCCACTTTGATACCTACTGCCTACCTTAACTTTAACTCTCAACTACTTACTGACCTTTTTGCAGGACTTTTCTCGAAATAACTGTCATACCTACCCAACAGTGGTACATGTAAAACTGAATGAGCGAACCTTCCTGAAACACCGGCTAAAAATTGACCTTTTCAATAGTAACATGCATTTTAACTCCCTCAATCCTTGCGATTTTTGCTACTTTTCAACATTGGAAAAATATGTATAAAAATGAGTATATACTCGTACATAGATAGTTTTATTCAACTACTATTAACAGGTAAAAATTAAGAACATTAGCTTTGTTACTACGCCTATGATTTGTCTCAGAAGAATGTAATAAACATGCAAGGGGTAAAAGTAACCCCGGGTATACTACGGATATAGTCGGGGTTAGGGTTGAGTGAGTTAATCATTGTAT
>NC_088367.1:18378744-18381244 GCF_034508935.2 Berghia stephanieae
TGATTTAGCGGTGATTAGTGTTGTTATGTAGTGACATTCTATAGTGTGTTCTCATTGCGTGTATGTGTGTGTGTCTGTGTGTGTGTTTGTGTGTGGTTTATACATGTGTGTATGTGTGTGTGTTTATGTGTGGTGTATACATGTGTGTATGTGTGTGTGTGTATGTGTGTTGTGGAATGTGATTGCGTGGAAAAAAATTATTAGTATTTTTTTTCCCACGCAACCACATTCCACAACACACACACACACACACACACACACACTCACATGTATACACCACACACACACTCTCACATGTATACACCACACACACACACGCACACACACTCACATACACGCAATGAGAACACACTACATCATGTCACTACATAACAACACGACTGATCACCTCTAAATCAACAACACAGCGAAAGTATATATATATATATATATATATATATATATATATATATATATATATATATATATAGTAAATATGACCCATCGCCAGAAAACAGTAATATTATGTCTTGATGGATTTGATGCTGAATAGTCAATCTATAGTCGGGGAAAAATGAGACTTGTCCCGTCCCAACTCTTTTTATTTTATTAAGAAGAATGAATATAAATTCTAAAGGAGCTTAACAGTTGGTTGGATGTCATATCTCTGGACTCTGCTTTTGAATTTTGAATTTATATCCACATCATCATTGCCAAAACAAACTTCATGAAAATGAGAAAAATCCTCACTAGCTTTAAAATATCAACAAAAACAAGAGTGCGTTCGGTTCACATTCCATAAGGAAGGAGATAGAAAGAAAAATGAATGCCTGTAAGATGTGGGTGAACCGCAGAATTTTGAGAGTACCGTGGACCAGAAAGAAATCAAACAGTCTGGTTCTTATTGATGTAGGCCAAAGGTCAAGAAAACTGTTGGCAGAAGTTAAAATTATGAGAAAAATGAACTTTTATGGACACGTTTGGAGACACAACACCATCTAAAAATCGATGTTAAAGGGAAAAGTTGCTGACAGAAAGTGAGGCATCAAGGAAGTCCTGGATTGGAAATGTGGAAGCAACAAAACTGGCAAAAAGAGAATCGACTGCTCGGTAATGGCCCTTGAGCGTGAAGACTGGCGTTCCTGTAGGGAGGCGGAACTCCGGTAAGGTAAGGCAAGCCCTCCATCCAGTTCTGTCCTCAGCTCTATTTATTGGGCTGTCCATCCTTGTCCATCCTTGTCCATCCTTGTCCAATCCTTAAACATTATCCAGCCTTCATTTTGATTGCCGTCCTCACCTTAGCGACTGGCGTCAACCCAATCAAGTTGATCACTACTATAATAATAATATCAATTTGACTCAGTTTCGATAACGTTGAATTATGTCATTTTTTAGAGCTTCAGGGCTATCAGGCCATCTTGAGCCGGTTTGTTATCTCGGTTTCTACAACGTTGAACGAACAATAGTAACAACCTGCTACCCTCTGTGGAGGACACTAGTCAATCGGAAAGTAAATCACATTCCGTCAGATTTAATTGACCCAGCGACTCAATCAATGCTGGGTGGGTAGTCAGCGATATCATAATTTTAAAAAAAAACTGTTGATTTCACCCAAGTTTCGATATCAGTCTCCTTTATTGTGAAGCAAGGGCTATACCATCTGGGGTCTCAAGATACCATTGTCATTGCAGTGCTATATAATCAAAGAAGAAAGTAAAATAAGACCTCTCTCTCTCTCTCTCTCTCTCTCTCTCTCTCTCTCTCTCTCTCTCTCTCTCATTTTCTCTACCCATCCATCTCCCTATCTCTCCCCCGCCTCTCTGTTCCTCCTTCACTCCCCCCCCCCCCTCTTTCTCTCTCTCTCTCTCCTCTCTCTCTCTCTCTCTCTCTCTCTCTCTCTCTCTCTCTCCAACCTCCCTCCCCCTACTTCCTCTCTTCCTTTTATGCAAAGTGGTGTATACCCTCACGTACATAATCACATACTCACGCACACACACACACACACACACACACACTTTAGCCATTTATTCTATGGTCATTTACTGTAATTAACGCCCCTTTCAATCCCATCATCCTTTCCACTTAGACATGCGCACTGATAGATCCCATCAATGAGACATGCGTACTGGTAGATCTAGGTAGATTTTAACCGCAAATAATTCCTATTCACTTCGCCCATTCAAGCCAACAATGGTTATAGTTCATATTTCTAAGGGCTTAATTGCATTAGATTTCCTTTCAAATACACACACACACAGACACACACACCACAATATCACTTCCTTTCTCAATCCCCCCCCCCCCATTCTCTCTTCTCTCTATCTATCTTTCTATCTCTATCTCTTCCCCCCCCCCCTTCTCCCTCTCTCTCTCTCTTTCTCTCTCTCTACCTATATATCTATCCATTTATACGTCTATCGATCAATCTATCTCCAACACACACACATATACGAAACACACACACACACACACACACACACACACACTCATTCATCATATCGTGTCGCGCCATTGGTGGATC
>NC_088367.1:18391244-18401244 GCF_034508935.2 Berghia stephanieae
ACTTTTCTGAATAAAAATTCACCCATACACCGGAGCATACTCAATGTCTCAATCGTTTCTATGTTATATGTTTGTGATGAGAATATTGGCTATTAAGCTTAATGCTGGTCAAAATTACTTCGCGATGGTGGTGAACGAATCGGCGATCTCAAGAAGTGGGTGAGAGAGGGATCTAGAAATGACTTTGGGTTTGAAACGAATATTTTTGTGTTCGTGGATAGCTCACACGGTAGAGCCACGCTCTCACCTGCAGGCGGAGTTGTCGTACCAATAAGGTCGCAGGTTCAAACCCCACCACCGCCGCGGAAAAAAATTTTTTATTCTCTATTGTCTTCTGGCACTTTTCTACTCACTTCATATCTTGTTGTTATAACATTACCATTGCCTGTTTCTTTTCAAGTACTACCTGCACAATGCTCACGTGCAATCGTGAGCTGCAGGTGGGTGTCACTTTCAATGCATCGAAAAGGTCAAGTGTGGTTAACACACGTTAGACTTCAACCCCCCCCCCCCCCCCCCCCCCAAAAAAAAAAAAAAAAAAGAAAAAAAAAAAGAAAAGTAAAGAAAGGGTTAAAAAAAGTCTGGGCACGCGACTTTGTATGTCGAAGGTCGTGTGGTATTTGAGGGGGGGGGGGGGGGGGGGGGGGGGGGCGTGAATTAGGCAGAAGGGAGGAAGGTTTATTACAAAATAAAGAATAAGCAAAAACCATATATCGCAATATCCACTAAACGTGCAGAAGCGCTTTACAAGGTGTCTCTAGCCAACAGCAACACGTAACATATTATAGAACGAGACATGACGCCTGTTAGGCGATATTACAATTTTTCTTCGACAGAGAAAATGCTGTTGTTAACGGCCAGGTACACATTTTATACCTGAGTGCGGCGAGAGAATATAGAGCCCTTTCCAAGGACTCAACTATGCGTCGAGCGAGACTCAAACCCAGGACCTTCCCACCCGAAAACGAGTACAATACATCAAGACCACATAATAGCCCACAGTGCCGCTTTGGCTCACGTCGCGTTTAGCATGCTAATTCCATGGAAATGCGCTCCACTAAAGTTTACATTTATTCATTATCTATTCTTATTTTTTTCTCATGGTACATGTGGTTTGGACAAGAGCATGACGTAGACCATGACAGAGAGACAATGATGACATCAATAGATAGAATGCGCTTGGCTAAGAAGTTCACACCATTGCCATCAGGAAGTAAAACGGACCAACACACAAAAATGTGTGTAACATGAACTTTTATAGTCAGGTTGATACAGTTTAGTAAGAATTACTCACAAACGCGGATGGCAAAAAACAAAAACAAAGTCCTGAGTGACGTCATCTTCGAACTATCTATAGCCTGAAACTGACCAAAAAATGACGTCAAAATGCCAGTCTTTGGCCACAAAAGAAAGCAAATCGTGAGTTGTATTCAATAGTTCAGCCTATGGGACCGCTTGTTTTCATGAGCACTACTAACGACAACTCACTAGACGCTGCACAAACCTAAAAAATGACGTCAAACTATGCCAAAGAGTGCTCTTGTGTCAGGCTATAGATAGAATGCGCTTGGCCAAGGAGTTCACAACATTGCCATCCGGAAGTATAACGGACCAACACACAAACTCTGTGTAACCATGAACTTTTATAGTCTGGTTAATATAGTTTAGTGAGAACAACTCACAAATGCGGATGGCAAAAACAATATCAAAGGCCTGGGTGACGTCATCTGCATACTATCTATAAGTTAACGATGGCGACGGATCGAGGCTAATGTCTTTGCTTGTGAAGTCTGTGCTCTACTAACTTTGTAAATGTTGCTAGATAGACTACTCGAAGTTCGAAGAAATAAATAACAATGTGAGATTGAATGTACGCTTCAATTTGATAATATACGAAAAGATATAAAAAATGGACAGTTTCGTGTTTCCCTTTTATCAACAACATCCTATCGACAACTCACTGGACGGTGCAAAACCCTAAAAAAAATGACGTCAAACTATAAGTCCTAGTTGGTTTTTGTGTCAGGCTATAAATAGTATGCGCTTGGCGAAGAAGCTTACACCATTACCATCCGGAAGTATAACGGACAAACGCACAAAACTATGTGTAACCTTTATAATCTGGTTAATACAGATTAGTGAGAATTACCCATAAACGCGGATGGCAAAAAAGCAATAAAAAAGATCTGAGTGACGTCATCTTCATTCTATCTGTAATTTAACGATTGCTACACTTCAGACCTGTTAAAATGTGACCCAGCACTACAAAACGGTATTATATCGGTGTGTATGTACAAGATGCTGAAATAGAATCCAAAAGTCAAAAGTGATAAAATGGAGTTAAATTGATCATCTTTATAATAATTCAAATGTTGCTGCTTGACTCTCTCTGAAATCAATGGGCATGATGTATATTGCATTTCCATGTGCTCGAGGTCATTGGTCACATTGCAAAGTGTACTCAAAATGACGCATAGTGTGAGGAGTGCTCCAAGTTTGAGAAATATCCAACGTCACAATAATTGGTCATTTTGCTCAGCATTACTCATGGGTATGTTTACAACTCTCATAAATAAAGCAACGTGTTTATATTTTTTTGGAGATATGTCCAATTGGATTCAGTAGTCTGATGTCACCCCACCCTGCAACGGCGGCCATCTTGGTTCTAAACAAGAAAATCATTACTTTTTATTCTTCATGCTGGCTAGAACTTTTCATGCCTGGTAATGCTGGCTATAACTTTTCATGCCTTGTGATCAGAATGTGAAAAAGTCAAAATATAATCAAATTTATGGGGTTTTTTCCCTCTGGATACGCTTTTATGCTCGTCGGAGAAATATTTCATACGGCGTCCGCCATTGTTCCGATAGTTTAGAGCCAGTGTTACTAAGTTACCATGCGTCATTACGAGGGAAGTGACTTTACGACTGTTGAAGAGTATTGTTGTACAGCAACAAATCATGTGATCGATGACTAGATTGGACGAAAACGTGAATATAGTTGCAAGTCACCTGTTTTTTGTTGTTAAGATGAAGAATAAACTCGGGAGCAGGCACTGGTGTAAGATCAGAAATTTTATAGATAGTATGCGCTTGGCTAAGAGGTTCACAACATTGCCATCCGGAAATATCACGGACCAACACACAAAACTATGTGTAACCTTAAACGTTTATAGTCTGGTTAATATAGTTTAGTGAGAATTACTCATAAAAACGCGGATGGCAAAAAACAATAACAAAGACCTGAGTGACGTCATCTTCGAACTATCTATAAACACTTTTTCAGATCTTTATTGTGTGGCTTATGTGGTCTTGTGGTATGACACTCGCTTTCCGATCGGAAGGTCCTGGGTTCGATTCTGCTCGACGCATTGTGCAGTCCTTGGAAAAAGGTCTTTACTCATATTCTCTCACTGTAGTCGGGTGTAAAATGAGTACATGGTCATTAACAGCGTTGTATCTGTTGGGTAAAAAATGTATAAACGCCTGAATGGCGTCAAATCTCGTACTACGTTTCATTTGCTGTTGGTCAGGGACTCTTTTTCATCTCTCTCTCTCTCTCTCTCTCTCTCTCTCTCTCTCTCTCTCTCTCTCTCTCTGTGTGTGTGTGTGTGTGTGTGTGTGTGTGTCTGTCTGTCTGTCTGTCTGTCTCTCTCTCTCTCTCTCTCTCTCTCTCTCTCTCTCTCTCTCTCTCTCTCTCTCTCCTTATTTATTTCTTACCACATCAAGTATTGTTCTCAGTGTCTTTATTATTTTAATTCATTTTACTTTTTATAAGCAAACATCGCGAAGATAAAAGCTCGGGCCCAACAAAGAGTCTTCTTGTATTGACTCAAACTTAGTAGCATTCAACTTCCGCCAAAGCGAACTGATCCCTTTTAGGGATTACGTACCAAGCAAGGACTTAGATGTAAATGTTGCTGCTCGAAGCTCGAAGAAATAAATAACAACATGAAAATGAATGTAAGTTTCCTTTTAACCCTCTCCTTACCACCCATAGGAAAATCGTCACATTTGTTACGATGCAACCAACATTTCTGTCATTCTAATTTCCTTTGTACATCATAATATTTGAACAAAATATATCCTATAGTTAAAGTATATTGAAACTGTGTTGAAGAGCTCTTTTAGCAGAAAGAAATATGTATAGCAAAAACTAACAGATTTTGTGTTGGAGTGAAATAAATCTATTTTTGTATAGGCTGGGTGTGAAGCTTTGGGGAAAATCCGGAGAATGGCCGGTAAGGAGAGAGTTAATGAAAGAAAACAGATATTATGGACTTTTCGGGTATCCCCTTTATCAGCACAACAGGATGAATGAAACACCACAGACGAATGAGATAACATGTCGTGATCATGGCGTTGTTAAGTAAGGTCTGTAGTGTTTCATCCATCCTGTTTTGTTGTTAAAGGGAAACCCGAAACGTCCACATTAGCTGTTTTCGTTTATTAAATTGAAGCTTACATTCAATTTCATACTGTTAACAAGTTTTTAGATGTACTTTAAATTTAAAAAAAGGTTGCGTATATGATTCTTTCTTATAAAAAAAATAGTTTTGTGGTTGTAAGCTGGAATGGAAGGGGAGGGGGGGGGGGTAGCTGGACGGGGGTGAATACACATGATAAAATTTGAAGGACTCGGGTTGGAGCTCCATTATTATTGTTATTATTATTATTATTATTATTATTATTATTATTATTATTATTATTATTATTATTATTATTATCATAATTATTTTATTATTATTATTATTATTATTATTATTATTATTATTATTATTATTATTATTATTATTATTTATTATTATCATCATTATAATTATTATTATTATTATTATTATTATTATTATTATTATTATTATTATTATTATTATTATTATTATTATTTAGCATTATGTTATAACATGATGCTTATTCTGCCGTTCTCCGGGGGGGGGGGGGGGGGGGGGGGGGGATATTATTTTGGTCGGAAAACTCATCCTTCAAATATCGATTCCTGATATGAGAGTTTTTGCCAAGATGAGGGTCATTTTTATGGCTGGATAATATTAGAAAGTCAAGTTTTCTGGCCAAATTTAATTCGCATCTTTCTAGATTTTGGCAGTGTTGCCTTTGTCTTTGAATTTTAAAAATCTGTATTTGTCTTAAATAAATAAATTGAGCTTTATATAGCGCAATATCCACTAAATGTGCTCAAAGCGCTTTACAGGGGTCACTGGTCAACAGAAATTTTTAACATGTAGGACGGGACATGTCTGTTAGGCGTTATTACAATTTTTCGGACAAAGACAACGCTGTTAACGGCCAGTTACTCATTTTACACCTGAGTACGGTGAGAGCGAGAATGTGAGTAAAGAGTCTTTTCCAAGGACTCAACTATGCGCCGAGCACGAGGCTCGAACCCAGGACCTTCCGATCCGAAAGTGAGTGTCATACCACTTGACCACATAGTCTTGCTGTGTAGACTTTCTGGAAACTTCATGAAAATGGCGGGTAAGATGAGAGTTATTTTCATATTATACCATCTTTTTAAAAATATTTCATGAAAATGTTCACCACTCCAGGCTCCAAACAGCACCATGAATGGCGTTCTTTATTGTAATTCAGAAAAGTGAGAGACGGTAAAATAGTGTATCAAGTATAAAGATGTATTATATAATATTTTCTTCCCTGTCAAAAGTTATTATAATTATGTACCATGACCCTGGTGATCTTTCATTATTTGGACTGACGCATAGAATATTGAAAAATCTATTTCCTGTTATAGTCGCTGCTATGAAAAAAAGACTTTTTTATTTTAAGTTTTTATTATTATTATTATTATTATTATTATTATTATTATTTATTATTATATTATTATTATTATTATTATTATTATTATTATTAATTATTATTATTATTATTATTATTATTATATTATTATTATTATTATTATTATTATTATTATTATTATTATTATTATTATTATTATTATTATTATTTTGGCCAGAAACTTTCAAATTATTATATTATATATTATCGGTTAGAAATAAATAATAACCACCGAATTTGTGAAAAGTTCATCAACTTGAGACTTCAATTAAGTTCTCACGAAGTTTTTAGCGTTTGAGGCTTGTTGACATGTTGGGGGGGGGGGGGATATCATAATTTGATTTATCGATTTATGAATTAAAACTTGTATTTTTTAATTTTAATTAATTTTTTTTTTTTTTTGGCCAAAAATAAGGCGAAATGTGTTTTGTGAGAGCATACTGGGTGCTGGTGAACAACTAACTGCTGAAATTGGAGATTTAAATCACCCTGCCGTGTGTTTGGCTTTCAATGGATTCGCGAAGCTGCGTTGTGAGGGACTTTTCTGCCATGCATAGCTCGACAAATCAATTTAATTTTATTTAAAAATATTTTAGCTGGAAAATGTTCACTTCAAATATAGATTAAGATTAATCTCAACTTGTCAAAAAAAGTCTTTAATATAATATTTCATATAATTTTTCACGTTTAAGAGTTTTATAATAGTTAAGGTTATTTTACTAGATCGATACTTAAAGTAAAAAAAAAAATTCCAGCCAAAGTTTTTTTCCTAAAAAATGTGTTTAGTCAGAGTAAAGTATCTTTCGCGTCGCCTTGTGTAGGTATACCCATGACGTATTATTAGTATTATGATTGCCCGACAGGTAAGACAGGTAGGCAGGGTTTGAATGAATAAATGAATACATGAATTGAATGAATGAGTCAATGAATGAATAAGAGTATTTGAATGAATGCAGGAAAAACGGCAGATGGTACGCCAGTTTGGATCAATCAGCGATTGAGAGCTGGCGTTTGAAATCTTTTAAGTCTTTGTATATTATTGTATAAAATTATATTGCATTGCTAAGTATTTGCCTTACGTACATTGACAAAACGACTAATTTTAAAAAATTATTTTGGTTAGACGTTTTTTTCTCTCTTTTGGTTGATATTGTATAAAGCTGGCTCCACAAAATGTCAAATTTTGACATTTCCTGTGAAATCTCAAGTTTGAGACCATTTGACGAATTTAAGGATGGTCTTAATTTGTCGATATTTGAAGTACACCTTTTTTTGGCTAATGAAAATAAAGTCTTTTGTCAGTTACAAGTTTTTGCAATCATGGTAGGCTGTTAAATATCTAAGTTGCTAGGGAAATGGTTGTTAGGTACTACTTCCCCCGTTGTTCAGGGCTCTTGTTGTTTATGTTTTTTTCTTTTTCAAATATCAACATTTATTATTCATATTGTGGTGGTGGTAGTAGTGGTGGTGGTGGTGGTGGATTAAAGAAGGGAGGGGTGGGGAGGGGGCGTTATGATAGTCTAAGATTGGTGACGGGGGTGGGGGGTGGGGGGGGGGGGTGGTAGCGCCGATGTGTCGCGTGGCGAAGAGATTTAGATCTGGAATAAGGAATAGTTGTTTAAGATCTCAAAAAGTTGGAAGACAGCTGATGTGGTTTCATGGGACTGTTTGTTTCAATTTTTAATCTCTTAGTCTAATGTTACTTACAGACAGGTTCCCAATCTGTCAAACCATTAGAAAATAAAAGGTTATAGATAACCAATTTCTTGATTCCCAGTCCATCGACACTCTTTTGTCATGACGTCATGACAGTTTAGTATCACTTTGACCTGTGTAGTAGTTGCGTATATGTATGTGTGTGCGTGTGTGTATGTTTATGATTAAATTCAATCTGTCTATCTTTCTATTTATCTATCTATCTATCTATCCATCTATCTTAATATTTATCTATCTATCTATCTATCTATCTATCGATCGATCGATCTATCTATCCATCTATCTTAATATTTATCTATCTATCTATCTATCTATCTATCTATCTATCTATCTATCGATCGATCGATCGATCTATCTATCTATCTATCTATCGATCGATCTAACTATCTATCTATCTATCTATCTATCGATCGATCGATCTATCTATCTATCTATCTATCTATCTATCTATCTATCTATCTATCTATCTATCTATCTATCTATCTATCTATCTATCTATCCGTCTATCTTAATATTTATTTATCTATTTATCTATCTATCTATCTATCTATCTATCTATCTATCTATCTATCTATCTATCTATCTATCTATCTATCTATCCATCCAGTCATTAATCTGAATATTTATCTACCTATAAATATATATATACCCAGCAGTGATTGGGTAGCTGGGTCTGATAGATCTGGCGGAAAGTACTTTGCAATAGACTTGCTTCCTATCCAAAGGGTAGCAATCAATTGCTATTGTCCGTTTCACGCTATAGAAATATAGAAACTGGGATAAACTCTCACGGCTTCATAGGCCTATGGCTCTGACTCTGTGGGACTTTTTATGTAAAACCAGAGTGAGGGTGTGGGTAACTATAAAAGTGAGGGTGAATGAGTGCATCTGTGTTGTTGTTTTTGTTTCCAGTGTATCTGTGTGAATGGGTTAAAGAAATAGAGAGAGAGATAGAAAGAGAGAGAGAGAGAGAGAGAGAGAGAGAGAGAGAAATAGAAAGAGAGAGAGAAAGAGAGAGAGAGAGATAGAAAGAGAGAGAGAGAGAGAGAGAGAGAATGGGAGATGGTATGCTTGAGAGAGAATAAAGGAAAGGAAAACAAATAAAGTGTGTCGAAAAGAGGTGAGGGGGGGGGGGGGTGGAGAGAGAGAGAGCGAGAGAGAGAGAGAGAGAGAGAGAGAGAGAGAGAGAAGCAGAGGGATAGAATAAGACATAAGTATGTTAGGGGTGGGGGGGGGGGGGATGAGGAAGTGTGTTTATGTGTGTGTGTGTGTGTGTTGGTGTGTGTTTTCTGTGTATTTACTCACCCTATTTGTTACAACCATCCCGGGTAGCCACGGTCTTTGTGAGTACATATAATAAGCTGTTTGTCTCACAACAAGACCATCTATCTTCACAAATTTACGACTTGGTGCCAGCAGCATCTACCCCCTCTCCCCCCCCCCCCCCCCCCCCCCCCCCCCCCCCCCCCCCCCCCCCCCCCCAAGCCTCTCCGATCACAACTACTAACCCTACCACTATCCCCGTCACCACATAGGACTCTCATATTACAAGACATTCACAACAATCGGTAGGGGACAGGGGGGGGGGGGGGGTACGATGGATTAAATCTGTGCAAGGAAAAAACACACAGAGAGAGAGAGAGAGAGAGAGAGGGAGAGAGAGAGAGAGAGGAGGGGGTAGAGGTAGGATGTTCTCCGATTTAAAAGAAAAACATAACAAATAAAAAACGGGAATTGGTTCCACTAGATTTAAGTTAGTTGGATTAGCATGCCTTTGTTTTTAATTAAATATATATTGATGATTTGCGTCTAGCCAAAATGCTCACAACCTCCGCCAGCCGGATATCAGAGAACCAACACACAAAACTGTGTGTAACCTTGAACGCTTTATATCTGATTGATATAATGATGTGAGGTCTGACAATCAATTTAGGACCAGATGGAAGGTCTTGGGTTCAAGTCCCGGTCGCTCTGAATGGTGTTATAGTTGAGTCTTGCAAAAGGCTCTTTACTCACATTCTCTCACCGTACTCGGATGTAAAATGAGTACCTGGCCGTTAAAACCGTACCTGAGTACGGTGAGAGAATGTGAGTAAAGAGCCTCCAAGGACTCAACTATGCGCCAAGCGAGGCTCGAACCCAGGACCTTCCGATCCGAAAGCGAGTGGCATACCACTAGACCACATAGCCGTGTTGCTGTCGGTTAGTGTGACCCCTTGAGCGCGTTGAACACGTTATTGAGAGCTATATAAATGCTCAAACTATTTTAAAATAGTATCCGTCACGGCCTAGACCGGGTACTCATTAACACCCGAGTCGAGTGAGACAATGCATGTGAAATGGCCAATCCTAAAACGCAACCAAGAGTTTTGCGATGATTGTCGCCCATTCGATTTAAAAGGACATTGCCATAGTTTAAAAACTTATTGTGCTTCACATTACTTCATTAAAAAAAAAAAAAACAGCAATGAAAT
>NC_088367.1:18406244-18408744 GCF_034508935.2 Berghia stephanieae
TGTTTTGACTTTTACACATTCTGATTACAAGACATATGAAAAATTCTAGCCAGCATGAAGAACAAAAAGTACAGATTTTCTTTGTTTAGAACCATGATGGCCGCCGTTTCTGGGAAACGTTACATCAGACTATTGAATCCAATTAAGCTATGATCTCTTTTCTCTCAAAACCATTTCGTAACCACCACCTTTGTATCTAGAGCGAATTAATAGTAATTGTTTTTATATAATACGTTGGCATGTGCACGTTTAAAATACTTCTTCTCGTCCATTCGCTGACGTCAAGCAAAGCTGGCCGTGGTCAGTATTTGGATGGGTGACCGCATGGGAACACCTCGTGTTGTAGGCATTAACTTTCTTCAGGCCGAAAAGCTAGATAGAGCTCAGCTGGACGCTGTTCGGATAAATAACTTTAATGAACGAGAAACTTACAATATCTGATGTCGAAAACAGCAATAAACAAAATTTCAAAATGAGCTATATTAGTGCTAGCGACATATAAATAAAAAATGAAAATACACCCATTCATCCTCAGTGTAGAATTTTCTTTAGGGTCTATCTCGATAAGCGATCCAAGATAACCCTATTTGCGTCAGCCGCAGTGCAGCGCCGTAAAGTTTGAAACTGGAGGCTAAGTTTCTTCCACAATGAAAAACCGAGATGTTGACAGGTCGGGAGATCGAACCCGAGCCACCCGGATGATGACAGTACAATGCCTTATCCACCGGCCATCTCGTCTATTATGTTGGTTATGTTCAAGAGAGGGGATGCCGATAGCTCACTAGCAACCTCACTCGAATACGAGCAAATTGTAATTGGCCGTCTCGATTTCGGTAGGAGTCTGTTACTTGTCTGATTCTTCAGTTCATTTAGCAATTATTCGGTTGCTGGGTCTCTGTTCGATCTGGCGGAAAGTACTTTAGATAGAACCATAATAGAATCGTTCTATTGACAGGATAAACATAAGCTGTTAGTGTCATTTAAAAGAAACATTGATACATTCCGTTTCCATGGAAACTTATGGCTCTCGAGGACCACTGGATACCATGCGTGTGTTGATGGGAGTAATTATGTGATCGATTGATTGATTGATTGATTGATTGATTGATTGATTGATTGATTGATTGATTGATTGATTGGTTCATTCATTCATTCATTCAACCATTCATCCATTCATTTTTAAAATTTGTCTATCAATGGTTCCCGATTACCATAAGGCCCGTGGAGCCAGAGTTAATCTTGGGGTCTCTAGAAGGTTTATCCCGGTCACTATAGCGTTCAACGGAGAGTAGCAATTTCTTGTAACCCTGTGGAAAGGACGCTATATTATTATCGCAAAATTTTTTCCTTCCGCGAGATCTAAAATATTGAGCTACCCAAATACAACTGGAGGGGGTTGGGGGGAGGGGGTGGGGTTAGAAAATATCTCCGACTGCACCAGGTATCGCAACCAGCCCCTTTGCTTGTTCAGTGAGTGCTCTACCAACTGAGCAATCGGGAATTTCTAACAATTTATCCATTTCTTTATTCCATTACTTATTTTTCATTCGGCGGACTTTCCATAAAAGGTCAATTCACTTGAATGACAACAACGTAGAATCCCTAGCAGTGATTAGGCATGTTATGTCCCCTTACGCCACAAGCTGTGAGGGTTATCCCCCTTGGCCCCCAGGTTGCTAATGACAACAACGAATGCCAGATTTGGGGTCGCGGAAAGGTCGCGAGTTGGTCGTGAAGGCAATTATGTCTGCGAGGAGTTCCCTTCTGTACGTCTCTTCCCCCCTCTCAAGGATGGGAAGTAGATGGTTCACAACATGATGATATATTATTATAACATTGGTGCGTGCATCCATCGATTTTTGGGAGTGGGATCCACCGATTTTACTAACTCCAACTAACCTTCCTCCAACCTATGCCAGTGATTTTTGGGAGTGGGATCCACCAATTTTACTAACTCCAACTAACCTTCCTCCAACCTATGCCAGTGATTTTTGGGAGTGGGATCCACCGATTTTACTAACTCCAACTAACCTTCCTCCAACCTATGCCAGTGATTTTTATGCCTAGTTTTTTAAAATATATATATAACTTTAACCCTCTCCTTACCAACTATAGGAAAATTGTCACATTCGTTACGATACAACCAACATTTTTCTTTTTCAAACTTCTTTCGTACATCATAAAATTTAAACAAAATGAACAATGTGTTGTAGAGCATGTTTTGCTAAAGAAATTAATTATCGCAAGAACTTTACTGCTATTGTGTTTTGTGATAAAAAATATATTTTTGTGTTAGTTGGGTGTGAAGTTTTGGGGAACATTCTGAATATGGCTGGTAAGGAGAGAGTTAAAAAAGAGGGCGATATTTTTCCTGGAACCTGACAATAATTCGATCTCGCCGTTTCATCAAGGACCCCACTGAGATTCGACTATCTATATCATTATAACCTAACGTTTAAAAATATCTTTTATATAGAACGATATCCACTAAGCTCAAAGC
>NC_088367.1:18413744-18451244 GCF_034508935.2 Berghia stephanieae
ATTATTATTATTATTATTATTATTATTATTATATATTATTATTATTATTATTATTATCATTATTATTATCATTATTATTATTATTATTATTATTATATTATTATTATTATTATTATTATTATTATTATTATTATTATTATTATTTATTATTATTATTATTATTATTGTTATTATTATTATTATTATTATTATTATTATTATTATTATTATTATTATTATTATTATTATTATTATTATTATTATTATTATTATTTTCATTATTATTACTACTATTATTATCATTATTATTGTCATAATTATTATGATTGTTATTATTATTATTATCATCATCATCATCATCATCATCATCATCATCATCATCATCATTATTATTATTATTATTATTATTATTATTATTATTATTATTATTATTATTATTATTATTATTATAATAAATATAATTTTTTTTTTCAGTTGTAGCGGCTTTGAGATTTAAAAACAAAAAACAAAAAAAAAAAAAAAAACCAACAACAACACTTGAAATGATCTTAATCGAAGGACATTAGATTCAAAAATGTCCTGACCAAAATGAAAGAAATAAAATCAAAACGCTTTATCAGTGCACATCGGCTATTGTCCAGCGGAGGGGAAGCAGATTGATGAGGTCAATGTGTGGTGAATGCTAATCACCTGCTTTTTTTTTTTCATGATATAAGTAATGATTCTAATTAATTGAACGACTAACATTTTTTTTTAATTGAGCTTTTGTATAGCGCAATATCCACTAAATGTGCTCAAAGCTCTTTACAAGTGGTCCCTGGTCAACAGCAACATTTAACATGTAGGACTGGACATGACGTCTGTTAGGCGATATTATAATTTTTCGGACAAAGACAACGCTGTTAACGGCCAGGTACTCATTTTACACCTGAGTACGGTGAGAGAATGTAAGTAAAGAGTCTTTTCCAAGGACTCAACCATGCGCTGAGCGAGGCTCGAACCCAGGACCTTCCGATCCGAAAGCGAGTGTCATACCACTAGATCATATAGCCGCATTTATCAATATGTTCACTTGGCATCCCACAGTACTCTGGACATACGCATATAAAAGATTTGAGAACAAAAATTGTTCGGCTACAATGTGGTCTTGTGGTATGACACTCGCTTTCGGATCGGAAGGTCCTGGGTTCGCATAGTTGAGTCCTTGGAAAAGACTCCTTACTCATTTTCATCCACCGTATTCAGGTGTAAAATGAGTACCTAGCCGTTAACAGCGTTTTCTCTGTCCGAAAAAAAAATTGTAATATTTCCTAACAGGCGCTACGCTATGTCTTGTTCTACATGTTACGTGTTGCTGTTGGTCAGGGACCCTTTGTAAAGCGATTTGAGCGTGAATATTGCGCTATATAAAATCTCTAGTTTGTTTTGATTTTTTTTATTTGGGGGGGGGGGGGGGGGGGGCGGTTAAATGTTTTTAAAAAAATTAAAACTTAAAATTAAATATCAACTGATTATGATGTTTCTGTTTATCTAAAAAAAAATTAATGTAAACCTGAGCTTCTACAATTTTCAGAAGTATTTTAATCGATAAATATTCAAAGTTAAGTTTTCTGGCCAAATTCTTTTTTTTTTTTTAATATGTTTTGTCATCACAGATCGGTTATTGTCCAGTGCAGGGTAAGCAGATTGATGAGGTCAATGTATGGTGAATGCTAATCTTTTTGGTTTTACAGTTTGAATAAGAGAAGCTGTAGGGGGTTTGGAGATTATCAAATGAGTAGACAGTTGACAGGACTTACCCCTGTGGTACTCCGGTGGCAAGAATAGAATTGGATGTAAAAGATGATAAAGCAAATTAAAGGAAATGACGTCAGTTTTATGTTAAGAGGTCTTATGTCAAGGGCACTTGCGAACTCAAAACAGACCTTTAGAATGTTCTCTTTTTTTGTGAGTGTGTTAGCAGGTGTTTGTCTGTGAGTGTGTGTGTGTGTGTATGCGTATGTGTGTGTGCGTTTGTGTGAAAGAGAGATAGAGAGAAAGAGAGTGAGAGAGAAAGAGACAGAGAGAGACACACACACAAAAAGACAGAGAGGCACCGAGAGAGAGAGAGAGAGAGAGAGAGAGAGAATAGTAGGCATGCAACCAATTCTACATGCCTGGATAGATATCGATCTATTTCAATGACCCTCATACTGGCAATAGTTCTTAAACCTGGGACTTTGCGAAGTCCTAGGTTTGAAAGTTTTGGCCAAGATGAGGTCATTTAAATCGATATTTGAAAGACGAGTTTTCTAGCCAAATTTTTAAATACATGTTATTTCCAAAATAGAGCCTTATTCCAAGAACACAACTTTGCACCACACACAGCGAGACTCGAACCGGGAACCAAGCGATCAGAAGCCGAGTGTCAAATCGCAAGACCACAGAACCGCACAATGTCCACTAAACGTGCTCGACGAGCTTTGCAAAAGGTCCCTGGCCAACAGCAACACTTGACAGACTTAAGCATCACTAATCTTGAGATAATCTCCACTTTTGCCCATACATGACAAACTAAATATGTTCATGTTATAATCTCTTTTTGTAGTTTGACTCTTCTCTCTCTCTCTCTCTCTCTCTCTCTCTCTCTCTCTCTCTCTCTCTCTCTCTCTCTCTCTCTCTCTCTTTTGATCGTAATGGTCACCTGTTTTCGTTATATTTTGAATGATGGAATCAACAGGGGGTTTGGGAAATGAAATCAATAGAAAGTTGACATGACATTTCATTATTGTTGTAAAAAATCGCAATTGCGAGATGACTACTTTGTAAAAGAGGCTGAGCCAAAATATCATTTCGGATTTTCTTTTATTTGTTGCTTTCTTTTGTTTGTTTGTTTTTTTTTTTTTTGTTGTTTTTTTATTTGTTTTTTTTTTTTGGGGGGGGGGGGCGTTGTTATGTTTTTTGGGGGGGCTTTTTTTGGTTTGTTTTCTTTTGTTTTTTTATTTTTTGTATTTCGTTTGGATTTTTTCCCCCTTTATTTGTTGTGTGTGTGTTTGTGTTTTATTTACTAATTTTTTAGGGGGGTGGGTGGGGGGGGGGGGGGGGAGGTATGAGAAAGGAATGAACTACCATCTTTTTTGGATAAACTTGTTTGACGCGTTTAAAAGTTAATATTGTAATACTTTTGCTGGCAGACTCTCATTTCAAAGCATTTTTAAAAATTTAAAACAGTAAAAAAAAAACTTGGGGAAAACTCTAATATTTCCATAGTTTTTCAAAGTAACTCAAATTTGTTGTCTTTTTTGAGTCAACTGTTAGGAAAATTATTATTTGGCACAGTCTCAATTGCAAAGAAAAAATGCGTTTATTGTCTTTTTTGATAGCTCAATATCCACAAAACGTGCTCAAAGGTCTTTACCAGGGTTCCGTAGCCAGCAGCAACACGATAACTGTAGTTGTAGAAGCAGACACAACGCATGTCAAACGCTTTTACAATTATTATTTTTTTCCCATAGAGAATGCGATACTTTAATTAATTAGCATACCCTCATTAAAAAGAATTTACTAAAAAATTCTGAATTCAATCCAGAACAACTAAAAACATATTTAACTAGGGAAGTTCTGAATTATAACGCTCGGGACAGAGGAATGGTACAAAAGCTGCGGAAACGTGGAGAAAATCCGTGGACAGAGAGGTAGAAGAGACAGAACTGTCGTGGCCTAAGACCTGCTCTGAGGAAGGTGGCCCAGAACTTGGTGAGAGAAGAGCATCTAAATTGTAACACTCGGGACAGAAGAATGGTCCAAAACCACGAAAACGTGGAGATGAAATCCGTGGACAGAGAGGTTGAAGAGACAGAACTGTCGTGGCCTAAATGAACCTGCTCTGAGGAAGGTGGCCTAGAACATGGTGAGAGAAGAGCATCTAAATTATAACACTCGGGACAGAAGAATGGTCAAAAAGCTGCGGAAACGTGGAGGTGAGATCTGTGGACAGAGAGGTGAAGAGACAGAACTGTCGTGGCCTAAGACCTGCCCTGAGGAAGGTGGCCCAGAACATGGTGAGATAGAAGAGTATTGTTCTACCGAATTCAATTATTCCGTCTAGTGATCAGTTCATTGTTTTGGAAACTTCGTTAATTAATTATTATTTATTTCTATTTCTGGCTACTTGTTATATTATGGGATTGATTTAACATTGTTATACTGTTTGGTGGTTTGTATTTTTCCGTCGATTTGAGGGCATGTCCATTACAACAATGGTACCTACCATAACAAGTCGGGTATTCAGACCTGAGAAATAAGTACACGTTGGTGGCAGCCCCACAGGGATCATGAAGAGGATTAAACATAAAAACAAAGGTTTCATTTCAGGGATTTTTTCTTGGTTGTGGTGTCATCGAGTGCTTATATCTTCTTGTTTCTTATTATTATTGTTCTACTACTACTACTACTACTACTACTACTACTACTACTACTACTACTACTACTACTACTACTACTACTACTACTACTATTACTACTATACTACTACTACTACTACTATACTACTACTACTACTTACTACTACTATACTACTACTACTACTAACTACTAACTACTAACTACTACTACTACTACTACTACTACTACTACTACTACTACTACTACTACTACTACTACTACCTACTACTACTACTACTACTACTACTACTACTACTACTACTACTACTACTACTACTACTACTACTACTACTACTACTTCTTCTTCTTCTTCTTCTCTTCTTCTTCTTCTTCTTCTTCTTCTTCTTCTTCTTCTTCTTCTTCTTCTTCTTCTTCTCTTTCTTCTTCTTCTTCTTCTTCTTCTTCTTACTTCTTCTTCTTCTTCTTCTTCTTCTTCTTCTTCTCTCTTCTTCTTCTTCTTCTTCTTCTTCTTCTTCTTCTTCTTCTTCTTCTTCTTCTTCTTCTTCTTCTTCTTCTTCTTCTTCTTCTTCTTCTTCTTCTTCTTCTTCTTCTTCTTCTTCTTCTTCTTCTTCTTCCTCTTCTTCTTCTCCTCATGATTATTATTATTATTATTATTATTATTATTATTATTATTATTATTATTATTATTATTATTATTATTATTATTATTATTATTATTATCATTATCATCGTTCTTTCCCACCTCCTCCACTTGTATAGTGCACTTTCATCACTGTGTAATGCTCAATGCAAGTTACAAATAAATATACAAAATTTACATATAAAACGTATACCATAATGATATCAATAGGAGCAAAGTGTGTCATAACGTATAAGTATCATAAAAATGTAACAATAAAAAGGCAGTGTTTTAACAATGATTTGATATTATCAATGGATTTTGCTTCTCTTATCTTTCTGGGCAGGTCAGGTCGTTCCACACAAGGGGCTCAGTGTGCGTGGGTAAAGGAACGGTCGCCATAAAATTTATCATTGGTCTTTCTTAGAATAAGTTTCGTCTTGTCTGTCGAGGACCGTAAATTCCTTTTTGGTACATAGAAAATTATTTTTAACATGCTTTTGAGTTAGTCATGTTTTTTGTTGTTTTTTTAAGGGTTTTACGGCGCTTGCAACACATTTAGTTTATATCAGCGCCAGTAAAAAGGAAGAAAATGAGATAATAAAAAGTTCTAGAATTACAATTAAAGCATCCAAGAGAAAGTAAGACAAAGGGGAACTGGGAACAAATAGGGATCGGATGTAGATTCCAAGAGCATACCACCAATGTACTTAGTTTGAGATCACCCGATCTATAAGTCTCATCCAGACACAAACACAAGATCCAGCAAAGAGGAATACACTCAAATGCTTACAATATGCATTCAAAATAATATAATAATACATGTTGTAGTCAGGTGCTTCATCATAATAGGCTTTTAAAGCAAAAGAGTAATGTTTAAAATGATTCTTTCCCGGACAGACAGACAGCCAGTGCAGCTCATACAGAATAAACAGAAAGTGTACTATCCTCTTTGGCCTTGTCACTAATTTATCTGCACTATTCTGTATGACTTACGCGCGGACGCGAGGTTTTATCCTGGTTTATCATACCCTGTAAAAAAATTAAAAGCATATTATTTTAACCCTCTCCTTACCAGCCATTTTCAGGAATTTCCCCATAACTTCACACAAAACTGATACAGTACAAAAATATATTTGTTTTCACTCAAGCACAATAGAAGTAAGTTCTTGCGATAAATAATTTCTTTAGCAAAACATGCTATACAACATACTGTTCATTTTCATTTTAATGCACAAAAGAAATTTGAAAAAGAAAAATGTTGGTTGTATCGTAACGAATGTGACGATTTTCCTATAGTTGGTAAGGAGAGGGTTAATTAAACAATTTGGCCAAGAAACTCGTCCTTCAAATAATATTGATCGATGAAAATGACCAAGGTCTTGTCAAAAAAATACCCAAACCTGAGACTTCAAGATAATATTTTAAGGACGAGTTTTTTTTTTGGCTATTTTTATTTTAATGTGTGGGGGTCCCGATAGCTCAGACAGAGACAACGCTGTTAACGACCAGGGACTAATAATTTTACACCTGAGTAGGGACTCAACTATGCGCCGAGCGAGCGAGGCTCGAACCCATTACTTTCCGATGCAAAAGCGAGTGTCATACCACAAGACTACACATAGCCGCACAAGAAAAGAAAAAAAAATTAATTGAGCTATATATAGCGCAATATCCACTAAATGTGCTCAAAGCGCTTTACAAGGGGTCCCGGGCCAGCAGCAACATTTAACATGTAGCACGGGACATGACGCCTGTTAGGCGACATTACAATTTTTCGGACAAAGACAACGCTGTACTCATTTTACACCTGAGTATGGTGAGAGAATGTGAGTAAAGAGCCTTTTCCAAGGACTCAACTGTGCACCGAGCGCGAGGCTCGAACCCATGACTTTCCGATCCAAAAACGAATGTCATACCACAAGACTACACATAGCCGCACAAGAAAAGAAAAGAAAGCAAGAGAGAAAGAAAGAAATAAGAAAGAAAAGGGAGAAAAAAGAAAGCAACTCTTCTAGATCTGAGACAGGGGTATAAGTAGGGGTCAAGCAGTAAACACTGTATTTAATTTATTTTACATACACATACGCTACTGGCGGGAGGTGAGGCATCTCTTTGTGACGAGTGTGGAAGGAAAAACGACAGAATGACAGATTGAATGGAATGGTCATTGAGTGGTCACCCAGTGGTCAACGACGACGCGCCGAGTCAAAGAGACAGATTTGTGTAACCACGGCATTAGCGGGAGGTGGCGAAACACAAAAAAGATGACTAGGCAGGCGGCAGAATGACCGCTCAGTGACCATCGCAGTGGTAGGTATGAATGACCGTTATAGTGTTTTGTCGAGAGAGAGAGAGAAAGAGAGAGAGAGAGAGAGAGAGAGAGAGAGAGAGAGAGAGAGAGCAGGACTTTTCACACTCGCGCATACTCTCTCTCTCTCCCTCTCTCTCTCTCTCTCTCTCTCTCTCTCTCTCTCTCTCTCTCTCTCTGTTTAAAGTTTTTATTTTTTATTTCTGTCTATGAATTCTTGCAAAAAAAAAAAAAAAAATGACCACAAAATAAAAAAGAAAACGAAATAAATAAAAAGACGATGTAATTGATATGTTGAATGGATAAATGTCTTGCGTCGGTCTTGCGATCTCCTCCTCCTCCTCCTCCTCCTCCTCCTCCTCCTCCTCCTCCTCCTCCTCCTCCTCCTCCTCCTCCACTTCCCCTTCCTCTACATTTACGTCTTACATTGCCAAAGGTTAAAGGATTTTTTTAATTATCAGTGATTCAAATCAATATTAGCCGTGGGACTGGATGAAAAAGGGGGGGGGGGGGGGGGGGGTCGAGGCATAGCGGAGGCGATACTAAAATATGTTTGCGGATAAACAATATTATGAAGGAATCGAACCTTGATCGTTTACATGCCAGACCTACTATCTACCAACTGAACACCTCCCCCCCTTCCCCCCTTCCCGCCAACCTCACTGCTTCAACCCCAATTCTAAACCCTACCGGCACCCTAACCCCCCCCCCCCCCCCCCCCCCAATGCCCTCTTTCTTTAATCATCGAACCAAAACCTGTCTATTGTCCAAGAGATGGACAACACACACGCGACCACGGTCAACATCCATCAAAAATTCTATTGTCTATTTACCCCCCCCCCTCTCTCTCTCTCTCTCTCTCTCTCTCTCTCTCTCTCTCTCTCATCCTCCCCCTCCCCCTACCTCCAACCCCCACACCCATCAGCTCGCCCCCCCCCCCCCCCCCCCACCAGTCTACCTGTCTAACTCAATCTGCCCGCCACTGTTATGTCTTTGTAACAGGCTACCGTTAAATCTTTACCCAGGCTCTTTCTAAATAAGATGACACCTTTATTTCTTTGCCGTTAATCTCCCCCCTATCACCCACCTTGTGTCGTTACTAGGGTCTACCTTTTTCACGCTATATCTAACAAACTGATTCTATCTATTGTTCGGAATTCTTCTATTTCATTCGATATTTATTCCTCTCTCTCTCTCCCCCCTATCACCCACCTTGTGTCGTTACTAGGGTCTACCTTTTTCACGCCATATCTAACAAACTGATTCTATCTATTGTTCGGAATTCTTCTATTTCATTCGATATTTATTCCTCTCTCTCTCTCTCTCTCTCTCTCTCTCTCTCTCTCTCTCTCTCTCTCTCTCTCTCTCTCGCTCTCTCTCCATATCTCTCTCTCTATCTATCTTTCTCTCTCCCCCTCTCTCTCTCACACACACAGACACACACCTCTCCCCCCCCCCCACCTCTCTCTCTCTCTCTGTCTATATATCTATCTGTCTATCTATCTACAAATCAATCAAGCAATCTAATTATCCCCCAATCTATTTATCTAGCTATTTATTTATCTGGTTATGAATCTATCTATCTATCTATTTTTCTAATTATCTATTTACTTATCTATGGATCTATCTATCTATCTATCTATCTATCTATCTATCTATCTATCTATCTGTCTGTCTATCTATCTATCTATCTATCTATCTATCTATCTATCTAGCTATCTATCTATCTATCCATATATCAATCCTTCAGTCTATCTATCTATCTATCTATCTATCTATCTATCTATCTATCTATCTATCTATCTATCTATCTATCTATCTATTTATCTATCATATCCTACCATCACCAAACGTGTCTCGAGTCTTGAATCTATCTATTTCACGCTTTTAATAATCGACTGATTCTATCTAGCTTACCGCTATTGTTTGGAATCTCATTTCATTCCACCCCCCCCCCTCTCTCTCTCTCTCTCTCTCTCTCTCTCTCTCTCTTATTATATATATATATATATATATATATATATATATATATATATATATATATCCATTAACTTTTCTGTCTATTTACCCATCTATCTATATCTATCCATCTATCTATTTATCTATCTATCTATCTTTCCCACACACACACACACACACATATATATATATACACACACTAATATATATATATATATATATATATATATATATATATATATATATATATATATCTGAACGAGTTAGCATGTGGCGAAATTCAAATTTTCAACAGCGCCTTGCTTTAGGCAGAGCTCATAAAGAGCGTCAATGAATTGTTGCAGACATTGAAGATTAACTTTTGTCATTGATGGGATATAAATTGACTTGTTCAATAATACATCAATAATAAAACACTGTACACATGGCTTCAAGAGTAAGTATACGTTTAATTGGCTTTATACCACACACGAACTAAAAGTAGTTGAAACTTTCATTAAAAAGTTATATCTTTACTATTGGTTATATCTCTGCCTACATAGTTAAGGGAGGAAAAAACTAAAATACTCGAGCTTTTATATAGCGCAATATCCACTAAACGTGCTCAAGGCGCTTTACAAAGGGTCTCTGACGAACCTCAACACATGATATGTAGAACGAGACATGACGCCTGTTAGGCAGTATTACATTTTTTTTCCGACAGAGACAACGCTGTTAACGCTGTTGCACTTTTAACACCTGAGTACGATGAGATAATGTGAGTAAAGGACTCAACTATGCGCCGAGCGAGTCTCGAACTCAGGACCTTCCGATTCGAAAGCGAGTGTCATACAACAAGACCACATAGCCGCACAAAAGATAATTGGAATATCAAATTTAGATCATAAAGAATATACGTTACATTGAAATTGACTAATATTATAGATCGTATGCGCTTGGCTAAGAAGCTCATAGCATTGCCATCCGGAAGTATACCGGACCAACACACAAAACTATGTGTAACCTTAAACGTTTATAGCCTTGCTAATACAGTTTAGTGAGAGTTACTCATAAACGCGGATGGCAAAAAAACAATAACATAGACCTGAGTGACGTCAACTTCATTCTATCTATATCATGAGAAGTGTTAAACCAAGAAGATGTAGTGTTCATTTTATGCTAGAAAATTGAGAACCAAAAAAAAAAAAATAATAACTGGCTACGTTGGCTCTAAAAAACTCTATATGTGACCCCTCGTCTCAAAACTGTATTTTGTCGGGATGGACGATATGCTAAAAAGTCAAATTATAGTTAAACTGGTCAAAAATATGAAACGTTGGTATTTAGCACAATAAAATATGATATTCCTTCTCCCCTATAAAGCATATAAACTCAACGTAAGCATGATATTTCTGGCTACAAACTCCATTTTCAGCATCTTAGTCATCCCGACTTAATACCGTCTTGAGACGAGGGGTCAAATATTTGCAAATTAGTGCTGTCGCTATGTTGTATCTAGACGTCAATGGTGTTTGTGTTATGTTAAATCTTTTATCCAAAGAAAGAGCACACGACTATAACTCCATCCAGCCCATTTTCTCCATGCAATCTTCTGTCACTTTCTGATTGGTCAGTTCACCCGCATCGTCTTGTGTACATTAGGATCCGAAAGGAACCCAGGGATAACCTCCACGGGAATTAACTGATAGGTACATGGGCAGACAAAAGAAGAATTAAATTTCCCCGCTGCGCGCCAATGGCAAGTGATTATTTTACCTTCACACCGGAAGAATGGACGATTTCAAAACGAGGACAAAAGCGTCCTTAGAAACCATGGCGCATGGTGTGAGCGGGAGGTAGGGCTAATGTAATTTTGGGGTTTATTTTACGTGTAAACTTGACATAGGCTAGACACAATAGACCTGGTAAGATGCTGGACAAAAGAAGCGAAATTATCTTTTTGTGTGTATGTTGAGTAAGATGAAGGATGAGAGATGAATGGCCGGAGTGATGAATGAACACATGAGACAAGGAAGGGACGCGTGGGGTATATATAATAATAATACAACCAGGCAGATGGGTCCCTGTTAAAACTATCTTTCAAGCTTTCATTCAGTCTTTTGAATTTATTGGTCATTGACCACGACGTTGGGTCAGTCGTTTTGTTGGAAACTTTAGTAAAACTGGATGCATGAGAGAGAAAAATATTTATTGAATTCTACGGGGTTTTTAAAACGATAATCAGGACTTCTCTTCTTTTTTAAAAAATGAGCTTTTATATAGCGCAATATCCACTAAATGTGCTCAAAGCGCTTTACAAGGGGTCCCTGACCAACAAATACATTTATCATTTAGGATGGGACATGGAGCCTGTTAGGCGATGTTACAGTGTTCTTCGGACAGAGACCAAGCTGTTAACGGCCAGGTACTCTTTTTACACCTGAGTACGGTGAGAGAATGTGAGTAAAGAGCCTTCTCCAAGGACTCAACTATGCGCCGAGCGAGCGAGGCTCGAACCCAGGACCTTCCGATCCGAAAGCGAGTGTCATACCACTAGACCGACCACATAGCCGCACAATATTGTTAAATATTATTTTTAGTGGAGAACCCGCCATATTTGAGGAAACATAAAGGCTTTACGAACAGGCACTTGTCTATTTCATTCATAATGCTTACTTATACTGTATTCTGTAAATTAACATAGATCGAGATGAATCTTTTGAGCCACTCGCGAACAAAATCGGTCCGATAATAAAAGTCTGTAGGTGCGCTCAAATTAATCTGGCAACAGGCTGGCCAGATGGCAATTCCCAACGTCAAATAACCGATCACAATGCCCTCGCTTACAGATTTTATATGTTATAATCAAATGACCGATCATTGTGTCCTAGCTGATTTTCTAAATAATCATTTGAGTCAACAGGCGATAGCATTACCCTTAATTTAAAAAGAGGAAAAAAAAAAAAAAAAGAAATAAAGGTATGCTAGTATATCAATCTGTATTTTGATTTTACATATTTGATTTGTTGATAAAAATCTTATATTCTTGTATGAGTTATATTGGCAATTGCCTAAAGAAAAAAAGTTTTGAACTTTGAACTTTGTAAAAAATAGTTTTATATTTTTTTTGATTTGCCAGTAATCCTGTGCTTGGTAGCAAAAACAAAACAAAAAACAACAATATTCATATGGGTTGTACAGAACAATTCTAATCCCCAACTACATTTTTTCAAAAAGATAAAGATTGATGCTATATAACATCATCCCCAAAGTTAAAAGGGATATAATAAACATTAAACCTGACTGAAATACAAATGTTATCAACAACTAAACCTAAAGGCTATAGATAGGATGAAGTTGACGTCACTCGGGTCTTTGTTATTGATTTTTTTTTTTTTTTTTTTTTTTGCCATCCACGTTTATGAGTAATTATCACTAAACTGTATTAACCAGACTATAAAAAAGTTCATGGTTACACAGTTTTATGTGTTGGTCCGTTATACTTCCTGATGGCAATGTTGTGAACACCTTGGCTAAGTGCATACTATCCATAGCTCAGATGGTCGGTGGTAAGTAAGTAAATAAGTCCATAATTATTCTATGCTATTGCTGTATCTACTCGTATATTCCTGCATCTGATCAATCTTTGCAATGAATTGACAATGTGTATTTGATTCAAGTTCCTCTGATTACAGACATGTAGCTGTTAGGTCATAATTTTTTTTAAAAACTTGTTTATAGACTACGGTTTTGTTTTTGTTTTTTAACTTAAAAGGAGTTTAAAGTTTGTTTCCGGCTGAATTTATTGTTAAAGTGATAAACAAACAATTGAATTGTTATAAATAAAATGAGAGGAGCATGAGGATTAATTATAATAATCGTTTTAACGTGTATTGAATTGTATTCCATTAACATTCTCCATCTTGTCTGCCCAGCACTGACTAAACGGATTATATCCATTTTGGCCAGAAAAAGTTTACTTCCAAATATTAGTCGATTAAGAGGACTCCCAATTTGGCAAAAACTCTCACAGTTAAAGTCAAATTTTGACATTTTTCTCGAAAGCTCCAATTTGGGACTTTTTGTCAAACATTTTAAGAGATCAATATTTGATCTGACCCAACTAAAGGGAAAAGTATCCAATGTTTTTTTGTCCCTGAACACCATGTCCCCCCATCCACTGTAACACATTGAAAACAACTTTCACAACTTGATATTTTTTCTTCCTCCCATGATCGCAGCATTCCAATTTCCGCGTTAATCTTTTTTATCTTACAAAAATATAAAATTATCTCCCTTTGGCCGCTAAAATCTGTTGCCGGCTAATTTGCTTTCTCTCAATAAAAATTTAATAATTCCAATTAAAACAACGAGCATGATGGCTTTAAACAACAAAATGAATGAATTGTTTTCGCATTTCATTTCCAAAATCATCATCATCTGGGTCACGCCGACACCGGGTCACATGACCGGGGGCCTGATGATCACCGTGCCCTCGGATCACTGTGAGTGAGTGATCCGTCTCATTCAGATTCGCTTTTCCTAGCTGCTATCCCTAACACTGCCGGAAACTAACCAAAAATAAATTATTTTAGATTTTCATTTTAGCCAGTAAACTTTTCATTAAAGTGCCGATTTGCTAAGATGGCATAGGTACTTGTCAATCAAGAGTCTTATATCTGAGACAAATTTGAGAAATCTCATATCTAAGAATGTTTTTTTTCAAGTTAAGTATCATCTTTGACAAGCGAATCGATTAATTTGAAGTATAATTTTTCTGGACAAAATGACAATGGTGTATTTTGTCAGAATTTGGCAACCTATCCCTAACACTGCATAGGGATACATTAAAAACATGACGCATTGTGCCCCTGTGAATTCTCAACGAGATAATTACTAGGGTGAGGTAAAAACATGGAATAACTAAATGAAATCAACAAATTTTGTTAGATTTCGGGGGAAACGAAATGAATAGAAATGAAATGGGAAGGGGTGAGTCGATGATAATAATATCTAAAAAGTGAAACGGAGGAGGGGGGGGGGGGGTGGAGCGGAAGATTGGGGAGAAAAAAAGAGAAGAAAAAACTGGAGAGGGGAGAAGGGGAGAGGAGAGGGCATTTTATCACGAAATTCTGTCGTTTTTAGTTGATATTTTTTAAACCTCTATCCTCTCCGATAATATATCTTTCGCTTTAAATTATATTGTTTTGACAACGATGGAATATCGACTTTTTATTCATCATCATATCGATAATTAACTGATTTTTTTCCCATTCACGCACGCGAAGTTCATCTTAACTTTTAAAGATCAGATTTTTATTTAAAAATAAAATAATATCGTGTTAGCATTTGTTTTGTTTTGATTCGTTATGTTCTTCCATTTAAAATGTGCATTTAATTTTGATCAACTTGCTTGCATAATGTAATAGATAGGGTAAAATTGATTGCAGGGTTATATTTGTAAATGTTGATACAAATTTATTTTTCCTCGAGAAAATTATTATCGCTGGAATTAATAAATCAAGTGGATTTTCTTTTTTCAGTGACATGCTATAAAATAACAAGAGATGTCAATCACAACAATAACAATTACAACAACAGGAACAACAAAGACTATTATAACAAACTAACAAGACAATACATAGCAGCAACAAAGATCTTAGTGACAAGCTAGGCAGCAAACAACACTGGTGTCAGATGAAATTTTTAATTCAGAAAAGTGAGTGGAGCAGGCGCTTATGTTGGTAACAAGAGCTGATGAAGTGAGTAGAAAAGTGCCAGAAGACAATAGAGAATAAAAACGAGTTGTCGTACCAATAAGGTCGCGGGTTCAAACCCCCATCACCGCCGCGAAAGATTTTTATTCTCTATTGTCTTCTGGCACTTTTCTGCTCACTTCATCTCTTGGTGTTAGATGAAAGTCTGAATTGTTATGTCGTATGAAACAGTGCCAGACAAATCAGATAGAAAAATACAAACAAACAAACAAAATCATCCTTAACCCTCTCCTTACCAGCTATTTTTAGAATTTCCCCCGAAAATTCTTTCCCACCCAACACAAAAATAGACTTTTCTTACTCAAACAAAAAATAACAAGTGAGCTCTACAACACTGTGTTTAGTAACAATAGCTGTTATCAAAGTATTTCTTTACATTTAATGATGTACAAGAAAAATCAGAATGAGAAAATTGTCGGTTACATCGTAACGAATGTGACGATTTTCCAATGAGTGGTAAGGAGAGGGTTTAAATACCGACCTTTCTCCACTGGGGTTCGAACCTCAAACCTATTGTTTACCGTCGGTCAAACCAGACCAAAACATTAGTCTGCCTCGACTGGAGGTCGAAGTTCATGTTGGGATCGTTTGTTATTTATTTTTCTTGTAGTTTTTCTTACTGGTTCCTCTGGTACTTATTTTGACTCGACTCCGGATCGGACATACTGCCCTCACTCACCGTTTCCTTCTGGAAAGGAATGAAAACCCCCTCTGCAGAAGCTGTAACTGTGACCTCACAGTTCGACATATTTTAATAGAGTGTACACAGTTAGAACAGATAAGATCACAGCATTATGAAACTAGAGACTTGAAGTCTATGTTCCATCAGTCGATCCGTTTACAGTTTTAAAGTATCTGCAGGAATGTGAACTCCTGCAGAAATTGTAAATAAACATTATTAAATAACAAACATGTAACTATTAAAAAAAAAAAGAAATTGAGCTTTATATAGCGCAATATTCACTAAATGTGCTCAAAGCGCTTTACAAGGGGTCCCTGGTCAACAGCAACATTTAACATGTAGGACGGGAAAGGCCGCCTGTTAGGCGATATTACAATTTTTCGGACAAAGACAACGCTGTTAACGACCAGGTACTCATTTTACACCTGAGTACGGTGAGAGAAAGTGAGAAAAGAGCCTTTTCCAAGGACTCAACTATGCGCCAAGCGCGAAGCTCGAACCCAGGACCTTCCGATCCGAAAGCGACCACATAGCCGTTTTTATAACATTTTATTACAACAGGTATTAACACGATTGAGCAGCTATGGCCCCTCAAGGCCGATAAAAATTGATAAAAGTCAGAAACGGGCGCTTAAATAACCTAAATAGTGTTGAAAGCGCTGTTAAACCCCTAAAAACAAACAAAAACAAACTGTTTCATACACACCTTTTCAGATTTTAATTTGACTTGATTTATGAGCACGTTTAGTGGATCTTGTGCTATATAAAAGCTCGTTTTTCGATGAGGAGATTGAGTTTAGTCGTCTAAAAATTAAAAACCTGACTTGCTTATTCTGATCGTTTTACTTTTTAACTCAATTTTCTTTATCATGTTGTGTGACTATGTGGTCTAGTGGTATGACACTTGCTTTCGGATCGGAAGGGCCTGGGTTCTAGCCGCGCTCGGCGCATAGTTGGGTCCCTAGAAAAGGCTCTCTTTACTCACATTCTCTCACCGTACTCAGGTGTAAAGTGACTATCTAGCCGTTAACAGGATTGACTCTTGTCGGGAAAAAAAATATAATTTCGCCTTCTTCTTCTTCTTCGTTCCTCTGATGGACATCTATGGCTGCAGTCCGATATCTGCTATGAAGTCTGTGGTCCGCTTTAGGTCCTCAGCCTCGCCATAGAGCTTTGTGTTGAGTGTTGTAGGGGTGACCCAGTGGTTCGAACGTTGCACGTTGTATAATGGGCCTAACAGGCGACATGTCTCGTTCTATATGTTACATGTTGCTGTCGGTCATTAAACCTTTGCAAAGCGCTTTGAGCACATTTCGTGGATATTGCGCTATATAAAAGCTCAAGTTTTTTCCCCCAATGATAGGGGCCTTTTGACATCCAACGGTGGACGGACAGCTCACTATTCAGAAAAGTGAGTGGAGCAGGCACTTATGTTATAACAACAAGAGATGAAGTGAGTAGGAAAGTGCCAGAAGACAATATAGAATAATTTTTTTTCTCGCGGCGGTGATGGGGGTTTGAACCCGCGACCTTACTGGTACGACAACTCCGCCTGGCCGATGAGAGCGTGACTCTACCGTATGAGCTATCCACGATCCCTCAGCTCACTATTGCTGTGTCTGCTATCCCTCTATGCCTTTTCCCCATTTCCACGCTGCTTTCTTGCTGTCGTCCATGTTCTGGATTGTCATCTGTCGGGGTTTTTTCCTGGTCCTGGCTGAAAGCCGGAGCTGCTGTGAGGGGGGCAGTTAAATGTATAGCTCCTTTTTTTTTTTTTTTTTTCGAGAGAGAGAGAGAGAGAGAGAGAGAGAGAGAGAGAGAGAGAGAGAGAGAGAGAGAGAGAGAATTTTTTCCCCTTGTATATCATTTCTCTTTCATGTACCTACTATTATTTATTCTTGTTTTGAATATATCGTACTTTTTTATATATTTGAGAGTTTACTTCATTGCGGCATCCTATCGCGGTTTAGAAAATGAAAATTGGTAATACGCTTCAACAGTCGTAACGTCACTTCCCTCGTAGTGACGCATGGTAACTTAGTAACTGGCTCTAAACTATCGGAACAATGACGGACGCCCTTATGAAATATTTCTCCGACGAGCATAAAAGCGTATAAGGGGGAAAAAAAAAACATTATAAATCTGATCATGTTTTGACTTTTACACATTCTTTTCACATGACATGTGAAAAAGTTCTAGCCAGCATGTTTAGAACCACGATGGTCGCCGTTGCTGGACGACGTGACATCAGACTATTGAATCCAATTTGTTACGGTGAATCTTCTGTTTCCTATTTGAGTCAGTCCTGGTTATATTACTTTTCTTGTGGCGCTTATAACTTCAGATCCAAAACCTTTCCTTCATCATCTTCCTGACCTAAAAGTGTTTCAAGCGCCGCGAACCCTTAAAAACAAACTATTCAAATAGGCTTGAACAGTCGTGACGTCAATTCCCTCGTAATGACGCATAGAAACTTAGTAACTGGTTCTAAACTATCGGAACAATGGCGGACGCCCTCATGAAATACTTCTCCGACGAGCATAAAAGTGTATCCAGAGGAGAAACAAACATTATAAATCTGATCATGTTTTGACTTTTATACATTCTTTTCACATGACATGTGAAAAAAGTTCTAGCCAGCATGAAGAATAAAAAGTACCGATTTTCTTTGTTTAGAACCAAGCCGCTGGTTGCTGGGCGGACGTAACATCAGACTATTGAGTCCTATTATTTTCCCCAACAAATAAATAAATATCTATTCGTTTACTAGACAGAGAAAATAAATGTAAACCACTGTTAATAGTATACAATTGCCATGTCTATAAATAGATTGTTGATCTTCGTCATAATATCATGTTGGAAATATCTTATTTGAAATGTTTAAAGGATATTTACCAGATGCCGTTTCACTCTTATTGTCAGAATAGCAATAGGACACTAATTTTCATATTCTCATATTGTCATTGCGCCTTCTAAATTTTCATTTCTTATTTACTTTGTTAAACCCTCTTGTATCAATAATTTATCCTCCTCCTCCTCCTCCTCCTCCTCCTACTCCTCCTCCTCCTCCTCCTCCGGACATTTATTTTCTTCATCTCGTTCGCCGCCCAATTCATGATTTTGACTCTCTCTCTCTCTCTCTCTCTCTCTCTCTCTCTCTCTCTCTCTCTCTCTCTCTCTCTCTCTCACTCACTCTCTCTCTCTCTATCTCTCTCTTTCTCTCCGTATGTGTCTGTCTCTCTCTCTCATTCGCTCTCTCTCTCTCTTTGTTCCTCTGTGATTGTATGTATGTGTGCGTGTGTGTTTTCCTCAGCTTCTCTCTATCTCTCTCTCTCTCTCTCTCTCTTTCTCTCTCTCTCTCTCTCTTTATCTATCTATCTATCTATCTATCTATCTATCTATCTATTTATCTATCTATCTATCTATATGTCTATCTATCTTTTTATCTAGCTCTATCTATCTATCTATCTATCTATCTATCTATCTATCTATCTCTTTTATTTTTTGTTTCTTCTCATTCTCTATTTCTGTCTCTATATCTCAGTTTATCTTTCTCTCACCCCCTCTCTCTCTCTCTCTCTCTCTCTCTCTCTCTCTCTCATTCTCTCCCCCTCCCCCCCCCCCACCCCTTTCCCCATATCTCTTTCTCATTATGGGACAGCATGGCTCACCGGTACGCTTTGCTTCTTACCCGAATAGGTACGGAGTTCGAATTCCCGCTTCGCTGTGTGGCCTTGAGCAACTCACCTCACCCTTGCTCGAGTTGCGGCTCTCCAGTCTTCCCTTGAAATAGACCCTAAAGACAATTTGTCTTTCCCTATGGGATGAATAAAGCTGATTTATTATTATTCTCTCATTGTGTCTCTTTATCTCATTATATTTCTCTCTCTTCTCTCTCTCTATCTCTCTCTCTCTCTTCCCCTCTCTCTCTCTCTCTCTCTCTCTTCCCTCCCTCTCTATCTCCCTCCCTCTCCTTCTCTCTCTCATCCTCTATCTCTCTCTCTCACACTCACACACACACACACACACACACACACTGACTCTGTTTGTCTCTCTCCTCCTCCTCCTCTCATTCTCTCCATCCTCCACCACCTTTATCACATCTCCCCCATTTTTTCACTCACCTTTAGATCATAGCCCTAACTCTATCTCTTCCTTTTCTTTATTAACAACAAGATATGAAGTGAATAGAAAAGTGCCAGAAGACAATAGAGAATAAAAATTTTTCGCGGCGGTGGTGGGGTTTGAACCTGCGACCTTATTGGTACGACAACTCGCCTGGCAGGTGAGAGCGTGGCTCTACGTGTGAGCTATCCACGAACACAAAATATTCGTTCAAACTCAAAGTCATTACTAGATCCTCTCTCACCTACTTCTTGAGACCGCCGATTCGTTCGTAACCACCATCGCGAATAATTTTGACAGCAGTTAAGCTTAATAGCAATATTCTCAACACAACATATAACATAGAAACGATTGAGACATTGAGTATGCTCGTGTAGGGTGAATTTTAATTCAGAAAGTGAGTGGAGCAGGCACTTATGTGGTAACAACAAGATATGAGTGATAGAAAAGTGCAGAAGACAATAGAGATAAAAATTTTTGCGGCGGTGGTGGGGTTTGAACCTGCGACTTATGGTACGACAACTCGCCTGGCAGGTGAGAGCGTGGCTCTACGTGTGAGCTATCACGAACACAAAAATTTCGTTCAAATCAAGTCATTACTAGATCCCTCTCTCACTACTTCTGAGACCGCCGATTCGTTCGTACACCACCATCGCGATAATTTGACAGCAGTTAAGCTTAATAGCCAATATTTCAACACAAAATATAAATAGAACGATTGAGACATTGAGTTGCTCCGGTGTATGGGTGAATTTTAATTCAGAAAAGTGAGTGGAGCAGGCACTTATGTGGTAACAACAAGATATGAAGTGAATAGAAAATGCAGAAGACAATAGAGAATAAAATTTTTCGCGGCGTGGTGGGTTTGAACTGCGACCTTATTGGTACGACAACTCCGCTGGCAGGTGAGAGCGTGGCTCTACCGTGGAGCTATCCACGAACCAAATATTCGTTTCAACTCAAAGTCATTACTAGATCCCTCCTCACCTACTTCTTGAGACGCCGATTCGTCGTACCACCATCGCGAATAATTTTGACAGCAGTTAAGCTTAATAGCCAATATTCTCACACAACTATAAATAGAAACGATTGGACTTGAGTATGCTCGGTGTATGGGTGAATTTAATTCGAAGTGAGTGGAGAGGCATTTGTTGTAACAACAGATATGAAGTGAATAGAAGTGCCAGAAGACAATAGAGAATAAAATTTTCGCGGCGGTGGTGGGTTTGAACTGCGACTTATTGGTCGACAACTCGCCTGCAGGTGAGAGCGTGGCTTACCGTGTGAGCTATCCACGAACACAAATATTCGTTCAAACTCAAAGTCATTACTAATCCCTCTCTCACTACTTCTTGAGACCGCCGATTCGTTCGTACACACCATCGCGAATAATTTGACCAGCATTAACTTATAGCCAATATTTCAACAAACATTAACATGAACGATTGGACATTGAGTATGCTCCGGTGTATGGGTGAATTTTATTCGAAAAGTGAGGGAGCAGGCACTTAGTTGGTAACAACAGATATGAAGGATAGAAGTGCCAGAGACAATAGAGAAAAAATTTTCGCGGCGGTGGTGGGTTTGAACTGCACCTTATGGTACGACAATCGCTGGGGTGAGAGGGTTACCGTTAGTATCCGAAACAAAACTTTCAAACTCAATATTACTATCCTCTCCCTCTTGGCGCGTTGTTGTCCCCATCGGATAATTTTGACGCGTAAGCTAAGCCATTTTCAAACAAATATATGAACGTGAGCATTGATATGCTCGTGGTGATTATCAGAAGTGGTGGAGCAGGCACTATGTGAACAACAGAATGATGAATAAAAGTGCAGAAGCAATAGGATAAATTTTCGCGCGTGGGGGTTGAACTGCACCTTTTGTGACACTCCCTGGCAGTAGCGGGTCTCGTGTGAGACACGAAACAAGATCAGAAAAGTGAGTGGAGCAGGCACTTATGTTGGTAACAACAAGATATGAAGTGAATAGAAAAGTGCCAGAAGACAATAGAGAATAAAATTTTTCGCGGCGGTGGTGGGGTTTGAACCTGCGACCTTATTGGTACGACAACTCCGCCTGGCAGGTGAGAGCGTGGCTACCGTGTGAGCTATCCACGAACACCCCCCCCCCCCCCCCCCCCCCCCCCCCCCCCCCCCCCCCCCCTTTTTTTTTTTTTTTTTTTTTTTTTTTTTTTTTTTTTTTTTTTTTTTTTAATTTTAATTCAGAAAAGTGAGTGGAGCAGGCACTTATGTTGGTAACAACAAGATATGAAGTGAATAGAAAAGTGCCAGAAGACAATAGAGAATAAAAATTTTTCGCGGCGGTGGTGGGGTTTGAACCTGCGACCTTATTGGTACGACAACTCCGCCTGGCAGGTGAGAGCGTGGCTCTACCGTGTGAGCTATCCACGAACACAAAATATTCGTTTCAAACTCAAAGTCATTACTAGATCCCTCTCTCACCTACTTCTTGAGACCGCCGATTCGTTCGTACACCACCATCGCGAATAATTTTGACCAGCAGTTAAGCTTAATAGCCAATATTCTCAACACAAACATATAACATAGAAACGATTGAGACATTGAGTATGCTCCGGTGTATGGGGTGAATTTTAATTCAGAAAAGTGAGTGGAGCAGCACTTATGTTGGTAACAACAAGATATGAAGTGAATAGAAAAGTGCCAGAAGACAATAGAGAATAAAAATTTTTCGCGGCGGTGGTGGGGTTTGAACCTGCGACCTTATTGGTACGACAACTCCGCCTGGCAGGTGAGAGCGTGGCTCTACCGTGTGAGCTATCCACGAACACAAAAATATTCGTTTCAAACTCAAAGTCATTACTAGATCCCTCTCTCACCTACTTCTTGAGACCGCCATAAGTGCCTGCTCCACTCACTTTTCTGAATTAAAATTCACCCCATACACCGGAGCATACTCAATGTCTCAATCGTTTCTATGTTATATGTTTGTGTTGAGAATATTGGCTATTAAGCTTAACTGCTGGTCAAAATTATTCGCGATGGTGGTGTACGAACGAATCGGCGGTCTCAAGAAGTAGGTGAGAGAGGGATCTAGTAATGACTTTGAGTTTGAAACGAATATTTTTGTGTTCGTGGATAGCTCACACGGTAGAGCCACGCTCTCACCTGCCAGGCGGAGTTGTCGTACCAATAAGGTCGCAGGTTCAAACCCCACCACCGCCGCGAAAAATTTTTATTCTCTATTGTCTTCTGGCACTTTTCTATTCACTTCATATCTTGTTGTTACCAACATAAGTGCCTGCTCCACTCACTTTTCTGAATTAAAATTCACCCCATACACCGGAGCATACTCAATGTCTCAATCGTTTCTATGTTATATGTTTGTGTTGAGAATATTGGCTATTAAGCTTAACTGCTGGTCAAAATTATTCGCGATGGTGGTGTACGAACGAATCGGCGGTCTCAAGAAGTAGGTGAGAGAGGGATCTAGTAATGACTTTGAGTTTGAAACGAATATTTTTGTGTTCGTGGATAGCTCACACGGTAGAGCCACGCTCTCACCTGCCAGGCGGAGTTGTCGTACCAATAAGGTCGCAGGTTCAAACCCCACCACCGCCGCGAAAAATTTTTATTCTCTATTGTCTTCTGGCACTTTTCTTTTCACTTCATATCTTGTTGTTACCAACATAAGTGCCTGCTCCACTCACTTTTCTGAATTAAAATTCACCCCATACACCGGAGCATACTCAATGTCTCAATCGTTTCTATGTTATATGTTTGTGTTGAGAATATTGGCTATTAAGCTTAACTGCTGGTCAAAATTATTCGCGATGGTGGTGTACGAACGAATCGGCGGTCTCAAGAAGTAGGTGAAGAGAGGGATCTAGTAATGACTTTGAGTTTGAAACGAATATTTTTGTGTTCGTGGATAGCTCACACGGTAGAGCCACGCTCTCACCTGCCAGGCGGAGTTGTCGTACCAATAAGGTCGCAGGTTCAAACCCCACCACCGCCGCGAAAAATTTTTATTCTCTATTGTCTTCTGGCACTTTTCTATTCACTTCATATCTTGTTGTTACCAACATAAGTGCCTGCTCCACTCACTTTTCTGAATTAAAATTCACCCCATACACCGGAGCATACTCAATGTCTCAATCGTTTCTATGTTATATGTTTGTGTTGAGAATATTGGCTATTAAGCTTAACTGCTGGTCAAAATTATTCGCGATGGTGGTGTACGAACGAATCGGCGGTCTCAAGAAGTAGGTGAGAGAGGGATCTAGTAATGACTTTGAGTTTGAAACGAATATTTTTGTGTTCGTGGATAGCTCACACGGTAGAGCCACGCTCTCACCTGCCAGGCGGAGTTGTCGTACCAATAAGGTCGCAGGTTCAAACCCCACCACCGCCGCGAAAAATTTTTATTCTCTATTGTCTTCTGGCACTTTTCTATTCACTTCATATCTTGTTGTTACCAACATAAGTGCCTGCTCCACTCACTTTTCTGAATTAAAATTCACCCCATACACCGGAGCATACTCAATGTCTCAATCGTTTCTATGTTATATGTTTGTGTTGAGAATATTGGCTATTAAGCTTAACTGCTGGTCAAAATTATTCGCGATGGTGGTGTACGAACGAATCGGCGGTCTCAAGAAGTAGGTGAGAGAGGGATCTAGTAATGACTTTGAGTTTGAAACGAATATTTTTGTGTTCGTGGATAGCTCACACGGTAGAGCCACGCTCTCACCTGCCAGGCGGAGTTGTCGTACCAATAAGGTCGCAGGTTCAAACCCCACCACCGCCGCGAAAAATTTTTATTCTCTATTGTCTTCTGGCACTTTTCTATTCACTTCATATCTTGTTGTTACCAACATAAGTGCCTGCTCCACTCACTTTTCTGAATTAAAATTCACCCCATACACCGGAGCATACTCAATGTCTCAATCGTTTCTATGTTATATGTTTGTGTTGAGAATATTGGCTATTAAGCTTAACTGCTGGTCAAAATTATTCGCGATGGTGGTGTACGAACGAATCGGCGGTCTCAAGAAGTAGGTGAGAGAGGGATCTAGTAATGACTTTGAGTTTGAAACGAATATTTTTGTGTTCGTGGATAGCTCACACGGTAGAGCCACGCTCTCACCTGCCAGGCGGAGTTGTCGTACCAATAAGGTCGCAGGTTCAAACCCCACCACCGCCGCGAAAAATTTTTATTCTCTATTGTCTTCTGGCACTTTTCTATTCACTTCATATCTTGTTGTTACCAACATAAGTGCCTGCTCCACTCACTTTTCTGAATTAAAATTCACCCCATACACCGGAGCATACTCAATGTCTCAATCGTTTCTATGTTATATGTTTGTGTTGAGAATATTGGCTATTAAGCTTAACTGCTGGTCAAAATTATTCGCGATGGTGGTGTACGAACGAATCGGCGGTCTCAAGAAGTAGGTGAGAGAGGGATCTAGTAATGACTTTGAGTTTGAAACGAATATTTTTGTGTTCGTGGATAGCTCACACGGTAGAACCACGCTCTCACCTGCCAGGCGGAGTTGTCGTACCAATAAGGTCGCAGGTTCAAACCCCACCACCGCCGCGAAAAATTTTTATTCTCTATTGTCTTCTGGCACTTTTCTATTCACTTCATATCTTGTTGTTACCAACATAAGTGCCTGCCCCTTTTCTTTATTCATGTCTTCCTGTTACTGCTCTTTATACCTCTTCTTTCATCTCATCTTGCGCCCCCCCCCCTCCCCCCTTCCCGATTATAGATTTTCTTTCTTACACTGCGTCATTTCATCTCTTTTATTTTACATTCTTCACCCCCCCCCCCACCCCCCACCCCATTTTTCACCCCGTTCCCTCAATGCTATATATATATTTATATAGGATTTCCCAGATAACTACTTTTTTTTTTTTTTTACTTTTTTTCCACTCATCCTTGCCATTTTTCAATGGGGGTGGGGGGGAGGGGGGGGGGTCACTAACTCTATCCTCAATACCTCAGCCATTTTCATTTTCATCGTCTTCTTACTTACTCATTCTGTCGCTCACTCACTCACTCACTCACTCACTCACACACTCTTCTTTCCCTGGCGGGCCTCCTGATATACCATCACTCAAGTCCTAAAATCAATGCAGTACTGACACCTAGCGGCTATAAGTAGTCGTATGGTCCCATGCGTGTAAAACACCCATCCATCAGGGGAAACTTACTGCCTTTTACAAACTGTTACCGCCTAATTGAGAATGTCTTGTTTCTCGGTTAAACGGATGATTCAATTATGCGTATATTGTTCTCTTTTCTCCCCATCTCCTCTCTATCACCGTATTTATTCTCAAATCACTTATTTAACCCCTCTACTTAACTTCACCTGTTGTCTTATTCATATTCGCTCTATTTTTCTTTACATCCCCCCCCCCTCCCCCATTATCTCTCTCACACATTCATTCGCACACACACAAACACACACATACACGTATAATTCCCTATGCCCTTCTCTCTGTGTCTTCTCCGCCCCATCGCCTCCCTCCCTCTTTTTCACTCTTTATACATTTATTCTCTCCCCACTGATCTCGCTTCTCTCATTTTTTAAAATCCCACCATCTTTCTCTCATCTTTTCCCAATTATCCGATTTTACTAAAGCCGCCTAATAAACTGTAAATAATATACAATTGCTCATTTTTGTTATAATGGGGGGATATATTTTTCGATCGGTCTACATTATCATCTATACTATCATTCTAACAAAATACTTTAAAGTAGACTTTATCTGATGCCACATATAAGTATTATTGCTTTGACTTTCCAAACCACTCTATTTGCCGAATTCCCGATAAGAAGAAGTCTCACTAAAAGAAAATCCATGTGAATCCTTTAATCTTTTTTATTTCCATGTTGAGACTGTGGAAACTCCCAATTTTGTGCTATTTATCTAATAAATACAATTGCTTGTTACCATTTGGATAAGAAGTAAATAGATTTCGTCATATCTAATTGACATGTCCTAAATTTCTTAGAAGTGAATTGTAGGATATTGGGAGTTTATTTAGAAAACCGAAAACCAAACGTAAGTCAATTTGGAATCGAAATCGATCCGTTTGCCTATAATTCGGGTGCTCGCGCTCTACCAATTTAATTACCAACCACTGTTGGGAGAGTCTCGGATTGTAATATTTTCATCACTTGCATTGTCTAATTACCCTCTGTATTCCATTTATTAATAAGGAATGTCAAAGATGTAAAACCCGAGAGGATCCCTTTAAACAGATTTCCTCAATATGAGGGGTTTCGTTATAATATATTATTTCTTTTTGGTATAAGTTGTATGAAATAAAAAGTTCACCATTGACATAGAGCAATATCCACTAAACGTGCTCAGGTAACTTTACAAGGGTTCCCTATCAAATAGCAATCCTTATCATGTTAGACAATAATACATTTTTTCCCGACAGAACCAACGGTGTTAACATCCAGGTACTCATTTTACACACGAGTACGGTGAAAAATGTGAGTAAAGCGCGATAGAGCCTTTTCCAAGGACTCAACTATCCGCCGCTCAGAGCGGGACTCGAAACCAGGACCTTCCTATCCGAAGGCGAGCGTCATACCTCTAGACCACATAGCCGCAGAACTAAGAACCACGTTACAAGAGTTTATTTTTGTCTAGAACCACGTTACAAGAGTTTATTTTTGTCTAGAACCACGTTACAAGAGTTTATTTTTGTCTAGAACCACGTTACAAGAGTTTATTTTTGTCTAGAACCACGTTACAAGAGTTTATTTTTGTCTAGAACCACGTTACAAGAGTTTATTTTTGTCTAGAACCACGTTACAAGAGTTTATTTTTGTCTAGAACCACGTTACAAGAGTTTATTCTTGTCCAATGCTGCCATGTTTTTCTCAACCAACTTTCTGCCATCTTGATACTATTTATTTCACTTTAAGGCGCTGTCACTGAGTAACGATTTCCATCAGGTGAATCTATCAGGTGTTGATTTATTTACAATGTTTACATGGCATTAATGTGTATTTCTGGTAATAATAATAATAATAATAACAGTAATAATGATGATGATAATAATAATAATAATAATAATAATAATAATAATAATAATAATAATAATAATGATAATAATAATAATAATAAGTAATAATAATAATGATAATAATAATAATTAATAATAATAATAATAATAAAAATATAAGTAATAATAATAATAATAATAATAATAATAATGATATAATGATGACGATGATGATGATGATGATAATAATAATAATAATAATAATAATAATAATAATAATAATAATAATAATAATAATAATAGTAATAATAATAATGATAATAATAATGATATTAATAATAATAATAATAATAATAATAATAATAATAATAATAATAATAATAATAATAATAATAATAATAATAATAATAATAATGAACAACTGGAAACATTTTTAGCTTAATTTTAACAACAACAGTAATACATAATACTTTTCCAGTTATCCAATTAGTAAGTCGGCAAATCGGGAGAAGAATATTTTAAAAAGACAGAGAGTCCCATTAAGGAAGTTTTGTCGCATGCCTTCAATCCAGGTTCTATGTAGTGGTTTGGAGGAGGACACTTACTGTTATTTTGTCTGGGGACACTTATTCCAGAACAGCAAGTCGTTAAGCCACCTTGTGACAACAAACATTTACAACTCCGATGGTGGTACAACTGTATGCTGTCCTTTACGATAATATGACAATATTTGGAATTATAGACACACATTATAGATAGTATGCAGATGACGTCACTCAGGCCTTTGTTATTGTTTTTTGCCATCCGCGTTTATAAGTAATGCTCACTGAACTGTATTAACCCGACTATAAACGTTCATGGATACACACAGTTTTGTGTGTTGGTCCGTTATACTTCCGGATGGCAATGTTATGAGCTTCTTAGCCAAGCGCATACTATCTATAGATAGACTAGTATGCGCTTGGCTAAGAAGCTCATAACATTGCCATCCGGAAGTACAACGGACCAACACACAAAACTATGTGTGATCATGAACGTTTATAGTCTGGTTAATGCAGTTTAGTGAGAATTACTCATGAACGCGGATGGCAAAAAACAATAACAAAGACCTGAGTGACGTCAACTTCGAACTATCTATAAGGACTCATCAACCAACATTGGTGTTTGCATGACCGTCAAGTTAAGTGTCGTTGCCAAAATTTAGCCAATAATGATGCCATTTTCTAACAACAAAACATTTACAACAAGGTTAGCCAAAAATCATGCCGCTTTACAACGATAAACATTTATTAATAAAAGTGCTACATTTGTAGAGATAGAACGAAGATGACGTCACTCAAGCCTTTGTTATTGTATTTTGCCATCAGCGTTTGTGAGTGATTCTCACTAAACTGTATTAACCTGACTATAAACGTTTAAGGTTACACATAGTTTTGTGTGTTGGTCCGTTATAATTCTGGATGGCAATGTTGTGAACTTCTAAGTCAAGTGCACATTATCTGTATGAGCAAACGTTCACATCTCCTATTATATGAGACTATAATATTTGTATTTGTATGATCACGATAACTAACTTGGTAAATTAACAATTTGTCCCGAGCAAAATCAAATTTTGCTTCAAAAATCAAAATGCGAGATGAGATAAGCGCCCCGATACTTAATTTTTCTTCTCAACTGTTGGCTTGAATTAACTCACTCAATCCTAGAGATTTTTGCTACTTTTCAAAATTGGAAGAAAATGTATTAAAAATGAGAATGAATATAGATAGTTTTATTCAACTACTATTAACATGCAAAAACTAAAAACACTAGCTTTGATACTACGCCTAAAATTTGTCTCAGAAAAATGTAATAAATAGGCATGCGATAAAAGTAATCCGGGTAAACTACGGGTATAGTCGGTGTTAGGGTTGAGTGAGTTAAATAAATATTTTATAACGTTTATTTATTCATTCTTGTAATCACGTTTGTAAAACCAAATTTCTTATGGTGTGTGTGTGTGGGAGGGGGGGGGAGGATTAAAGTTTATTTATTTATTTATTATGCTAGGGCTACAACTACGTGCGGCTTTGTAGTCTTGTGGTGTGGAGTAACACACGTCTGCAGACCTCTTCAGCGGCTTTGTGGTCTAGTGGTATCGCTTTCGGATCGGAAGGTCCTGGGTTCGAGGCTCGCGCTCGGCGCATAGTTGAGTCCTGGGAAAAGACTCTTTACTCACATTCTCTCACCGTACTCAGGTGTAAAATGAGTACCTGGCCGTTAACAGCGTTGTCTTTGTACGAAAAATTGTAATATCGCCTAACAGGCGTCATGTCCCGTCCTACATGTTAAATGTTGCTGTTGACCAGGGACCCCTTGTAAAGCGCTTTGAGCACATTTAGTGGATATTGCGCTATATAAAGCTCAATTTTTTTCTTCAGACCGGTAGGTCCCTTGTTCGAGTCTCGTCCTGGGCGGCGCAAAGTTGAGTTCTTAGAAAAGGCTATTTATCCACATTCTTTCACCGAACTCGGGATTAAAAATGAGTGCCTGGCCCGTAAAAGTGATGTCTCTTTTGAAAAGAAACAATATCTGTGACGAGCGCCTAACTGACGTCATGTCTCATCCTACATATGATTAGGTAATGTAAATGTTGCAGCTCGAAGCTCGAAGAAATAAATAATATGAAATTGAATGAAAGCTTCGATTTTATTACAAGAACAGATCAAATAAACGTTTCGAGTTTCCCCTTTATCAACAAAACAGGATGAATGAAACACTACAGATGAATGTGGTTGTCGCGTTGGTAGCTTGATAGACAGATAAATTCATAAATAGAGTTTGATAGATAGGTCGTAAGATTTCTAGATGGTCGATAGAGAGATAAATAGATAGATAGTTAGACAGATATATAGTCGATAGACAGATAATAAGAGAACCCCAAGCTTGTAAAGAAACTGTTAAAACTGAACAGTTTTTATATAAAAAAGTTGAACAACGCTACTACCACATTAACTCATTCATTTGTAGTGTTTCATTCATCCTGTTTTGTTGATAAAGGGGAAACCCGAAACGTTCATTTGATCTGTTCTTGTAATAAAATATCGAAGCTTACATTCAATTTCATATTATTTAACTCATCCTACATATCAAATTAAGAAATTAAGGAACAGGCACCGGTGTACGACAATGATCTGAGCAAGTGTTTATGAATGGTCCCAGACAATGCAAGAAAGAAAAATACCAAACACACACACACACACGCATACACACACACACACATACACACACACATACACACACACACACACATATACACACACATACACACACACACACATACACACACACATACACACACACACACATACACACACACATACACACACACATACACACACACACACATACACACACATACACACACACACACACACATACACACACACATATACACACACATACACACACACACACATACACACACATACACACACACACACACACACACATACACACACACACACACACACACATACACAAAACAAAACAAAAAACAAAACAAAAAACAAAAAAAACATCCCAAAACATCAGTCGACGTCGACTGGGGATCGAACCTCAGACCCCTTCATCGTATATGTTAGTTGTTGTTTGTTGGTTATGAACCATTTGTAAAGCGCCCTGAGCACATTATAACTTAGTGGATATTGCGAAACATTCAATCAAGCTCATGTTTTTAAAAAATGAATAGATAGTTCTATGAACCTTTCACCGCAGTAAGCAAGTCAGTCTCCGTTCTACATTACCAGAACCAGCATCAATGATATAACCCAGACTAGACTCGGATGCCATCTCGATGTCAACAAAACAAATGCATTTCCCTCTCATTGTTTATTATCGATACAATTTTAACCTTGTTTTCCATAAGATAATGAATGGAAATTTGAGTAAGAGTAGAGCACCTCACGCTGCTATATTACATTTATATTGGGGTCGCAAACACTTTTTACGACTTTATCAGCCAGTACTGTTTGCGTCCGTTGATTGTCGTCATGGCAACATTTGCCGATGCATCCTCTCATGCAAGGCTTTACGACATAACCTATTTGAATATATTAAATTACAGGGACTTTTGCTGTTAGCATAATATAATCTTCCATTCATACAATAAAAAATAGACTGTTGTGGTACTTTCAGAGTCCCGAGAAATTTGATTATAACGCGATAACACTAACAGTTCCCGTGGTAACTCAAACTGTGTTATAGAAATTTGAATAGCATTAAAAGACTGGGTTAATAATCAACAGTACTGGTTAAAAAATAAACCAATAAAAACGTTATAAGACAGGAAGACGGAGAGCAGAGCAAGAGAAAGACAGACATATAGATAGATAGATAGATAGATAGATAGATAGATAGATAGATAGATAGATAGATAGATAGATAGATAGATAGTATATAAATATATATATATTATATACATATATATATATGAATATATAATATAAATATATATATATATATATATATATATATATATATATATATATATATATATATATATATATATATATTGAATCGTGTTGGGTACAAATATGGTACGGGTAGTGCTCGACATGTGGCAATGGAGCGAATTATTATTTTAATATTTACCACAATGTTGGAGTTATTGTGGTAAATATCAAAATAATATAATATATATATATATATATATATATATATATATATATATATATATTATATATATGGATATTCAGATGTATAGATAGATAGATGGATAGATAGATAGATAGATGGATAGATAGATAGATAGATAGATAGATAGATAGATAGATAGATAGATAGATAGATAGATAGATAGATAGATAGATAGATAGATAGATAGATAGATAGATAGATGATAGATAGATAGATAGATAGATAAATAGTGGATAGACAGATAATTGTGAGGCTATATGGTCTAGTGGTATGACACTCGCTTTCGGATCGGAAGGTCCTGGGTTCGAGTCCCGCTCGGCGCATAGTTGAGTCCATGGAAAAGGCTCTTTACTCACATTCTCTCACCGTACTCATGTGTAGAATTATTACCTGGCCGTTAACAGCGTTGTCTCTGTAGGAAAAAATGTAATATCGCCTAACAGGCGTCAGTCATGTCTCGTTCTTCATTGTACGTGTTTCTGTTGGTCACGGACCCTTTGTAATGCGCTTTGAGCACGTTTAGTGGATATTGCGCTTTATAAAACCTCTTTTTTCTGTCACAGGGGTATTCAAAGGTATTTTGACCTATGTAACTCTTCTATAATATTATGATAATAACACTTTATGTTTTGTTATATAAAGACAATATAAACTTTAATTGATTATATTTCTAGAATGCAGCTGTATTGGTCAGTAATAAATAGACACGTGATATGGAACAGGTAAAATTTACTACGTTCTCTGCTCTGCCGTACTAACTATTGAAAAACACATATTTAGAAATGTTGCCATAAAATTCGACCTTCAAATATCGATCGATATAAATGACTCTCGTCTTCGCAAAAAAAACTTTCAAACCTGGGACTTCATCGAACGGCCAGGTACTCATTTTACACCTGAGTACGGTGAGATAATGTGAGTAAAGAGCCTTTTCCGAGGACTGAACTTTGCGCCGAGCAAGGCTCGAACCCAGGGCCTTCCGACCCGAAAGAGAGTGTCATACCACTAGACCATAATTTAGATAATTCGAAGTTGACGTCACTCAGGTATTTGTTATTGTTTTTTGCCATCCGCGTTTATGTGTAATTCTCACTAAACCGTATTAACCTGACCATAAACATTCAAGGTCACACACATTTTTGTGTGTTTGTCCGTTATACTTCCGGATGGCAATGTTGTGAACTTCTTAGCCAAGCGCATTCTATCTATAGCCACATACTGTATTCTTTAAAAACAACACAGGCAGCCCAACTATCAGGTTGATCTCGGTCAATTATGTTGTAATGTCTAATCATGAAGATGAGACATTGCATCGTAAATGAAGATGATGATGACGGGTGTAAAATGAGTACCTGGCCGTTAATAGCATTGTTTCTGTCCGGAAAAAAAAATTGTAATAATATCGCCTAACAGGCGCCATGTCTCGTTCTAATTTTAACTTGTTGCTGTTGGCCAGTGGCCCCTTGTATAGCGCTTTGAGCACGTTTAATGATGATGATAATAATAATAATAATAATATAATAATAAAATAATATAATAATAATATAATAATAATAATAATATAATAATAATAATAATAATAATAATAATAATAATATAATAATAATAATAATAATAATAATGATAATAATAATAATAATAATAATAATAATAATAATAATAATAATAAAATAATAATAATAATAATAATAACAATAAAATATAATAATAATAATAATAATAATAATAATAATAATAATAATAATAATATTGATAATAATAATAATAATAATAATAAGTCCGGCCGTTTAAGTATTAATTAACACTTAGAGATGAGCCAAATGTGCACCAAATACGTTACTAGTTATTTATTTCAAAGACCAAGGAACGTCGAATACGACAGGTCCTATCAAACCTTTGTCCCATGTCACGTGGTTTCTGTGATGGGCGTGGCTGTCTGATAGGAGTATTTGCATAGCCATAATTAAAATCGATGCCATCTATTTTGAATTAATGCCGGTCTGTTTTTCATTTTCTTCTCATATTTTATTTTTAATTGTTATTTCTTTAAATATATATATATATATATATATATATATATATATATATATATATATATATATATATATATATATATATATATATATACGTTCTAGAAACCGAGATGGGTCGATGGCTCTGAAGGACTACTTCAAAAAAGAAAAAGACACCCAAGAAGAGGTCAAGTAAAACAGAAGAGCTAAATTCAAACAGCGACTTTCATATTGCCACCTTTCTTGGTGGAGTATAGAGGCAAAATCATAATATTATTATCTTTGCGAAGTCATTCTGTTTTCAGCAGTGATAATGGTCTACTTTCATGTCCGGCATTATCTATAGATAGAATGAAGTTGGCGTCACTCAAGTCTTTGTTATTGCTGTTTGCCATCCACGTTTATGAGTAATTCTCACTAAACTGTATTATCCAGACTATAAAAGTTCAAGGTTACACATAGCTTTGTGTGTTGGTTCGTTATACTTCCGGATGGCAATGTTGTGAGCTTCTTAGCCAATCGCATACCATATATATATATATATATATATATATATATATATATATATATATATATATTATATATATACTGGCCATTTCCTCCAGTGGACTGGAAATTGATTGGCCTGTTTCATAGCCGCATTTACATGCCATGCTATCAGTAGCCGGGGACATTAATTAAGTCAATTATAAGGGAGTGGCTGGACAAAATTTATACATCAATTCTATTTATCTTGGCAGATGGAATAAATTGAGGGTTAGTACCGCATATTTAAAAAATCGAACGAAATCAATAATGACATATTGTTTTTAGATATTTCTATTTTAATGTTTAAAATTTCGCTATTTTAACGGTTTTCAATGAATGGGTCTTCGTTATGTCATTCTTTTCAGCTATGTGATCTTGTGGTATGAGACTCGCTTTAGGATCGGAAGATCCTCTGTTCGAGCCTCGTTCGGCGCATAGGTGAGTCCTTGGAAAAGGCTCTTAACTCACTTTCTCTCATCGTACTCAGGTGTAAAATGGGTACATGGCCATTAATAGCATTGTCTCTATCGGAAAAATAACGCCTTATAGGCGTCATGCCTCGTTCTATATGTTATGTGTTGTTGTTGGTCACGCAACCTTTTGCAAAGCGTGTTGAGCACATTTAGTAGATATTGGCTATATAAAAGCTTAAGACTTTTTCCATGCAACCAGATATATCTTTCCAATTATCATTTATGTATCATTATGTTTTGACGTAAGGACACATAAAATTTCACATTTACTTTGCACAACGCCAAATCTTTTTATAATTATACCCAGGGAGAGAGAGAGAGAGAGAGAGAGAGAGAGAGAGAGAGAGAGAGAGAAAGATATATATATTATATATATATATATATATATATATAAATATATAGATACATATATATATATATCTATATATATATATATATATATATATATATATATATATATAGAGAGAGAGAGAGAGAGAGAGAGAGAGAGAGAGAGAGAGAGAGAGAGAGAGAGATCTTGTATGGTGTCATGTTTGATTTCCGAAGTGCATTGGGGCTGTTAACATTCTTACGCTTTGTAAGACGTTTTGAAATTACCCTTTGTTCGATTGACATTCAATGTCTGCATGTGTCCCTTTAGCCATTTCCCTCAGTGTCCAAACTCCAGTCAATATATTCGTTCGTGATTTCTATGAACAAGCTATTGAAAAGATTTCCAGGGGTAGAAACATCACCATGCAAATTTACTGTATAAGTATGTAAGTAAGTATTTTCATTATTTTATTTTATTTCTTTTATATTTACAAATATAAAAAAATTTTTAAAAAAAGATTGAGCTTTTATATAGCACAATATCCACTTAACGTGCTCAAAGCGCTTTACAAGGGGTCCCTGGTCAACAGCAATATTTAACATGTAAGACGACACATGACGCCTGTTAGGCGATATTACAATTTTTCGGACAAAGACAACGCTGTTAACGACCAGGTACTCATTTTACACCTGAGTACGGTGAGAGAATGTGAGTAAAGAGTCTTTTCCAAGGACTCAACTATGCGTCGAGCGAGGCTCGAACCCAGGACCTTCCGATCCGAAAGCGAGTGTCATACCACTAGACCACATTGCCGCACAAAATTAGCTTGTGTAAGTCATTTTCGTCTGGCACCACTTAATACTGTAAGCATCCCACGCAGCTGATAATATCTGTGTCCGGAGAAAAAGACTATATAAGCTTTAAAGGTTATACATTGTTTTGTGCGTGGGCACTTTAAATCCGGCTGACGGATTTTATGAATTTTCTAACGACGAACGTGAAACCTTTCGATTTACGGGCAGCAGATATGTTGTTCGGCCATCAATTTTCACAGCATCAGATAGATAGATAGATAGATAGATAGATAGATAGATAGATAGATAGATAGATCGTTGATAATTAACTACTTAGATAGAGTGACAGATAAATAGTTAGAAAAACATATAGATAGATAAATAGATCGATCGATCGATCGATAGATAGATAGATGGATAGATAGATGGATGGATGGATGAATAGATAGATAGATAGATAGATAGATAGATAGATAGATAGATAGATAGATAGATAGATGGATGGATGGATGAATAGATAGATAGATAGATAGATGAATAGATAGATAGATAGATAGATAGATAGATAGATAGATAGATAGATAGATAGATAGATAGATAGATAGATAGATAGATAGATAGATGAAAAATATTTATTTATTCAATTTCTTAAAAGGTGCACGTTGATAATTGAATTCTGAGATTACTGCTTTCAGATATTATTAATATTAAATTGACACCCAAATACATCAGCTCTTTCAATTTGGTTTTGGGCACGTACAGCAAACGGACCTGGCAGAAATCATACCTAGAAAGCCTTTGTCTAGCTAAAGTGGATTGGATTAGAATAAATTGGTTTGGATGTAAAATCCATTTTGATTGGTTGCTTGCATT
>NC_088367.1:18456244-18459244 GCF_034508935.2 Berghia stephanieae
TTTAGTTTTAGGTAATGTCTAGATGAAGAAATTTGAGTTTTAAGTTTTAATTAATGACTAGATGAGGACATTTGAGTTTTAAGATTTAAGTAATGACTAGATGAGGAAATTTGAGTTTTAAGTTTTAAGTAATGACGAGATTTGGAAATTTGAGTTTTAAGTTTTAAGTAATGACCAGAAGCAAGCAATTTAAGATGTTGAAGGTTTTTAAAAAGGCAACTCTTCTCAATGGAGGTATTTATTTAAACTCAATCTTGACAAGTCAGCCTGTGTTGCTATGCGGTTTTGTGGTATGACACTCAATTTCTGATCCGATGATACTGGGTTCGAGTCCCGCTCTGAGTGGCATATAGTTGAGTTGACAAAAAGTCTCTTAACTCATATTGTCTCGCTGTACTCATATTTAAACTATGTACCTAACAGTTAATAGCGTTGTGTCTGTCGAAAAGAAAAAGTGAAATATAAATCTGCTAAAAGGTGTCATGCCTCGCGCTGCATTTTAAGTGTTGCTGCTGCGCATGTTTAGTGAATATTGCGCTACATAAAGGCTGATGTTTATTTTAAAGATTGATTTAAAGAACTAGGCTCAACCCGATATTATAACACAGTTTTATTACAATTGATCACCAATTTGAAAATGAGATTGAGGAGGGGGGGGGGAGGATTTTATAGATAGTATGCAGATGACGTCACTCAGGCCTTTGTTATTGTTTTTGCCATACGTGTTTGTGAGTTGTTCTCACTAAACTGTATTAACCAGACTATAAAAGTTCGTGGTTACACAGAGTTTGTGTGTTGGTCCGTTATACTTCCGGATGGCAATGTTATGAGCTTCTTAGCCAAGCGCATACTATCTATATACGCCAAACATGTATTCCCATAACGGGAATGACTTAAATATTGCTTTGTAGCGACTTACATGGTTCCATAGAGAACGCCAGGGTTAGCGTTTTGGGTACGAGGGAGGAGGAGGGGGGTGGTAGAAGAAGGAGGGGAGGGGACGGTTCTACTAGTAGCAGCCTGAAGCAGTAAAGTTTTCGGGGCAATTCACTTTGAAATGAAAATCGATAAATTATAAGGAAAGAACTATATGTTATGGTGGGGTCAAAATATTTATGGAAGAAGGGAGATGGAGGGAGATAAGGCATAAGAGATTGAGTTGAGAGAGGTGGGGGGGGGAGAGAAGGCAGAGAGAGATGGAGAGAGAGATAAGGCATATGAGTTTGGGCTGGGAGAGAGAGAGAGAGAGAGAGAGAGAGAGAGAGAGAGAGAGATAGATAGATAGATAGAGAGAGGTATAAGGCATATAAAAATGAGTTGAGAGAGGAGGGGGGGGGGGGGGGGGGGGGGGGGGGGGAGAGAGAGAGAGAGAGAGAAGGGAGATTGAGATATATATGGCATATGAGATTGAGTTGAGAGAGGAGTGTGTGTGTTTGTGTGTGTGTGAGAGAGAGAGAGAGAGAGAGAGAGAGAGAGAGAGAGAGAGAGATAGAAGGTAGAGGGATATAACCAGGGGGATGAAGTAGGTTGAGGCGCTAACACAGTAAAAGAGTACCATAATTTTGGAAGTTTTTAAAATAAAAAAGCATATATAACTATAAATAATAGGAAAATGAGAAAACGGTTTTATAAACTGAATTTAGATTAATTTGTGTGTGTATGTGTGTGTGTGTATAAGCGTGAATGAGTGGAGATAACGATAAAGGGAGTAAATCTGACTCATGAATGAACAACACAAAACATATGTATTTTGTGTTTACTTGAGAAAGGCCAAAGGCCGAAACGTCGTTTATTTTGTGTTGTTCATTCATGAGTCAGATTTACTCCCTTTATCTTTATCTCCATTTTATTGACTCATTTAGGCACCTCTATTTATTCGTGAGTGAGTGATAGTGTGTTTGGGTTTGTGAGTGAATTTTTTTATGAGTATTTGTATGTGAGGAGAAACGTAAATGAAAAGATTTTGGCATTCGATATTCAGGTGTAGAGATAGATTCTGTACACAACTTGAACAATTAGTAGTACAACAACAACTACTACTACTACTACTACTACTACAACTACTACTACTACTACTACTACTACTACTACTACTACTACTACTACTACTACTACTACTACTAATACTAATACTACTGCTTCTGCTGCTGCTGCTGCTGCTGTGCTACTACTACGACTACTACTACTAATACTATATATCGATAATAGAACAATGATGATAATAAAAATAGTGGTAATAATAATAATATATTAATAATAATAATAATAATAATAATAATAATAATAATAATAATAATAATAATAATAATGATGATGATGATGATGATGATGATGATGATAATAATAATAATAATATAATAATAATAATAATAATAATAATAATAATAATAATAATAATAATAATAATAATAATAATATAAAATAATAATAATAATAATAATAACAGCAATAATCTACATATTGCAATAGATCACCGCATCAAAGTTTAATTAGGAACAAAAATTTTAAGAATTGCAACTATATTATTTTGATTTCTTTTAACATTTCTTCTCTCTCTCTCTCTCTCTCTCTTTTCTCTCTCTCTCTCTCTCTCTTTTCTCTCTCTCTCCTCTCTCATAAATAATGAGTAACTAACATAATAATAAACATTTCGGTGTTTTTTTTTTTTTTTGTTATTCTACCCGTTACATTACTTTACATTTTTTATTTAATTGTAATCGTTTCATGTTTTTAATTTTTCCCTAAACTTCGTCCCTATTTCATTTCGCAATTGTAAATGAAATTCATCCCAACTACATACAATACAATAAATTATATTCTCATTCCGTGATGTTTAATTTTCATCACTCAATTCATCTTGATCAATCAATCAATTCGTTAATAAATAAATCATTGGGACGAATGAAATGAGAGATGATGAATGAATGGAATCTATAATAATATCTAGTATTGAAATGAATTGATGTAAGTTTGAATGGCTGATATTGACAAACAGGACAA
>NC_088367.1:18459344-18461844 GCF_034508935.2 Berghia stephanieae
ATGATAATGATTGTTTTTTTTTTTAATAAACTGAAGCCGTTATTAAATTTGTTTTGTTTGAAAATAATTTATTGTAAAGAATAAAAACAACACAAGACCTAACATCACATCATATGACAAATCAAGCGGATTGGCGTGATCAAAACCAATGGAGGAAAATCAGTAAAAAAAATCGCTCCCAGTATCGATACTGGTCATTTTTCCCCCTTCTTTTACAAACAATGATATTTATTATATTGAAAAATCGTTTTACATTACAGAATACAGTTTTGTAAAATACTGTCTACAAAGGTAAATGATACATTCAATGATATTGATGTTATATACAAACTTATGGTTTGTTTGTTTGACGGGTTTTCTAGAGTTCTTGCAACACATTAAGTTTCATATGAGTGCCAGTATAAAGGAAGAAATGGGATAGTAAACATTTCAAGAATTACAACTGAAGCATTCAAGAAAACTGAAACAACGGTGGAATTGGTTCAAAAAGGAAACAAAATCTAGACTCCAAGAGCACACTACAAGTACTTAGTTTGAGATCACCTAAAAGTCTCACCCAGACACAAGCAGAGGTCTCGAGAAACACACTCAAATGTTTACAAATTTTATATAAATATATATTATATATATAAATATATATATATATATATATATATATATATATTTATATATATGTGTGGTGTGTGTGTGTGTATTATATATATATATATATAATATATATATATATAGTTATATATATATATATATAATATTATATATATATAATATAAAATGTATGTATATACATATTGCTGTCGCAAAAAGCATTTAAAATTATGGTCATATATCAAGATAAGAAAATAAGAAAATGATAATATAACACAAGAGTAAAGTTACATGTCCTTAAAAACCAAGATGGTGTTATCTTATTGTTTTTATTTAGATACGACTTACATCAAGATGCTTTCACTCATACTTTTGATTTACTCCATAAAAATTCAAATTCGATTCTAAATTCAGGATCGTTTGAAATCCTTTGTAAAGCGCTTTAAGCACATTAAGTATATGTTTGCTCTACATAAAATTTCAACATCCTTTTTCTTTAAAAAATTATATATCTAACCTAACGAAATTATTGTTTTTTTTAAAGTTTTACCGCGCTTGCAACATATATAGGTCATATCCGTCAATAAAAATGAAGAAAATGGATAGTAAAAAGTTCTAGAATTAGATACAATTAAAGTACCCAAGAAAATGGGAGACAAGGGGAATAGGAACAGATGTAGATTCCAAGAGCACATTACAATGTACTCAGTTGATCACCTAAATGTCCTCATCCTGACACAAGCACGGGTCCCCACTAAGAGGAACACAATCAAATGTTTACAAATCATATATTATGAAAGCAAAAATAATACAATGTAACAGCCTATGTCTTTTTTTTTTTTAATGTTGCTATCATCATTATTCTTTCTTCAATATCAAACAGGTACTCTGTCTTTCATCATGGAAGTAAATAATTAAAAATACGTTTTTAAAAAATACAACAATATATCTAGACGATAACCGTTACATGACCCTTAAAACCATGTTAATCATCTTTATTATTTATTCAATATGTTATTATTCTGCCTTCCATCAAGAATGTATTCATTCAAGCTTTTTTATACAATTCAAAAAAAAAAAAATGCCATGCCAAAGGCGAATTTCAATTAAATTCCCAAATTTATGTGACAGGAAGTCATACAATACGAAATACGACTTAAACTTACTTGCTTTTTCCCGCCTGGTGTAACCTTATTATTTATTATGAAGACTCACAACATGGCATTATCTAACGCTGCACAAAAGACCGAAATGAAAATAATATATCGCCTAAAAAAAAGTCTACACTCTACAGCTCTAGTACACACTTTATCCTCTATTATTCTGTCTGGTTTTAACCATGAATAAATATCTAAATTATTATAATGCGGACTAGTTTTTATTTTTATCTTATCAACTGAAGCGTCTAGAATTTTTTTTTCGTGTCGGATTGGCCTCTTTAATCTAAATCTACAAAAATCTAGAAAAGGATTTTAATTGTATTGATTTTTAATATTTTTGGAAAACTTTTTCAAAAATTTCACTTCCCTTTTGATGATTCTTTTTTTCAACTTTCATTTATTTATCTTTTTTTTTTTTTTTTTGTGGTAATTACTTAACTTCGACGTGCACTTATTTGCAGGTCTGATAACCCATTTCATTATGGGCTCATTCTTGTATTGGAAATCTCAAAAAAAAATAAAAAAAATGAGGCAATATATTTTCCATTGCAACAATGTCAAACTCTAGACACATAACAGCGTTCCTATGTCAGACCTCAATATATGTACACGTCGCTTCACTTAATTTCTGACAACAATAACTCATATTGCTAAGATCTCCTTGAAAAATGCGTTATATCTCTTATTGATAGACAACTAGCGAATATTGTACACAAGATAACTATAGAGAGATCTTGCTAAATTTTTGACTCTTT
>NC_088367.1:18469344-18470388 GCF_034508935.2 Berghia stephanieae
GCGTTTCTATCAGTGTAAATCACAAGAGTGAAAATCTTTTTTTCCCCCCACAAAAATCCCTGGTGACTATCTGCAAGTCCTTGTTACTCCTCCCGACCCGCCAAATTTCTGGCAAATTGGCGGGGAAATGAGTGGATTTAGCTGTAAATGGATGCCAAACTCTACAATTACTTTTCATTTTGCCCCAGAATTCGATGCCAACTGCATCGATCTTCCTGAAACGGACAGTCGAAGCTTGTAGCGAAAGTACATCATTCTCTCACACATTACTTCTGTCTCCGATCTCTGCCAACATTGTACTGTACTACGGATTTTCAATCGCCCCCTACCCCACCCTTCTTCTTCTCTTCTCTTCTTTCTTCTTCTTCTCTTCTTCTTCTCTTCTTCTTCTCTTTCTTCTTCTTCTTCTTCTTCTCTTCTTTTCTTCTTCTTTCTTCTTCTTCTTCTTCTTCTTCTTCTTCTTCTTCTTCTTCTTCTTTCTTCTTCTTCTTTCTCTTCTTCTTCTTCTTCTTCTCTTCTTCTTCTTCTTCTTCTTTCTTCTCTTCTTCTTCTTCTTCTTCTCTTCTTCTTCTTCTTTCTTCTTCTTCTTCTTCTTCTTCTTCTTTCTTCTTCTTCTTCTTCTTCTTCTTCTTCTTCTTCTTCTTCTTTTCTTCTTCTTCTTCTTCTTCTTTTCTTCTTCTTCTTTCTTCTTTTTCTTCTTCTTCTTCTTCTTTTCTTCTTCTTCTTCTTCTTCTCTCTTTCTTCTTCTTCTTCTTCTTCTTCTTCTTCTTCTTCTTCTTCTTCTTCTTCTTCTTCTTCTTCTTCTTTTTTCTTCTTCTTCTTCTTCTCTTCTTCTTCTTCTTCTTCTTCTTCTTCTCTTCTTCTTCTTCTTTCTTCTTCTCTTTTTTCTTCTTCTTCTTCTTCTCTTCTTCTCTTCTTCTTCTTCTTTCTTCTTCTTCTTCTTTCTTCTTCTTTTCTTCTTCTTCTTCTTCTTCTTCTTCTTTCTTCTTTTTCTTCTTTTCTTTTCTTCTTCTTCTTCTTTTCTTTTTCTTTCCCTTTTTTTTT
>NC_088367.1:18475488-18480488 GCF_034508935.2 Berghia stephanieae
ACGACAACTACTGCTACAAAACTACTACTACTACTACTACTACCACTACTACCTTTACTACTACTGCTATTAATACTAGATATTACTACTACTACTACTACCACCACCACTACTACTACTACTACTACTACTACTACTACTACTACTACTACTACTACCACCACCACTACTACTACTACTACTACTACTACTACTACTACTACTACTACTACTACTACTACTACTACTACTACTACTACTACTACTACTACTACTCTTTCTTTTTACAAGATGTGCATGAACGACGAACATCTGGCAGTAGAAACGGGCATTTTAAGCGCGTCAAGTGTGAAAATTAAACATCACAGACGACTTGTCCTGTTTACAATGGAAATTACATTTCATATGACCTAAAGAATAAAAAAAACTTAAACATTAAAATGCACATTGAGCATTGAGGAATCCTTAGAATTCTTTTAAATGTTAAAACTTTTTTTTTCTCTTTATGACATCAGATCTGATTTCATTCAATTTCTTCAATCAATTTTAGTCTCAAGTTTCTGCCTAATGTTTATTAAAATGAACGATGGTCTAAACGAGATGAGACACCGGTGATGTCCCTTGAAATATTCATGTTTTTATAGTGAGTAGATTATGATTATAACGTTGTTTCATTGTCCCCATCGCCTCGTATTATTCAAAACATGAACTCTTTCTATTGCTCTTTACTTACAAAATGCCTTTTCTTAAATACATTTTAGCCAAAAAAGAAAATATAAAACCTTAACTTTATATCGATCAATTAAAATAATCTCCAAATTATCCCCAAAAAATCATAAAATCCAAGAGGTTTTAATATACAAGAGGGTTAGTTTCAGCCATCGATATAATATAATGAAGTTAAAATTTTCAGAATAAATTCTTAAAATGCGTTAGGTCAGTGCACGGCAGTCGTTTTCTTCCTGTTCCTGTGAACTGATCAGATGAGTTAAAAGTTAACCTGTGAAATAATTCATCACTGCTAAAATTACAAGACCTGTTCAGTTGAATAAATTCTTTGTTATGGAATCATGTCGATTCTCGTCCTATCTTTATCACGTAAAAAAAAAAACACACACACACACACACTCAATCATAGACGTGATAAAAGATTGTACATGAATAATTCATCTCTTACATTGGTGGATGACATATCTTTACAACAGATCAACTGCTTGTATGATTCAAAAATACATGGTGCTGCTGGTGGTGGTGGTTTGAACGAGGGAAAAGTGGTGGGGGAGGGGGAGAGGGGGAAGGGGGAGAGGGGAAATGGTACCAATTCTTGTTGAAGTCCTACGGAGCGTCAAGACCCATGGATTCGAAGTTTGCCCTGTTGTCCGTGATGTTATGCGAAAAGAGTTTTAAAAAATTGCTTGTTACCCCTTAAATATTCAAATGAATAGTTCAGTACCATTTTACACTGAGTCAAAGGTCTGCGTCATCGGTTGTCAGCCATGTTGGACCGGAAACCTACCAAACACACACACACACACACACACACACACACACACACACACACACAAACACAAATTGTAATTGAAAATGAACTTGGGTTCAGAAATCGCTTACTTGGATAACATTGACTTCATCAGCCACGACCAAATTAACATTGACGATGTAAAGCTCACACTTGGAGAAAATCATACACTCCATTTCAACATCAAGAAAATAGACATTACGATCATAATATATCATTGAGAAGAAATGAAGTGAGTAGGAAAGCATCAGAAGTAAACAGAGAATAAAAACTTCGCGGCGGCGATGGGGGCTCGAACCCGCGACCTTACTGGTACGACAACTCCGCCTGGCCGGGAAGATCGTGACTCTATCGTATGAGCTTTCCACCATCCGCCGAAAAAGTCGCTTCAAATTCTAGTCTATCGAGAGAGCCACTTCTCCCCGACTTCTTGAGGTCACGGGTTCAACACACTCAAATGAGTGAAAATGCCTGGCAAAAGATGGAAAAGGTGGGATCATACTAACGAAAGAGTGAAAATGGAGAGGCTTCGTGTGGAAACAAAACAGACATTCAGACGATACAAGCTATTTTGCATTTTATTTCATTTGTTTTCCACGTTAATTTGTGTATTGTTGTGCTGACGAAGGGTTTGTACCCGAAACGTCCATTGTCTGTTTTGTTCCCATACGAAGCCTCTCCATTTTCACTCTTTCGTTAATATTTTGAGGATCACCGGCTTCATGCAGCCCCTACCGTTTTCTACTTAAAAGGTGGGATCAGTACTGGAGTAGAGGAAGACATCCAGAGAGGACATCTCTCAACAATTGCCCTAAACCAACTACAACAAAATGTGGATAAGAAATGACAAAACCAAGAAAGCAACAAGGACCAAGCTTTACCAAGTCTCTTGTCAAATCTGTCTCTATTTACAACTGCGGAACAGATGGACTTACACAGGACGAAGAAGAAAAAGAAACATATTCCACTGAAAGGATCTAAGAATATTGAGCTTTTTATAGCGCAATATCCACTAAATGTGCTCAAAGCGCTTTACAGGGGGTCCCTGGTCAATAGCTACATTTAACATGTAGGACGGGACATGACGCATGTTAGGCGATATTACAATTTTTCGGACAAAGACAAAGCTGTTAACGGCCAGGTACTCATTTTACACCTGAGTAAGGTGAGAGAATGTGAGTAAACAGACTTTTCCAAGGACTCAACTAAGCGCCGAGCGCGAGGCTCGAACCTAGGACCTTCCGATCCGAAAGCGAGTGTCATACCACTAGACCACATATCCATCCACTATCCAACAAACATTAATAATAATCGTTACTGTCTATGGCCGGGTATTAATCCACTCCTAAAAAAAGGTGGAAAACGAATAATTAATCAGAAAAGAAGAAGAAGAAAAAGAAGAAGAACAATAAGACACGAAAAATGACCGAAAAAGACTCAACAATAAAATATTACATAATATGCAATGGTCCATGAATTATCACTTTGTCCATTTATTTGAAAAGAAGCGAAAAAACCCCAGTTGGCGACAACTTATTACTTCAACGTCACTGACATTTGAAATGATTCGCAAAAAGAGCTAATTTGTCAACCGCCCAAAATATCCCTCCTTTCTACTTATTTCAATGGGCTCTTACGCCGGATTGCGTGGCGCGTATTATAATGATCTACCACCACTGTATCAATTAGTCATATGAATCAGGACACCTATGACCATTTGACCATCTGCCGTCTGGACTGGTGTGAGAGGATGAGTACTTAGGTGGATGATGGAGAGGTGGGTAGGGGGGGGGGGGGAGAAGGATTGTGTACGTGAGTGGTGTTGGTGAGATTATAAAAAGAGATGAAGGTGAGAGGGATGGGTGAGGGGGTGGTAGTGTCGGGGTGATTGTTCGATTTTTTTTTTTTTCTTCTATGGCTAGTATGTCTATTGTTCTATGTTACGGTGTCCTGTTCTAAGTGAATGGATGACTAGAATGTATGACAGATGTATGGATGTGATGATGGTGGCAATGGTGGTGGTTGTGGTGGTGGTGGTGGTGGTTGTGGCAATGGCAATGGTGGCAATGGTGGCAATGGTGGTGGTGGTGGTGGTGGTGGTGGCAATGGCAATGGTGGCAATGGTGGTCGTTGTGGTGGTGGTGGTGGTGGTGGTGGCAATGGTGGCAATGGTGGTGGTGGTGTGGTGGTAGTGGTCGTAGTGGTCGTGCTGGTGGTGATAGTTTTGGTTGTAGCGAAAATGCTGTGGTGATTGCGGAATGGTTATGGTTGGTGGTTGTGGTAATGTTGATGTCTTTATTATTGTTATTATTGTTATTATTATTATTATTATTATTATTATTATTATTATTATTATTATTATTATTATTATTATTATTATCATATGTATGTGTCTGTGTGTCTGTGTGTGTGTGTGTGTTTGTATGGGTTGAAGGAAGAAATCTTTATTTTTTAAATAGAGAAAAAAAAAAGGATATCATACACTGACAAAACAGCCATTTTTCATTTCGGCCAGAAAAGTTTCACTCTATTTATTATTGACAGATTAAAATGATCTCCAACGTTAAAAAGTCTTAAACCTGAGAGTGCAAATAAGTTGCAGGTCTCAGATTTTATGACAAGTTGCGCTGGGGAAAGGTGGGCGGGGGGGGGGGGGCATATTAATCTATCGACACCACGAAGAAAACTTTTTTTTCAGGCCGAAATAAATAAAATAAAATGGCATTTTTTTTCAGTGTACAGAAATCAGTGCGAAGAAACAAGTTAAACGAATGAAAACCTAATAATTTGATAAAAACCCAATTTCTGAGGAGTGCTCACTCAAGAGATTTAACCCATATATCATATATAGGATGAAAGACTCGAGGAAAAGAATTTGGTGGGCAGGAATATCGAATAAAAGAGAATAATTCATATGGAACTCGGTTTTTTTAAATAAAATGGTGCCGATAGTCCAGTTGGTAGAACGCTCAAATCACAAATAATGGTTTCGAACCCTAGTAGATTTGGATTTTTTTTTTTAATATTCCTTTTTTCAACGCAGGGGTAATTGGAAAATTGTTACTATTAAATCTGGCAAAAAGTACTTTGCGATAAACTTCTTTTTTTATGAGCTTTTATGTTGAGCGATATTCAATAAATGTGCTCAATGCGCTTTACAAAGGGACCAACAGAAACACACAACACGTAGAACGAGACATGATGACGCCTGTTAGGCGATATTATAATTGTATTCAGACAAAGGCAACGCTGTTAAAGGCGAGGTACTCATTTTAACACCTGGAATATGGTGAGAGAATGTGAGTAAAGAGTCTTTTCCAAGGCTCGAACCCAGGACCCTCCGATCCGAAAGCGAGTGTCAAACCACTGAACCATAATATAGCCACACTAGCGTCTTATCCATGGAGTAGCAACGATTTTGTTCGCACATTACGTTAAACGCCACAGATATTGGGATAAGCTCCGATTTCATGTGAGTTTTACATCTGAAAGACTGCACCAT
>NC_088367.1:18482988-18487988 GCF_034508935.2 Berghia stephanieae
CATACTTACTTAATTCTCTTCCGGCATTGAGGCACATAGGGCATCCAGCAGACATCTCCATTTTTTTTTTTTTGCGATCGGCTGCTTTTGCGGAGGCTGTATTCCAGGACAGGCCTGCTTCCTTTATATTTCTTTTTCCATGGTCCTCCGCCAGGTTTCTTTGAGTCTCCCCCACTTTCTCTTCCCATCTGCTGCTGTCCACTACAAGGCTGTCTTGGGAAGTGACCCTTTTCTCCATTCTGGTCACATGACCCAGCCAACGCCATCATCTTCTTCTTTTTATTTGTCTATCAACGCTAGGGCAATCAGCATTCTTTAATAGATCCACTGTTTTAAATTTTTGTAGAAATTAAATGTTAAAGTACTTGACCTCACTTAAAACTTTACTGACCTCTGGATGACCTTCAAGCGGTCAAATCAAAATTCCAATCGACCAACATTTTTCTAAGATATGAAGCTTACCAACTGTGAAGAAAACTAAACTTTTACACGAAAGTGAAACACGCCAATTTTTTTCACTAGGCGGTGACTCTACTAGATAGGTCAAAATTATGTTGAAGATTCAATGTCATTAAAATCGATCAAAATTAAATTTTAAGCCCGAGTTTGTTTTTTTTTTCTGGCCAAAGTTTATAAAATGTGTCGGGTTTGTTTTTGTTTTATTTTTATTTTTTTTTTCTCTTTTTCAAAGTTCGGCAATACAAAGCATAGCTTCTGACATCTTAGTATTTGCTGTTTACCACCTTGATAATGATGCTGTTGACACTTGTTATGTTTGCAGACCTTTTGTATGAGTATATTATTATTATGTACTCACCTTCACACACTTTATGCGGCCTTGCAGTCGGACTTAGAAGACTTTAGTTGAAACTGAAAACCAAAATCTAACTTATCATCGTTTTACCATAACTATTGCTCAGTTGGTAGAGCACTCGCTTCACACGCTTGGGGAGCTGAGATCGATCCCGGATGAAAGCGAGATTCCCCCCCCCCCCCCCCCCCCCCCCCGGTCCACTCAGCAGTCATTGGGTAGCTGGGTCTGTTACCTCTGGCGGAAAAAACAAAAAAACAACTTTGCGATAGACTTGCGTCCTAAACAAAGGATTGCAAGCAGTTGCTATTGTCTAATTCACGCTATAGAGAACCGGATAAACTCCTGCACCACGGGCCTCAATTTGAAAGGCCCATTGTACTCTTTTACAACCATAAGAGCATTATACCGTACTCTGGAAAAAAAAAACTTACTTAAAATTTTGGCCAGGAAACTCGTCCTTCCAATATTGATCGATTAAGGGTCATTCTAGTCGGTCGATGTTTAAAGAACGGGTTTTCTGGCCAAATTTTAAGTACATTAAGTGTTTGGGGTTTGTTTTTTCTTTCTAAAAGTATAGAAGTAATAGCGATGCGACTCGAGCACAATTAATCACGGAATCTCATCGCAGCTGCTTTTATCTGGTACTAAACCAACATAGTTATGACCAGATACATGATGAGAAAAACTGTTTGTTCGAACAAAAACTCATTCTTACCATTTGAAAAAAGTGTGTTTGAAAATAGATAGCCATTGTCTGCTTTGGTGTATTTGAGTCTTCTGTCCCTCTCTACATTCAACACTTACTCCAACCATACGTACCTCTGAGAAATCTTAGATTCCACGATTTAAAATTGGTAGCATCTCCTAAAACTAAACTTAAATTCTTTGGTGATAGGTCTCTTATGAAATTTGGACCCACGATTTGAAATGATCTCCCTCAATCTGTGAGATTTTCGAGCTCTAAAGATATTTTAAAAAAAAAAAACATGTCTTTTCAGACAATATTTCCTTGATTGAATTTTAAATGCATTGCATATGACTTTATTATTGATGATGTTTTTGATACCCGTTTTGTGCTCTTAATGTTTTGATGTTGGTTGATTTGATCTTGCAATGTATTGTTACTCGGCTGGGTAAACAATGTCCTGTTTTGTTTTGTTTTTTTTTTTTTTGTTTTTTTTTTGGTTTTTTTTTTGTATTTGGGTTGGGGTTTTTTTTTTTTTGTTTGCTTTTTTTGTTGTTGTTTTTTAAAATCGCGCTGAGGTTTCGACGAAAGGCGCTATAGAAATATGCTTATTATAATTTGTTACTTTTAAACTTTCTTGCCATTAAAGGATTAATGCGTTCAATTTGATTTGTTTATAATAGTTGAGCTCGGTCAATCATTCTCCCCCTCCTCCCCCCCCCCTCTCTCTCTCTATCTCTCTATCTCTCTCTCTCTCTCTCTCTCTCTCTCTCTCTCTCCTCTCTCTCTATCAGTTTATTTACACAATAATCTTTAAAGTGCAATATCCAATAAACCCAAAGATATTGTTTCCTAAAATAGTGTACACTGTTTAGAACCTGGAGTGTCTATTTGAACAATTGAAGGTTCAAACACAGTCAGAGAACGTCCAAGTGATAATAATAAAATTAATAATGACAGTGATGATGATTATGTCGATGACGACGACGATTATGATGATACGATGATGGTGTAGTAACAATGATGACGTCTATGATGACGGTGGTAACAGCGACGACGACGATGATGATAATAATGAAATACATACATAAGCACAACAAATGCATAAATTATACGTATTTAATTCACCTTCTTTTCATTCATTTTCATTTCAAACCACCCGCATCCCCATAAAAATTTAATAACTCTTTTCACGTTGCACGTTTATCTCTTTTTACTTATACACTGTATAAACATTTCAAATAAAAGGGGAGCGCACTCACCTAGAAAGCACGGCAAACTAGCCTGATAGCTCAAAATATACCGTTCTTTATTCCAATCCGTGTTTATTAATAACCAGCTTCTCTTTCTTTCATTCATCATATTCTTTGCACCGTTCATTCCTTTATTCTCATTATAATTTCATCAATTTTTTAAAGTAAAACTCCCTTTATAGTTCTTTCTGCCATTTTTCTTTCCTCTGTTTACTCTTCATGTGAACACGATAACCACCCTTGAACGTATGTTTGTTTTAATCGCAAGTGTCTTTGTCTCAGGGGAAAATTGCGATTGGAACTTTAAATCTAAAAAGATATTGAGAGCCCTATACAAATTAAATTTTGAATAAGAATCATTAATTGATTCAATTTCAGTCTCAAAAGTAATTTTTTTATGATCGAGTTTTGTTTTACTATTGTATTTATTTGTGTTTTGTTTTGTTTTGTTTTGTCTCTTTATCTGTGGTGTTCTTATTAGTGGGGCAAGGAGGGGGGGGGGGTTAAAAGCTTTTTATTGAAACAAAGAACAGCCCATAATGTCGCATTATTGTTTCCCAAACTTTTACAGGCAGTATTCGACTTCACTCTAACCCGTATCATCTTTTAATGCTTTCACCTAGAGTACTTGGGACTATGGAAGGAGGATATCAGGATATATGCCAGGAGACTGAAAGTTTACACACGGCAGCAAGCTCAAATGGACTCAAAATAAACAGCCAGAAGACACAAGTCATGAGAATCAACACATTTAACAAAGATCCAGTGCTTATTGATGGACATCCTCTAGGAGATATTCAAGAATTCACGTATTTGGGCAGTAAACTGACAACAGATGGTGACCGCAATACAGAGATCAATACCAGAAACACTAAGACAAACCAGACATTCGTTTCCCTCAAACAAATTTGGAGAGCAACGGAATTATGTTCCAGCACTAAAATCAAGATTTTTAAAAGTGATGTCTTGAGCATTTTGCTCTATGGATCAGAATGTTGGAAGATCACAGAGAGCATCATCCAGAAACTCGAAGTATTCTAAAACAAATGTTTGCGACGACTCTTCAAGATATTCTGACCAAACTCAATCTCAAATAAGGACCTGAGAGCGAGAGCTGAAGTGATGCCTCTGGAGAGTCTTATTAGAACGAGAAGATGGCAATGGTTGGGGCATGTCTGCCTCAGACCTGATGGAACACTGATAAGGAAGGCTATTCGATGGACACCCCAAGGAAAGAGGAAGCGAGGCCGCCCCGAGGAGACGTACCGTAGAGAGGGACATAAAGCAGAGAGATCTGTCACTCGAAATGGCACCAAGAATAGCTGCTGACAGGACCAGGTGGAGATCCCTTGCATCTCCTCGAGTGCCTTTCCAACTCTCTCTGTCGTTCATTGCCCTGATAGTCTCCACATTACTTCTTCCTTGTGTCCAGTTCCTCATGAAGACATTCCAGCAAAATACACGTGCTTAATATTTATTCTACATTCTGTACTTCTAATAGTGTGTCTATTGCCGATTAGTTCCACGTCCACAGCGTTTGCGAGCGAGGCCAATGACCAGATGGGTATTATTGGAATCTTGCATCGTGTCTTTGGGTAATTAAACATTATTACTGAACATATTGTGCAATAATAAACATAATACTAAACTAATAACAAGCAGTAATAGATATAATATTGTGATAATGTCTGAGCAAGAGATGTTACCACCACTATTATTACTATTACCACCACCACCAATACTACTACTACTACTACTACTACTACTACTACTACTACTACTACTACTACTACTACTACTACTACTACTACATACTACTACTACACTACTATACTACATACTACTACTACTACTACTACTACTACTACTACTACTACTACTACTACTACTACTACTACTACTACTACTACTACTACTACTACTACACTACTACTCTACTACTACTACTACTACTACTACTACTACTACTACTACTACTATACTACTACTACTAACTCTACTACTACTACTACTATCTACTACTACTACTACTACTACTACTACTACTACTACTACTACTACTACTACTACTACTACTATACTATACTACTACTCACTAACCACTACTACTACTACTACTACTTATACTACTACTAACTACTACTACTACTACTACTACTACTACTACTACTACTACTACTACTACTACTACTACTACTACTACTACTACTACTACTACTACTTACTACTACTACTACTACTACTACTA
>NC_088367.1:18490488-18504944 GCF_034508935.2 Berghia stephanieae
GAATGAAACACCACAGATGAATGAGATGATGTGGTAGTGGCGTAGTTAAGATGAATCACAGAAAAATAAAGATCTGAACTAGTGTGTATGAAAGATGCCAGACAACGAAAGAAAGTAAAATACAAGAACCCCCCCCCCCCCCCCCCCCCCAAAGATCAGTCTACCTCGACTGGAGATCAAACCTCAGACCTTCTGATTACCGGTCAGACGTGCACGATTTTTTGGGGGGATGAGTTTTTTTTTTCTTCTTGTATTTTTCTTTCTGTTAGATCTTGCTGGAAATTCTTCGTGGTTGACTAGCTCCTCCTATCCAAAGGGTCGAATGCAATTGCTACTGTCCGTTTTACACTTTAGAGAGCGGATTAAACTCTTGAGACATTGGCCTCTTGACTGTTAGAACGTAGTATTTGTTCTCTTACGTAATATTAAAATATAAAGATATGAATAAGTGTGTATGAAAGGTGCCAGACAAAGCAAGAAAGAAAAAGAAAAGAATAAAAACTATCCCAATAAATCAGTCTACTTCGACTGGGGGAATCGAACCTCAGACCTTCTGATTACATGTCAGATGTGCTACCATTACACACTTGTTCAGATCTTTATATAAATAAAAAAATAAAAAATAAAATTCCCTTTATTCATCCCACAGGGGAAATTTGTCTCTAGGGTCTATTCCACGGGAAGACTGGAATAACCCAGGCGTCAGCCGCAGTGCAGCGCCGCAAACTGAGCTAGGGCGAGGTGACTTGCTCAAGGCCACACAACGTAGCGGGTATTCGAACTCGGTACCTTTCGGTTACGGAGCAAAGACTGTACCACTGAGCCACGCTGTCCCATATTACACTGGTGCCTGCTAATATTGAAATATAGAAAGAAAAAAATGTGTTCTAAATTTAGGATTCGGGCCTCCATTTTATGACAAAGTCTGCGATAAGCGGATAAAATTGGGTTACGAAGCATTGCTCACAGTGAAGTCATCGCAAGCTCAGTGCACAAATCAAATAACTTCCACGCTCACATACACTACACTACTTACAAACAATACATACCATACGAACGTCGTGTGTGTGATCTTGTGCGCGCGTGCTTGCATGTGTTTGTGTTTGTGTGTGTGTATGTGTGTGTGTGTGTGCGTGCGTTTGTGTGAGATGAGCAGTGTTGTATGTCGAATGTCAAAGGCATTGAGATTCACCAGAATCATTCTTAGTCTTACACCAAAAAATCACTTTTTTTTCTTCTTCTTTATTTTGGCCAGGAAATATTTTCGACAAATTAATATCGATGACTTTGACAAAAACTCGACCTAGACCGTCAAATCTGAGACTTAGAAGAAATGTTGTTCTTTTTAATATAAAAATCTTAGCTTTGATACTTGTTGGCAAGTTGGGGTCAATTGAATCGATCGAAATTTGAGTTGAATGTTTTCTGGCTAAAGTTGGAAAAAGTGTGTTTTGTCTAGTATAGGGATGCGTTTTCTTTGGTAGAGTCAGCTGATTGCATTAGTGGTTGACGCATTTGGTGTAATCTATATCGATTTTGGTCTTGTAGGATATTGTGTTATGAGGAATAACTTGATCCTTAAGTCGTTGTGTAGTTTTTGTTCTAGATTGTGGATGATTGTAGAAGGGGTGATTATTATTAGTGGTTGAATATTTATTATGGGATGGTGGAGAAGTAGGAGTTAAAGTTTGTGTTGTTTGTTTATGGTGGGAAGTGGTGGTGGTGGTGAAAGTAATAGTAGTAATTGTAGTAGTGGTTGTAGTTGTTGTAGTTGCAGTAGTGGTAGTAGTAGTAGTAGTAGTAGTAGTAGTAGTAGTAGTAGTAGTAGTAAGAGTATAGTAGTATGTATAGTAGTAGTAGTTAGTAGTAGTAGTAGTAGTAGTAGTAGTAGTAGTAGTAGTAGTAGTAGTATGTAGTTGTAGTAGTAGTAGTAGTAGTTAGTAGTAGTGTAAGTATAGTAGTAGTTAGTATAGTAGTGTAGTGTAGTTAGTAGTAGTAGTAGTAGTATGTAGTAGTAGTAGTAGTAGATAGTAGTAGTAGTAGTAGTTAGTAGTAGTAGTAGTAGTAGTAGTATTAAGTAGTAGTAGTAGTAGTAGATAGTAGTAGTTAAGTAGTAGTAGTTAGTAGTAGTAGTAGTAGTAGTAGTAGTAGTAGTAGTAGTAGTAGTAGTAGTAGTAGTAGTAGTAGTATAGTAGTAGTAGTAGTAGATAGAGATAGTAAGAGATAGATAGAAGAAGAAGAAGATAGAGTAAGTAGTAGAGATAGAAGATGATGTTAAGATGAAGAAGAAGAAGAAGAAGAAAAGAAGAAGAAGAAGAAGAAGAAGAAGAAGAAGAAGAAGAAGAAGAGAAGAAGAAGAAGAAGAAGAAGAAGAAGAAGAAAGAAGAAGAAGAGAAGAAAGAAGAAGAGAAGAAGAAGAAGAAGAGAAGAAGAAGAAGAAGAAAGAAGAAGAAGAAGAAGAAGAAGAAAGAAGAAGAAGAAGAAGAAGAAGAAGAAGAAGAAGAAGAAGAAGAAGAAGAAGAAGAAGAAGAAGAAGAAGAAGAAGAAGAAGAAGAAAGAAGAAGAAGAAGAAGAAGAAGAAGAAGAAGAAGAAGAAGAAGAAGAAGAAGAAGAAGAAGAAGAAAAGAAGAAGAAGAAGAAGAGAAGAAGAAGAAGAAGAAGAAGAAGAAGAAGAAGAAGAAGAAGAAGAAGAAGAAGAGAAGAAGAAGAAGAAGAAGAGAAAGACAAGAAGAAAGTGAAGAGAAGAAGAAGAAGAAGAAAAGAAGAAAGGAGAGGAAGAGAGAGAGATATAGAAGAATGAGGAGTATGGAGGATATATAAAGGGAAGAGGAGCGTATTGTGGAGTTGACGAGTATTATGGTATTGTTTTGTTTTGTTAGTTTTTAATTGTTGTTGTTTTTGGAGAGTTTGTTTTTTTTTATTTTTGCTTGCTTTTTTTGGCGGGGGGGGGGGGGGGGGGGAGGAGGAGTTACTTTTATATTCATTCTTTGTTTGTTTATTTTGTTTTTACTTTTTTTTTCTTCTTTAACCTTCAGCGAAATTGGTAACTCACACTATGCTCCCATGGACAACATGAATAATTTCTGTTCCCATCCGACATATTATTTATTTGATCATTTATTTGCCTTTTGTTCATCGAATATTTTTTAAATGATAAAAAAAAAATAATAATAAAAAATATAAAAAATTCCCCTTATTCATCCCTCAGGGGAAATAATTTGTCTTTAGTGTCTATTACAAGAGAAGACTGGAATAACACAGGCGTCAGCCGCAGTGCAGGGCTGTAATTTGAGCAGCTCGGGCGAGGTGACTTGCTCAAGGCCACACACACAACGAACGAGGCGGGTAGTCGAACCTCGGTACCTTTTGGATACGAAGCAAAGACCGTGCCGCTGAGCCACGCTGTCCCACGAATGCCAAGGCGTTGCCAAAGCACACGAAGAGGTGAATTCTATATTTTTTTTCTTTATTACTGGTAACAGAATCGGGTAACAAATGCATTCTCTCATCTATAGATAGAATGAAATTGACGTCACTCGGTTCTTTGTTATTGTTTTTTGCCATCCACGTTTATCAGTAATTCTCACTTAACTGTATTATCCAGAATATAAAAGTTCATGGTTACTCATAGTTTTGTGTATAATTTGTCCTTTTTAAAAACAATTCCGGATGGCAATGTTGTGAGATTCTTAGCCAAGCGCATACTATCTATATTATTATAGAACTTGTTTCCACGGTTACTCTTCAGTAAATCCTAGGTCTTTGAGACGTGCCAACCAAAGATTTATTTTATGACTGTGAGGATTTGACGAAGCCAGGAAAAACTCGCACTGTCCAAAATCCAGGCTTGATTATTATGGCTTGTCGACTCAAAATAATTTATTACCCTTGAATTATTTTTTCCCCCTGTTTGACTGTGTGTGCCCCAGCGATATATCTAGCTCTTGTTTCTTACCCAGAAGGTATCGATTTCGGATCCCGGATACGCTGTGTAGCCTTGAGCAAAGTCATCCCGACCTTTTTGCTCAATTTGCGGCGCTGCTCTGCGGCTGATGCCTGGGTTGATTTCAGTCTACCCTTTGAATATTATATCCTAATGAAATATTTCTGATTGAGGATGTATAAAAGCAAACCTTTTGTTTTCTTTTTGTTTTTCTTTAATTTCGTTGTTTATTATTTTTGTTTTGGTTTGGTTTTTTGGGGGTTTTTTTGGGGAGGATAGGGGGTTTATAGATCTAGTGGAACCTACTTTTTGGTAGACTTTCGTCCTTTCCAAAGGATAACAAGCTATTGTTATTATTGTCCATTTAAAGCTACCTAAACCATGGTAGACTCCTGATCCATGAGCTGTGTGTGTGTGTGTGTGTGTGTGTGTGTGTGTGTGTGTGTGTAAGTGGCTCTGAAGGACTACCAACTTCAGTACCTGGCCGTTTACAGCGTTGCCTTTGTCGGAAAAAAATATTGTAATATCGCCTAACAGGCGCCATATCTCGTCCTGTATGTTACGTGTTGCTATTGGCCAGGGACCCTTTGTAAAGCGTTTTGAGCACATTTAGTGGATATTGCGCTATATAAAAGCTCAATTATTATCATTATTATTATTATTATTATTATTATTATTATTATTATTATTATTATTATTATTATTATTATTATTATTATTATTATTATTATTATTATTATTATTTTATTATTATTATTATTATTATTATTAATTATTATTATTATTATTATTATTATTATTATTATTATTATTATTATTATTATTATTATTATTATTATTATTTTATTATTATTTATTATTATTACATATTATTATATTATTATTATATATATATTATTTATTATTATTATTATTATTATTATTAATATTATTATATTATTATATTATATTATTATTATTATATTATTATTATTATATTATTATTATTATTATTAATTTTATTATTATTATATTATTATATTATTATTATTATTTATTATTATTATTCATTATTATTATATTATATTATTATTATATTATTATTATTATTATTATTATATTATTATTATTATTATTATTATTATTATATTATTATTATTATATTATTATTATTATTATTATTATTATTATTATTATTATTATATTATATTATTATTATTATTATTATTATTATTATTATTATTATTATTATTATTATTATTAATTATTATTATTATTATTTATTATATTATTATTATTTTATTATTATTATTATTATTATTATTATTATTATTATTATTATTATTATATTATTATTATTATTATTATATATTATTATATTTATTATTTATTATTATTATTATTATTATTATTATATTATATTACTATTATATATTATATATTAATTAAATATTGATTTTATCACATCAATATAGAATAAAATTGTTTTTCAACAGCAAGCTCAACATAAATACAGTATATCCCAGCACCCAACAATATATAAACAAACAATGACAATAACTTCTGTACAAGCAGCAATGCCAAACACTACGATCAACTCTGCCATACTCTGAAAAAAAAAACACGTATTTAAAAATTTGGCCAGAAAAAACTCGTCCTTCAAATATCGATCGATTTAAATGACTCTCATCTTGGCAAAAACTCTCAAACCCGGGACTTCGGAGAAGTCCCGGGTTTGAGAGTTTTTGCCAAGATGAGAGTCATTTAAATCGATCGATATTTGAAGGACAAATTTTTTTCTGGCCAAATTTTTAAATATGAGTTTTTTCCAGAGTAACGACAGAACAGTTATGAAAATAATTATATCAATAATATAGCCTTGCAGTGACAAATCACATTTATTTTCATTTTGGCCAAAAAACTATTACTTCAAAAGACAAGGATTGATTTTGCTGAAGTCTTAGATTTAATAATTTCAAATCAAAATACATTTACATTGGCTTTTTTAATACGTTGGATCCTTCATTTTGTTCCATATCTATAGGAAAAGAGGGGCCCGACGGCTCAGGTTGGTAGAGCACTCGCTTCACATGCTAAGGGACAAGATCGAAGCCGGGTGAAGTCGAGATAATTTTTTTTTCCGACCCCCCTGTCAACCCAGCAGTGATTGGGTAGCTGGGTCTCTTACATTTGGCGGAAAGTTCTTTGCCATAGACTAGCGTCCTATTCAAAAGGTAACAAGCAATTGCTATTGTTTGTTTCACGGATTAAAAAACGGAATAAACTCCGACTCTATGTGTCCACTGGTGCTGATGGACTACAATGGGAAAAGAAATTTATTTATAATTTTGTCGAGGTACTCCTTTTAATTTACCAAATACCCCAGGCTATAAATGTGGCAAATCGTCTCTTAACGGTATTATGTCAGGATGAACCGAATGCTAAAAAGTCAATAAAAGCTAAACTGGTCAAAATTCTGAATTATTGGTCTCCTCAATAAAACATGCAAACTCAACCCGAGTCTGAAATTTTGGCTATAAATTCAGCATTTTAATCATCCCGACATAATACCGTTTTGAGACGAGGGGTCACAAATGGTTTTTGATAAGGCGAGTGACCAGAAGCTGTAAACGGGAGAAGGTGGAAATGGACTAACTGGACATGTCCTCAGAATGGATCCGACTGCCATTCCTAAAAGGATAGCCCTTAGGTGGACCCCCCAGGGAAAGAGAAGAAGGGGCGCCCGCTGGAGACCTGGAGGAGGAGGAGCATCTAAAGAGAAATGAAAGCTAGTGGTTGGTCTTGGGGACAGTTGACAAAAAGCCGAGAAAGATGGCGTTCCACCGTGTCAGCCTTTATGTGCTATGTGGTCTAGTAGTATGACACTCGTTTTCGGATCGGAAGGTCATGTTGTCCGAGCCCTTGGAAAAGGCTCTTTACTCACATTCTCTCACCTTACTCAGGTGTAAAATGAGTACCTGGCCGATAACAGCGTTGTCTTTGTCCGAAAAATTGTAATATCGCCAAGCAGGCGCCATGTCCCGTCCTACATGTTAAATCTTGCTGTTGACCAGGGACCACTTGTAAAGCGCTTTGAGCACATTTAGTGGATATTGCTCTATATAAAGCTCAATTTTTTTGTTTGTTTTTTTTAAATTAAATTTTTATTTTTTATTTTTGGATAAGTAAGTAGGTAAATTGAGTGACATTCTTGTCGGTCGATTTATTATGAACGACGTGTACATATATGCAAGTCTGAGATCCGATTCCACTTAGGGTCTAGTTTAACATTGTTGTAATGGACATTATTTTGTGTCATTTAAAATAAAATAGATTTCCATTACAACAATGAGCCCATAAGGAATTGGGTTATCAGACCTGTAAATAAGTGTACGTGGATTATGAAGTATGGCAGTTTTCTGGCCAAAAAAAATAAAAAGGCTTTTATTCAATGTACGCAGAAAAATAATGATACTAACAATAATAATAATAATAATAATAATAATAATAATAATAATAATAATAATAATAATAATAATAATATAATAATAATAATAATAATAATAATAATAATAATAATAATAATAATAATAATAATAATAATAAATAATAATAATAATAATAATAATAATAATAAATAATAAAATAATAATAAAATAAAATAATAATAATAATAATAATAATAATATAATAATAATAATAATAATAATAATAATAATAATAATAATAATAATAATAATAATAATAATAATAATAATAATAATAATAATAATAAATAATAATAATAATAATATAATAATAAAATAATAATAATAATAACAATTAAATAATAATATGCAAATTAGTATCAGGCGATTGGTTTCATCTACTTCCTTTCTATGTGGATACAGCAGAAATACTCGACGTCTCTAAATACGACACGATTCTTGTTCCAACAAAACCAATGGGCCGTGTCCGATCAAATTGATTTCAATGGTGTTAACTGGGGCGTGTCGAACGCCGATGTCGATGGTAGTAAGAGATAACGGGATGAGGAATGAGGGATGGAAAGATGGGGAGAGGGGGGGGGGGGAGGGTGGTGATGAGGATGATGATGTGGGTGATGACGATGATGAGGAGGATGGTGATGTTGATGATGAAGTATCAAAATTAGTATCCTCCATCTTCATTATCATCGCCATCTCATTATCATCATCATCATCATCATCATCATCATCATCATAATCATCATCATCATCGTCGTCATCATCACCATCATAATCATCATCATCATCATCATAATCATCATCATCATCTTCATCATCATCATCATCATCATCATCATCATCATCATCATCATCATCATCGTCATCACCACCACCACCACCACCACCACCACCATCATCATCATCATCATCATCATCATCATCATCATCATCATCATCATCACCACCATCACCACCACCACTACCACCACCACCACCACCACCATCATTATCATCATCATCATCATCATCATCATCATCATCATCATCATCATCATCATCATCATCATCATCACCATCATCATCATCATCATCTCAAAAGCACTGTCACAATCCATCACTATAACACTCACCACAATCCTTACCATCACAACTCTCATTACCACCACCAACAACAACGACCATCACCACCACCACCACCACCACCACCACCACCACCACTACCACTACGACTAATGCATGCACAACCTACAGCATTAACATCAGTATCGAATCTTCATAATATTCTCTATAATTCTTACTCACAAAGAACCAGTGGAGCGTGAACTTGAACAAAGCTACAAATGTAATACAGTTACAATTAAGTAGAGCATAACAGGATCGCATGACTGGCCATGGAATTAAATGGAACCCCACTTGGAATCAAAATGCTATATTTATTTCTCTTTTCACTTAAAAAAAAAAAAAAACATAACATGAATGCATAGAAAGAAAGACCAAAAAAAAAAAAAAACAGAAGGAAAAAGTAAAATTAATAATAAAAAAAAGTAAATTCAAAAGCCACTTCTGTAAATGTCGCTTCGGTTTCCACAACTATAACTGCTGATGGTTTTGATGGTGTTGGTGGTGGTGGTGGTGGTGGTGGTGGTGGTGGTGGCGGTGGTGGTGGTGGTGGTGATGATGATGATGAGAGATGATGATGATGAGATGATGATGGTGGTGTGGTGGTGGTGAGTGGTGGTGTAGTGTGGTAGTAGTAGTAGTGGTGATGATGATGATGATGATGATGATGATGATGATGATGAGATGATGATGTGATGATGATAACGATGATGATGAGATGATGTGATGATGTGGTGGTGGTGGTGGTGGTGTAGGGGGTGGTAGTGGTGGTAGTAGTAGTAGTGGTGATGATGATGATGATGATGATGATGATGATGATGATGATGATGATGATGATGATGATGATGATGATAACGATGACGATGATGATACATGATGCACGATGCTACTGGAATTGATGCTACTGCTTTTCCGTTGCTGTTGTATCTTCCATTGTTTTTTTTATTTGATCTGGAATAAATAAAATGCCAACAGAAGATTGCCCGTCTTTTTGGGTTTCAGTGTCAGGCTATAACTGAACGATGGCTACGCTCTCGCGCAGTAAACTAACCCTATTGTCCTTCATTTATATCTGTGTTTTATTGTGAATCGCTGTCATTTATTCATTTATTACATTTTACAACGACGCCATCCCTGTTTTAACTATTATGCCGAACTACATGCCTACCAAGTGACCTACTTACATACCTACCAAGTGACCTACTTACATACCTACCAAATGACCTACTTGCATGCCTGTCTGCCTCTTTCCTGTTCCCATCATTCGTTATGTGATCTTACAGTGTGGCACTCGCCTTCGGAACGCAAGGTTATGGTTTCGAGCGTTGCCATCGTGAAGCCTGGCACTGAAACCCACAAAGACTGGCAGTTTGACGACGTTATTTGGTTTTTGCACCGCCTAGTGATTTGTCGTTAGTAGTGCTCATTTTGAAATGTGGTGCTTGAAAAGGATGCAGAGAATATCGTATACTGCACACAAAACGAACGAAGAAGTGCTAAAACAAACATACCAACAAAGGAAACTAATGCCCTTAATAGTGGATCGACAACTATCCTTTTTCGGACACATAGTAAGGAAAGATAAGAATGAATACCTGGCAAGTTGTGGAAAAATACCTGGTAAACGCGCCCGGGGGAGACAAAGAAAAACACTCATAGACCAACTGAAGGGCTTCACCAGCCTAACAATCCAAGAGCTGTTTGAAAAGGCAAGAGACAGGGAGGAATGGAGAGAGATAATTCATGCAGTATCCGAAGCCTGGACCAGGCATGGAACCTAGAAGAAGAAGTGCTCATGGAAACAAGTGGTCCCATTGGTTGAACTATTGAATACAACTCACGATTTGTTTTCTTTTGTGGCCAAAGTCTGGCATTTTGACATCACAAGCTAAAAGTTAACGATGGCTACGGTTCGAGTCCCGCTTTGAGCGGCGCACAGCTGAGTCATTAGAAAAGGCTATTTGCTTACATCCGCGTTTATGAGTAATTCTCACCAAACTGTATTACCAGACTATAAACATTTTAAGTTGCACATAATTTTGTGTGTTGGTCCGTTATACTTCCGGATGGCAATGTTGTAAGTAACTTAACCAAGCGCACACTATCTAATCTGGGTATTGCGCTATATAAATGCTCAGTTTTATATCTCTTTTTTTTTTTCGAGCGTCTTTATAGTTTTGTAGCATGGCGCTTACCTCAGATATGAAGGCCCTTTGTTCGAGTCCCATTGTTGGCGGACAAAAAAAATCTGAATCCGTGAGGAGAAGAAAGGCTTTCTACCCGTGGCATGACAATCGCTTTCGGATGGGAAGGTCCTAGGTTCGAGCCTCGCTCGGCGCATAGTTGAGTCCTTGGAAGATGCTCTTTACTCACATTCTCTCACCGTACTCAGGTGTAAAATGAGTACCTGGCCATTAACAGCGTTGTCTCTGCCCGAAAAAATAATGTAATATTACCTACCAGGCGCCATGTCATGTTCTACATGTTACGTGTTGCTGCCAGCCAGGGACCCTTTGTAAAGCGCTTTGAGCACGTTTAGTGGATATTGCGCTATATAAACGCTCAAATTTTTACCCACTATCTCTCACCTCATTCAAATGTAATACATATTTACATCGTTGTCTCTATCGGGGAAAAAAACAAAACCTAAATACACCTCACAGGCGCCCTGTCACGCCTTGAATACATGTTTAGTTTCGTCACAAATGAGAGAGAGAGAGAGAGAGAGAGAGAGAGCGAGAGAGAGAGAGAGAGAGAGAGAGAGAGAGAGAGAGAGAGAGAGAGAGAGAGAGAGCTTAGAGCATGTTTAGTGAATATTGTGAAATAAAACATTCATTTTTTTTCTACTATGACCATCGACTTTGTCTATTTCGCTAACCGCTAGACATTTTATCATATATTCATATTCTTCATAACTTCTTTATCATTCATATCATATCATAATCATATCTATCATATCATATCATTCATATCATACTCATATCATATCATATCATATCATATCATATCATATCATATCATATCATATCATATCATATCATATCATATCATATCATGTCATATCATATCATTCTATCATATCATATCATATCATATCATATCATATCATATCATATCATATCATATCATATCATATCATATCATGTCATATCATATCATATCAATATCATGTCATATCTTCATATCATATCATATTCATATCATATCATATCATATCATATCATATCATATCATATCATATCATGTCATATCATATCATATCATATCATATCATATCATATCATATCATATCACGGGTGAACGGATAATAAGCATCTGATAATAATAACAAGTAAAAGGTATAATTTAAAACAATTATCAATCAATGTATACATCATAGCATTGAATGATCAAAAATACTCGTAATGTAAAAGACAATACTCAATATCTCAATGGTGTCTCGGAGTTATAGCGCTATATAAGTTTTCAGCATTATTATTATTATTATTATCTTCATTCTGGCATCATCATTATCATCATCCATCGTGGCTTGTACTCTTGAGCACGTTATCGGTCAGCTGTCTCCACGAACCACGATCCTCCGCGATGCGCATGAAATCTGTGTTGCTTTTAAAATCACATTTGGCTATTCTTAGGTTATTTAAATAAGTCATTCTTTGTCTTTCTCAAGCTCTCTTTCCATCGATCATCCCAGATTCTGGCATACGTTTTAAAAATAGCAAAAAAGTCGATGAACAAGGATAATAACCAAAACCGCAACCGTTAATTCTGCTACCACAACCACCACCACCACCACCACCACCACCAAAGACCCCCGATTTATTGCACGCGGAGATAGGTACTTGGTGTTACCGAAAGGTCACAATAAAACGACCATCGAACTGTCCGCAGACTCAACGGGGGAAAAAATCACAACTGTCCGACAATAAGTACTGGATTTACCCCAGAAATCAACACAGGACGTCTCCTCTCAGCCACATATAAGCCGGGATGAGCGTCACAGCGGGCAGTCTTGATCCAATCTGACTTATGTTCTACCACCGGTTTAATTACCCAATGTCCAAAAATCTTCTTCCTCCTTCTCCTTTTCTTATCCTCTTATATTTAGTTACGCGCCCGAGGCGATAGGCGTGGAAATAATATATTACAGCAGTAATTTCACTTAACCTTCACTCCTTTTTTTGCAAGGGGGGCGCACTTTTTACGACCCATTTATGGACCAAGTGTCCACTCGGTGCTTTGCTATGCTTTGCGCATGCGCCGCGGGATGAAATTTGTTTCCTTTCCTTATGTCCGAGTTTTACAACCCCGGTTTTGCGTCCTTCAACGTAGGTTTTATTTGCCTGCCTTAGACTTAACATTGTCTTATTTTTAGGCATCACTGTCTAACGGAACGTAACGAAGTCAATTTCAACTGTAACTATCGAATAAAGAGACAAAAATGGCATTAACCTAAAGAGATCAAAGCACTGAAAGTGATAGCCGGAAAGGTGGAAAGGGAGAGAACCTATAAAAACATTTTGTGCATGTCCTCACCATTGGAAACCAAATCTATAAAGCTTGAACTATTTAATTTCATCAGTTCTTTTTTTCTTCTTCTTCTTTCTTTTATTTTTTAAACAACAGGAAAACGGAATTATTTTTTTTTAATTTTTTGTACTCTTTTCTCGTCCCTAATCATTTAGAGATTTTTTTTGGGCTTCAGAAACCCTTGGCGATTTTTTTTAAAATTGGATTCAAAAATGCAATTTGTTTGGACGGCGATTGAGAATTTAGTGTTATCGGGAGGGGAACACAAAAATTTTTGAAGTTTTTGAATAGACACTTAATTACATTAAAACAAATCTTAATCTTCGGGGGTCTTCGAAACCCATCGTTATAGTGTTTTGCCCTTGTGAAGTATCAACCATTTTGCTTGGTGATGAGGTTTAGAAATAAATAAATAAAATAAAAAATTTCCCCTTTTTTCACCCCAAAGGGGGAATTTTTTCTTTAGGGTATAAAAAGGGAAAAAAACTGGAAAAACCCACGTCAGCCGCAGTGCACGCCGCAAGGGGAGCAAGGGAGGGGACTTGCTCAAGGCCCACCCCGGGGCGGTAGTCGAACCGGGACCTTTGGGGGACAAGCAAAACCATACCCCTGACCACGCTGTCCCTTTTTGGAAAATGTTTAAAAAAAAAAAATATGGCCCCAGAGTTCAGTGCTTGGTTGAGGCATTTTTTTCATACATTGCACACTTAATTTAAAATGTAATGGGGGGTTTTTTGGGGCCCGTCTTTGTATAAATTCTTGCAAAAGTAAATTTTCCCAACAGAAGAATCGGACTGTTTTTGGAAATTATTTTCCAAACCTGCTTGGAAATAGGGTTGTTTAACCGCAAAAACTTTCTATATAATTTTTTTATTCTTTTTTTTAAAAACCCTTCCCGCCCCCCCCCCCCTCTCCCCCCTCCTCCCTCCCCCTCTCTCCTCTCTCCTCTCTCTCCCCCCTCTCTCTCCCAACCCATTTCCCCGTCCCTTTTTTGCTATTTTTTGTCATCCCATGGCCCGCTTAGACAGTATGGCTTGGGTAAGAAGCTCACAACATTTCCCCCGAAGTATCAGGGACCCCAAAAGCAAAACTGTGTGAACCATAAAACGTTTTTATCAGGGTTATTTCGGTTAAGTAGATTTTCTCAAAAAACCCGGGTGGAAAAAACAATAACAAAAACCAAGGGGCGTCAACTTTGAACTAATCATTCCCTGTATTGTTAAGAATTGGGAGATGGTTCCTAAAATACTGTATATATTGGGAAATTTTACTAATATCTAAATAAAAAATAGATTAAAACATCGGGTTATTTTTGTTGTTTTTTTTTCCCCCTTTTTCTTTTAAAACTGTTTTCCATCCCATTTAATCCATCTGTTATCCCCCCATTCACATCCTTTTTCATCCACCTCTACCATCCA
>NC_088367.1:18513658-18516158 GCF_034508935.2 Berghia stephanieae
AGGATGTCCTTAGGGATACTGGTAGGTAACTCTTCAACAGAGATGACGTCACTTCCCTCGTAATGACGCATGGTAACTTAATTACTGGCTCTTACTATCGGAACAATGGCGGACGCCCTTATGAAATATTTCTCCGACGAGCATAAAAGTGTATCCAGAGGAGAAAAAACATTATAAATATTATCATGTTTTGACTTTTATACATATGAAACGTTCTAGCCAGCAAGAAGAATAAAAAGTACCGATTTTCTTTGTTTAGAACCAAGATGGTCGCCGTTGCGGGGCGACGTGACATCAGACTATTGAAACCAATTCCAACATTGAGGAGCAGCAAATTCGTATGATTGAGTGCCAACGTGAGTGCCAATTATGGTGCTCGTAGCGGGACTGGTAGTATTTACAGGCATAGACTTTAATATGATTATGACATAAGACCGAAACGATGTATCGAAGAGGTATTAATGCTATGCATTTAGTTAAAATACTCATAGAATCCACCTGCCGGATATAACTTACTAACACACAAAACTATGTGTAAACTAACCTTAAACTTTTATAGTCTGATTGATAGAATTTAGTGAGATCTAATAATTTAAATGACTGACTAAAAAACAATAACAAAGATCTGAGTGACGAAAATTTCGTACCATATATAGATTTAGACCGTAGTCATATTTTTTTTAAAAGTCATAGCCTGACACTTCCCTAACTATTACGTCACAATACCAAGCGACGATCATCAGAAGAAAGTGAAAAGGGAATCGTTAAACGTTATGTTCAAGTTAGCAAAATATGATCTTATTGGTTGTATCATTGAATATGAGTCGCAGTTCACTTTCTTTTGACCGTCGACACCTTGTATTGTGTACCGTCAGTTTTTTTGGACAATGTCATGATGTGATTTTTTTTAGGCTCTCGTCATGACTTTAATAAGGTCTTATATTGTTCGAGCCGGCGGTTTGACAGCCAAACTTTGGACAACGTGGGTGATTCTTGCTGTTGACATCAGACATTTATTTGACACATTATCCATATGCCTTCATGAACTGCTTTGGCGATGCCGCGTGTAATGGTAGGATTTATTAAGAGTCGGAGAGTGTATTATGAGCCAGTAAATCTTCTATCTCTTCTCTATGTCTTCACTTGCTCTTTATCTGCCTCCGCTATGTGCTTCCAAGACTCAAAATTATATTATAGAAAGATTGACTAGATGAGTGAGTTGTACAATGGAATCTCCGAGGCTCGTCCTGCTTTTCCATATTATTTAATCATTCTGGCCATTGTCTGCTGATGCTGGTGTAATTCGTTTCAGGATCTAAAATTTGCATGACACACTTTCATTAAATATAACACAAAGAATACGCGTACTTGGAGGCTTGGCTTCTTACTTCCTGTTTCTATTTTATTTTGTTTAAAATCTTTCAATGGCACTGTGTATAAATAATAGTTTTGTTAACTTTGTTGGGGGTTGTTTGTTTTTTTTTGTTATTGTTGTACCTATGGGTTTTTTCTTGGGTGTTTTGTTGGCGTTGCTGTTGTTGTTTTGATGTTATTTTTTTCTCTGTTTGTTTCTTGGTTTTTATTTGTTTGTTTGTTTTTCCTTTTATTTTTGTTTTGTTTTTGTACGTTGTTTTTTTCTTTTTCAATTTGATTTGACAGCCATGTTTGACAGTTCGTACGATTCGGTTCACTCTTAAGGATCTCAAATTTCCATGGCACACTTTTATCAAATATAACAGAAAGAACTCTCGTTCATGGAGGCTTCTTACTTCCTCTTTCTATTTTATTTTGTTTAAAATCTTTCAATGGCAGCAGTTTTGTGTATAAATAATAGTTTTGTTAACTTTGTTGGGGTTTTGTTGTTGTTGTATTTGGTGTTTTGTTGGTGCTGCTTTGTTGTTTTGTTGTTATTTTTTTTAAATTTATGTTTGTTTCTTGGTTATTGTTCGTTTGATTGTTTGTTTTTATTTTTAGTTTTGTTTTGTTTTTGTATTTTATTTTTGTTGTTTTTTTTTGTGTGTTTTTTTTCAATTTGATTTGACAGTCATGTTTGACAGGTCGTATTTACATTGAGATGTATGATTCTGTTCACTGGTAAGGATCTCAAATTTCCATGACACGCTTCATTAAATACAACACAAAGAATACTCGTATTGGAGTCTTGGCTTCTTACTTCCTATTTCTATTTCATTTTGTTAAAATCTTTCGATGGCAGTTCTGTGTATGAATAATAGTTTTATTTATTTCTTTTGGGTTTGTTTTTTGTTTTTTTATTTCGTTATTGTTGTATGGGTTTCTTTTGGTGTTTTGTTGGTGTTGTTGTTGTTCTGTTGTTGTTTCTTAAATGTTTGTTTGTTTCTTGTTTTTTGTGGTTTTTTGGGGGGTTTTTTTTCTTGTGTATTTCCTATTTTTATTTTCTTTTGGTTTTGATTTTGTATTTTATTTTTGTATGTTGTTTTTTTCATATTTGATTTGACAGCCATGTTTAACAATTCGTATT
>NC_088367.1:18521158-18523658 GCF_034508935.2 Berghia stephanieae
TTTAAAATTCCCCTTATTTACTCCGACCTGCACATAATTGAAGGTCCGATAACCGAACGCGAGTTTGATTTTTTACATTGTTGTGATGAATGGACAATGTTTTCCGTTAGTTTGAGAGTATTTCCATTACAACAACAATGAGCCCATTAAATTTTGGGTTATCAGACCTGCAAATAAGTATACATTTGTCGATTTATCCTTGGCATCAGCAGCAGTCGTGCAATGCAGCAAAGTTAGTTAGGGCGAGATGACTTATTCAAAGCCTCGTGCACAGCTCTGCGTGAGGAGAGTCGAATTCGGTACCTTATGGGTACGAAGCATGAACAATACGCTATGTAAACAGCAACATTTGACACGTAGGACAAGACATTACGACCCCTGTTTGGCGATACCTTTTTTAAAAAATTATTCCCGAGAAAGACAATGCAAATAATGGCATGTAATAATTTTAATAAGAGTGAGTAAGATATAAAAAAAAAGCTGAAACTCAATTACTTTGGGCACCTGAAAAGACACGACACACTAGAGAGAGATGTACTGGAGGGCATGGCGGAGGGCAAAAGAGGCAGAGGAAGACCACAAAGAAGATGGCAACAGGATATACAGGAATGGCTCAACAACGGCGTGACGGAATGTGGCAGATGGGCTGTTCCGAAGGACTGTGTGGGAGGCTACGTCCAAGTGATATGCCACAGAGAGAGAATAATTTTACCCCTGAGTACGGTGAGGGAATTTCAGCAAAAAGCCTTTTCCAAGGACTCAACTATGCGTCGCCTAGAGCGGGACTCAAACCCTGGGTCTTCCGGTCATACCACAAGACCTCATAGCGGCACAAGTATGATTTTTTTTCGGGGAATTATAATTGAAGCACTGCCACTGCCAAGAGCATTGAGAAATGAATAGCTAATAAAACACTCCACATAGATGCAAGTTAAACAATTGGAAAGGTGTGCGTAAAGCTTTCGATTTGGGACCGTATTCACACCTGATTCCAGTTTCGTCCCCAGAATAGTCTCTTGGCTTTACTCACATTTTCTCACTGTACTCATTTGTAAAATGAGTACCTAATGATTGCACGCTTTATATTTCTCGAAGAAATGTTATAACTCTATACAATTTATGTCATGTCACGCCCATATTATTATGTTATTTTAATAAAGCACTTAGAGCACTATTTTTAACCAAAATTTAATCATTCATTGCTATAAATACAAACAAGTCTTTAAAAATTCTCTTGTCCTAATAAAAACGGTTCTAACTTGATATTCAAGACACGAAAAAAAATCCCCAATTGTTTACATGGGAAATTCAAGACTTGTCACAAAAACCCCGGCTCAACCTTAAAGTGATTCAAGCTTTTCCAAGAATTAGATGAAAATGAAACGGAACAAATTTTTTTTTTTTTTTTTTGGATAACAACAAATGAATGATGCTTTAGAATATTGAGGAAACGAAATTGACGTCATCCACCTCTTAGTGTTATTATTGTTTTTTTTAGACAGTCATTTTAATTATTTGTTCTCGCTGAATTCTATCAAACAGACAGACTATAAACGTTTACGGCTACGCATAGTTTTGTGTGCTGGTACGTTGTTTTATATCAGACTAACGGATGTTATTATGAGTATTTCACCTAAACGCATAACATCAAGTGAAATAACACAGATGTCTATCGCAACAGGGGATTGCTATTGTTTAGTTCCGTGTTGGCTTTTTCCCCTTTTTGATTAGTAATTGTTTATGTTAAATTCTTAATGATTAAATGGACATAAACCAGATCGTTCAATGCAAGAGGAATGGCATTCCACTGTCAACATTTAGAGTTTATATAATAATTTATTTTGAGGTCCACCAAGTAAAACTATTTTCATGTCGGAACAACTAGGTGAAGAAAATTAAGTTAATTTTTTTTTAATTCCCTTTATTCATCCCATAGGGGAAATTTGTCTCTAGGGTCTATTCCAAAGAAAGATTGGAATAACCCAGGCGTCAGCCGCAGTGCAGCGCCGCAAATTGAGCTAGGGCGAGGTGACTTGCTCAAGGTCACACTCACACAGCCGAGCGGCGGATGATCGAACTTTAAGAAAAAAAAGAAGCAATTTATTTTAACTTAAATTTGAAAAAGGGGTCCCGATAGCTCACTTGATAGAGCACTCGCTTCACACCAAAGGGACTGAGATCGATCCCGAGTGCAGTCGAGTTTTAAATAATTTTTTTTCCGATCTTCCTGTCTATCCAGCATTGAATGGGTAGCTGGGTCTGTTAGATTTGGCGGAAAGTACTTTACGATAGACTAGCGTCAAATGCAAAAGGTCCGTTTCACGCTATAGAAACCGGGATAAACTCCTGTTCCATGGGTCTAATTATGGCTCTGAAGGACTGACTACTTTACTCTTACAAATTTGAAAAGGGTTAGTTAAAAGTAGAATTTTAAGAATCGGGTTCATTTTCACTTAATACCGCATTAAGACGGTTGCTCACATTTAATTTGTGCCTCAAA
>NC_088367.1:18526158-18528658 GCF_034508935.2 Berghia stephanieae
TGGTTACACAAAGTTTTGTGTGTTGGTCGGTTATACTTCCGGATGGCAATGTTATGATCTTCTTAGCCAAGCGCACACTATCTATAGTCTGGTGAGAAGAAATCATAAAAATGGCTTTCTATAAACAATAACAAAAAGCTGAGTGACGTCAATTTCGTTCCATCTATTTTATACGTAATTCTAAAACAAACAAAAAACTTGAGAATTTATATAGCGCAATATCCACTTAATGCGCTGAAAATGATTGACAAGGGGTGGTTCCCTAGCCAACTGTAACTCTTAACATGCAGGGCGGGACATGACGCCTGTAAGGCGATATCATAAATTTTATTCTTCGTCGGTAACTGTGTTTTCGGCCAGGTACTCATTTTACACCTGACTAAGGTGAGAGAATATGAGAAACCTTTTTCCAAGGACTTAACGTTGGGGCGCATAGATCGAGACTACCTGTTCGAAAGCGTATGTTATAGTTACCACTAAACCACAATAAACCCGCGATCTAGCAATATAATTAAATTAAGAAAATGGCGAATTTATCTAAGAATATAAAGTCTGGGATATTAGAGAAATCTAAGATTTAATTATTTTTGGCAAGTTGGGAATCATTTGAATCCATCGATGGAAGAGGTCTAAGTTTTCTGGCCAAAATATAAAAATGTGTTTTGTCATTGAATGGAAATTGGTTTCAGCCATCTACAGAGAGATGGATGGGTATAAAAAGTTCCATCCATAGTTATAACGTACTTTGACAAAACATTTTAAATAAAATTTATTGAGAAATTTATTACTTCAAATATCCAATCATCAAAAATGACTTTCAACTCGTTACAAACTCTCAAACCTAAGACTTCTTTAGAGTTTCAGGTTTGAGAAGGTTTTAAGAATTAGAGAATCATTTTAATCGATCGATATTTAATTTGGTGCAGGGTATATTTCTGGCCAAAATGAAAGAAAAATAAAAGATTTATAGAATAAAAAGGTATTTTGTCAAAGTTGGTCAGAGTTGTAACAAAGCAAACACTAGAACCATGCGATAACATTATAGGGGTTATGATAAAAATGCAAATCAACGCCGACATCGATCAATACTTCCCTTCAATAGTCCTACTGCCTACAATGATGTACGAAAACAAAAAGACATTATTTTATAATTTGGCCAGGAATTTATTTTTGTTTTATTTCAAAAAAGCCTATCGGTAAATTAAGATAACAAATCTCGATAATAAAAAAAAAATAAAAAATCGATGAATTTTCAGGTTAAAGAATGTATTATTAGTATAGGACTATTTTAGTAAAAGGGTTTCAGATAATTGAAGTAGCAGTAAATATTTGTGGCCAAAATTTTAAATGTTAATTTGTCTGTGTACTCTATAATACCAGTCGTTTCGTATGCTTTGTGGGACGTTAATAAAGTATTACCTAGGAACAACGCCCAGACAACCTAACCAGCCCCCCCCCCCCCCCCCTCTCCCCTACCCCATCATCCCCTCCCCCTTCTCCCTCTCTCCTCATCCTCATCCTTAACTCCCACATCCTCCGCCCCCCCCCCCCCCCCCGGCCCCTTTCCTGGTCACACGCGCCACCCCTTGTCAGCCCATTAATTCATTGTGTTCCTACAAGATAAGCAGTACCAGCAAAATGGAATTACTCTTATTATAATAAGCAATCTCTCATTGTCACGTTGCACAATAAAGGGAAGCAACCGAGGTAATTCGTAATTAAGTAAATAATTTATTTCAACCAATCACCACCCAACCTACGTTAATTTAATTATTACACCTTTTTAAAAGAAAAAAAAAATCAGATTAAAATCTTTGTGGTTTTGTGATAAAGCACTCCGCTTCTGACCTGTGTGTCTCTGGTTCGAGTCCCGCTATGAATGGACGGCACACATTTGAAAATAAAAAATACTTGAGCATTCATATAAAGCAATATCCACTAAACGTGCTCAGACGGGACCTTAGCCAAGTGCAACGCATAACATGTGGGACGAGACATGGTGCCTGTTAGGCGATATAACAATTTTCTTTTCCGACAGAAACATCGCTGTTAACGGACAGGTACTCATTTTACGACTGAGTACGGTGAGAGAATATAAGTAAAGAGTCTTCTAAAGGATTCAACTATGCACCGCTCAGAGCGGGACTCGAACCCTGGACCTACAGGTCTGAAGGGTGTCATACCACAAGACCACAGGGCCCAACATCTTCGGAAAAGGCATCATAGTCACATTCACTCTGGTGTAAAATGAGTTCCTGACCAGTATCAGCGTAGTCTCGAAAACAAAAAAGGAAAAAAATAATAATCGTAACAGCGCCTAACGGGCATCATGTCTCGTTCTGTATGGTTAGTGTTGCGCTAAAGTACAGATTTTCTTTGTTTAGAACCACGATGGCTGCATTTGCTGGGCGGCGTGATATCAGACAATTGAATCCAATTGTTATCTACTGTTTTTAGTCATCGCCGAGCAATATCTTTCCGATAATAAAGTCTGTTGGTG
>NC_088367.1:18533658-18546158 GCF_034508935.2 Berghia stephanieae
GGCATTAACTAAGTGTATTCACTGCTATTCCGTTTTGTTGATTTATTACTTTTATTAATAGATTGATATAATATTTGGTTTTGATTAATTAATCCTTCTATATTCTTCCTTATTTAGTGAAGCCAGTTGGCTTGAGGTTGACCTAAGGTTGCCGTGAGGCTGTTTTTACGTTGATGTAAAATCAAACATTAATATTTTGAAGAAATCAAAGAAACATTAACAATACAAGGAACAGTGCTTATTTGTGAACGAAAGAAAACAATTTTCAACATTTGATCGATAAACAGTTGATAAGTCATTCTTCATCTATCGGAAACTATACTTATCATCTTTGCTGTCCTGCCTTGGTTGCTGTCGTCATGTTATGTGTTAGATTAGATGCTAAATTAAGGTAAGGGCGCCCTTAGAGATTCAGTATTAGATAAGTCTATATTTTATTTTGTGATTTCTGTTCTTCTTTAATTATTCTCTTCATCATTTCCTCTGCTCTATCTTCATATTCCAACAAAAAAAAAATTTTGTAATACATCATTACTACTATATATGAATAAGACCTACTTCTTTTCCTTTTCTTTCATTATTTCTCTTTACTCAATACATAAATAAACCATTTGATATAAAACTGTACATCACTTGTTTGCTTGTCTGCGTGTTACGTCCCTGTTTGTGTTCATTGACAATATAATAATAGGTAAAGGCGACGGACTGAGTGCGTAGTGGACGCATTGCGAACTCACTCTGGCGCTTAAGTAACATCGGGGCAACGGTCACTTTGTTACATTTTGGTGGAGCTGCCGGGTAGAATATTCCTATTATTTTTTGTCAATGCCACATCAGGGTTGCCACAAAAGCAATTAAGTCATGTGCATGATTTGACTGTTACGAGCTAAGTACAAATTATACTCACAATAAGCACACCTTGTTTCTAATAATTTAAAACTTGACCTCAAGTCTGTATCCACATAAGACGTGGTATTTATTGTTAAAGATAAAGTTGTTTTGACGAGCTTGTGACGCCGTCAATTGTTGATACTAGTGTTCGGTATCATTCACTATCACTTACAGTCGTAACTCACGTAGGTGAGGCTTGTGGTATATTGTTGTCTTGTGACACGCTCCGATAGCTGTCGCCGTAAACATTTTTTGATTTGAATTTTATCCACGCAGATTTAAGGTGGGTCGGTGTTTGTCACTCTGTGAGTGTCATATTTCATTAAATTCCTATTGTTGCAAAGGCACACGAAGTGCTAGTGTTTTGTGTGGGAGATTAGAAAGAATTTTGTCTTGGTGCACATAAAAGGTACTCAATACATAAATAAACCATTTGATATAAAACTGTACATTACTTGTTTGCTTGTCTGCGTGTTACGTCCCTGTTTGTGTTCATTGACAATAATAGGTAAAGGCGACGGACCGAGTGCGTAGTGGACGCATTGCGAACTCACTCTGGCGCTTAAGTAACATCGGGGCAACGGTCACTTTGTTACAATATATATATATATATATATATATATATATATATAATATATATATATATATATATATATATAATATATATAATGTAGCTAAGACGAATTAACAAAACGACATTCTTTGTTGTTGTTGTTGTTGTTGTTGTTGTTGTTGTTGTTGTTGTCGTCGATTATGATGTTGTTATTGTTGTGGTTGTTATTGTTGTTATTGTTATGCTTGTTATTGTTGTGGTCTGTGTAGTTAATGTTATAGCTACTGTTGTTGTAGTTATTGTCGTCGTTGTTGTGGTTATTGTTGTTGCTATTGTTGTGGTTGTTATTGTTGTGTGATAGTTGTTGCTGTTGTCCATTCGTCGTTGAAACAGCATTAACTATCCTAATATCACAATTGTCATAAAATATCGACCGGATAAATATGCCTATAGATAGTATGCGCTTGGCTAAGAAGCTCATAACATTGCCATCCGGAAGTATAACGGACCAACACACACAACTGTGTGTATCCATGAACGTTTATAGTCAGGTTAATACAGTTCAGTGAGCATTACTCATAAACGCGGATGGCAAAAAACAATAACAAAGACCTGAGTGACGTCATCTTTGAACTATCTATAAATTTAAAGTGAAGCATTATGGTGTTTTATTCAACATTGTCTTAGGTGGGGGAAGAGGGGGGGGGTATTTTTTTGTTTTGTTTCGTTTTTCTGTATTTACTTTTTTTTTTTTTTACTTTCCGAACTTTATCCAGAAAAAAAAAATGTGCATTTTCACAAAAAGATCAATAAAGGATGGGTTATATTATATGCCAATATTTAGATTTTTGTAAGAAGATATAAATCAAAATTTGTCTTGTGGTGCATCGTGATCTGGTTGTGTGACTTTGTTTGGTGCCGTGCTTGGGTTCCGCTGTGAGCGGCACAAAGTTGATTGCTTCAAAAGCTCTTTAATCAAATACTTTCTTATAAAACGAGTACCAGAACTGCAGTAGCATTGGCGTCCCAGATGAACGTCCTGTCTCATCTTATCATATCTTGAGTGCTGAAGTTTGTTTGGGACCCTTTTTAAACCGCTTTGAGCACATTTGGAAAATATTCTGAAAACTGCTATATATAATAGCACGCGTGCCATTTTTTTAAACATTGTTAAAGGCCTGGGGCAATGGATTGTCGTGTATAAGTAACCATTGTTCTTCTTCTTCCTACACATCTGCAAACCACCTGGAGTATAATATTATTGACGCAGCCTTCGATGTGTATTTTTGGTGTTTAAAGTGGCACAGAAACGATTCTGTCTGCGAACTGTTTAAAGTTTTCAGAGCTAACTGCATCCCCAGGCGGGCTGTTCCTAATTGGATTCAATGGTCTGATGTCACGTCGCCCAGCAACGGCGGCCATCGTGGCTCTAAACAAGAAAATCTGTACTTTTTATTCTTCATGCTGGCTTGAACTTTACATATATCTTGTGATCAGAATGTGTAAAAGTCAAAACATGATCAGATTTATGTTGTTTTTTTTTTCTCCTCTGGATACGCTTGTATGCTCGTCCGAGAAATATTTCATAAGGGCGTCCGCCATTGTTCCGATAGTTTAGAGCCATTTACTAAGTTACCATGCGTCATTACGAGGGAAGTGACGTTCCGACTGTTGAAGAGAATTTTATCTTTGATGGGGAAAACGACTGCTCATGGCATTGTACTCTTGAGCGTGCAATTTGGAAATCGTGACCGTGTCTGGTTTTCCCCCCTTGTTGTCGCAGGGTCAAGGTCATGGGGAACTTCAATCAACTTATGTATTGAACAGTATAGTGGGGTGTACCACAAGCCAATCCGATCTGTGTGTTGTCTAGGCTATGTGGTCTAGTGGTATGACACTCGCTTTCGGATCGGAAGGTCCTGGGTTCGAGCCTCGCTCGACGCATAGTTGAGTCCTTGGAAAAGACTCTTTACTCACATTCTCTCACCGTACTCAGGTGTAAAATGAGTACCTGGCCGTTAACAGCGTTGTCTTTGTCCGAAAAATTGTAATATCGCCTAACAGGCGTCATGTCTCGTCCTACATGTTAAATGTTGCTGTTGACCAGGGACCCCTTGTAAAGCGCTTTGAGCACGTTAAGTGGATATTGCGCTATATAAAAGCTCAATATATATATATATATATATATATATATATATATATATATATATATATATTTAATATTATTAGTCTGGGAATTTTGGAAAGCGATATAGAGCAAAGTCAGTTATAGCAAAATACGGCCATTAATGTTGCATCCTTGAGCATGGCATTTTACACACAATGCAACATATCGACTCAGAATACAATGACACGACGTGAACACAGTTGGTTACAGATTGTGTATCAGCAACGTCACAAAAGGGGCAGCGTGGCTTTAGGGGCAGCGTGGCTCAGTGGTACGGTCTTTGCTTCCTACCCGAAAGGTACCGAGTTCAATCACCCGCCGCTGCGTTGTGTGGCCTTGAGCAAGTCACATCATCGCCTTAGCTCACTTTGCGGGGCTGCTCTGCGGCTGACACCTGGGTTATTCCAGTCTTCCCTTGGAATAGACCCTAAAGACAAATTTCCCCTTGGGGATGAATAAAGGGAATTTTTTATTTATTTTTTTTAATAACAAAAAGGTAGTTTTCACACCTGAAAATCTGTTCTAACAGATTACCTTCCTGACAAACAAAAAAACCAGGTACATCGTACAATCACCATTTATAATCGCCTGTTTTAACAACAATAATCAGTCCGTTCGGGTCCTCAATAATACTAATCAGACAAATAATAGACATGAAATCAAAAACTACAAACAAACAAAAAAGGACACAAAGGGCTGGAAATGTAATGAACTTATCCGTTGATAGACAACACACATACATACACACAAACACATACACACACACACACAGACACATACACACTCAAATATTCTATAACTACAGCATGACACTTAACGCTATCGATCCTCTATGGAGACTGTCGGGTTTTTTTGTTTTGATTAGGCATTGTGTGGGCAATCGATAGGACTGGAATTAAGAGCATCAAACACAATTAATATATGCTATTTTTTTGCGTATTGTGGATGGTGGTGGGTTTGGGTTGGGTTTTGTTTTTTTGTTTTTTCTTTTTGTTGGGTTTTTTTTTTCAAGTGCCCTATTGCATGAGTGGATTGAGGAGCTGGAGAGAGAAAGAGAGAGAGAGAGAGGGGGGGGGGTAGGGTGCATGAGGAAGGGAGGAGGAGGGGTGAGGGGAGGTTGGTAAAACTGTCACATAACATCTAAATGGGGTAGGGGGAGACCATTAAACTGAGGAGGGAATGAATAAGGAGGTTTGAGAGAGAGAGAGAGAGAGAGTGTGTGCGTGTGCGTGTGTGTGTGAGAGAGAGAGAGGGAGAGAGAGAGAGAGAGGGTGCATGAGGAAGGGAGGAGGAGGGGTGAGGGGTGGTTGGTAAAATTGTCACATAACAGCTAAATAGCATAGGGGGAGACCATTAAACTGAGAGGGCATGAATAAGGAGGTGAGAGAGAGAGAGAGAGATAGAGAGAGAGAGAGAGAGAGAGAGAGAGAGAGAGAGAGAGAGAAATGCGGAGGGGAAAAAAGAAACAAATATTCAATCAAAAGATAATATTAAGTTGAGAAATTAATCACATTTCAATTATCGCAATTATATAGTGTTATGTTCCATAGGTTATTATTGTCGTGCACTATTTTTTTAAAAATTCGGTTAGATCTTTGTAATACGAACTTTCACCCATTATAATTTGTAGCTGGGTACTTAATCATATCTGAGTCTAGTGAGGCAATGTGTGTTTAGTGTCTCTCCCCTAGCAACACGTAACAGTTAGGACGATACAAAACGCCTGTGAGGCGATATTACAATTTTTGTTCCGACAAAGACAACGCTGTTAACGACCAGGTACTCATTTTACACCTGGATATGGTCATAGAATGTGAGTAAAGAGCCTTTTCCAAGGACTCAACTACGCGCGGTTCAGAGCGGGACTCGAACCCACAACCATCCAATCTGAAAGCGAGTGTCATACCATAAGACGACATAAGCGCACAGTTACTTTTTTGCTATTTATAAATATAATGGGTTTTTTTTTTATCAGAGGAATCGGTGATTTGCTTGGAACACCTTCTATTGTGAATTGCTGTCATGTCACGCTACAGAAACCGGGGGGAGAAATGCCGGTTCTAGCGGTTAGGATCACCTTCTATTGTGAATTGCTGTCATGTCACGCTACAGAAACCGGGGGGAAAATGCCGGTTCCAGAGGTAGAGAGGAAACTCCGCTAAACTCTTGCATTGTTCAATAAATTCCCCAGCAAAAATAGCTCAACCAGCCAACAACAACCCCTTCGTCTTATCTCCCCTTGGAAATTTATCTTTCAGCCCCTAATGGATTGTGTTTGGTACACTAAAATATTGTGTAGATAACAAGACGACCATAGCCAATAGCCACCCTACAGTAATCATATCCCTTATACGTTTTTATTTATAGTGAGGTAATGGTAGGACCTTATCGCTGGAGTCGTTTATCGCGACGACGACGACGACGATGATGATGACGATGATGATAATGTTTTATCTAGAACTCTACAGTCCTCTTGTCTCGAGGTTTTTGGTCTCGAAACATGATAACTACAGTGGAATATTGTTATATCGTTACCGTTATAGTGTCAATTTCGTTAATCATCAATATTATGATGACGAGCATGGGTTAGAGGTTTTTAATTCTTTTTTATTTTTCCCTTCCAATAAATATTAATGTAAATGTTGATTCTAGAAGCTCGAAGAAATAAATGTGAAAATGTAAAAATGAATGTAAGCTTCGATTTAATATACGAAAACAGAAAAAATGGACGTTTCGGTATTCCCCTTTATCAACAAAACAGGAGTAATCAATCATTCCAGACGAAATGTCCATTTTATCTGTTTTCGTATATTAAATTGAAACTTACATTCAATTTCACATTGTTATTTATTTCCATAAATATGAATGACGCGTAACGATATCAAGTCTACACAACTAAGTAGTGACGTCATTATAATAATTGAGCTTTTATATAGCGCAATATCCACTTAACGTGCTCAAAGCGCTTTACAAGGGGTCCCTGGTCAACAGCAACATTTAACATGAAGGACGAGACATGACGCCTATTAGGCGATATTACAATTTTTCGGACAAAGACAACGCTGTTAACGGCCAGGTACTCATTTTACACCTGAGTATGGTGAGAGAATGTGAGTAAAGAGTCTTTTCCAAGGACTCAACTATGCGTCGAGCGAGGCTCGAACCCAGGACCTTCCGATCCGAAAGCGAGTGTCATACCACAAGACCCATAGCCGCACAATTGTCATCGTTAAATCCATCTGAATCTCAAATATGGCAGACGACATGTATCATCATAATTTCAAAACAATTTAAAATGTCTTTCAAAAAAACAAAAGTAAAATAACATAACGAAATCAGAATCGTTTGAAGGGGAGAACAGAATGTTTTTTGCACTGTTGGATTTTGGGATCCGAACTTTGTTTCCACCGCGCACTCGCAAGCTCGTGCAACGATTCGGAATAGATAGTTAGAAGATGACGTCACTCAGGTCTTTGTTATTGTTTTTTGCCATCCGCGTTTATGAGAAATGCTCACTGAACTGTATTAACCCGACTATAAACGTTCATGGATACACACAGTTTTGTGTGTTGGTCCGTTATACTTCCGGATGGCAATGTTATGAGCTTCTTAGCCAAGCGCATACTATCTATACGTCCGGCATTCCAGAAAGAAAGGGTGAGAGAATCTAAATTTTGTTTTCATGCGGAATTTTGGCCGTGGAGTATGGCACTCACCTACTGATCTGTGAGTCCCTGGGACAGGATCTGCCTGGCGGCTCAATTCTTTACTCACATTCTCTCACCCAACTCAGGTGTAAAATGAATACCTGGCCGGTAACAAAATGTTACTGTCGGGGGGAAAAATAATTGTATTTATGCCTTACAGGTGTCATGTCTCGTCTTACATGTTAAGTGTTGCCGTCGGCTTGGGACCCCTTGGAAAACGCGTTGAGCTCATTTATTGGATATTGCGTTATAATAATGCTCAAGTTTTTGGGGTTTTTTTCTAAGTAATTTGTTTTGCTGTCAGAGTGTTTGAATGGCGTCGCCTTGTATTGTAACGTAATGTTGTGGTCATGTCAGGCTCTGGTTTGACGAAGGCTTCGAGTAGAGAATCTATTTTTGAACTATTAAAAAAAATAAAACTTGAGCTTTTAAATAGCGCTAAATCCACTAAATGTGCTCAAAACGCTTTACAAAGGGTCCCTGATCAACAGCAACACGTAACGTGTAGAACGAGACATGACGCCTTTTAGGCGATATTACATTTTTTTTTTGTTCGGACAGGGATAACGCTGTTCACGGCCAGGTACTCATTTTACACCTGAGTACGGTGAGAGAATGTGAATAAAGAGTCTTTTCCAAGGACTCAACTATGCGCCGAGTGAGGCTCGAACCCAGGACCTTCTGTCCGAAAGCGAGTGTCATACCACTAGACCACATAGCCGCACTTTCAACATGACCTGAATTAGGTCTGATGATTTGAGCCAGCGAATATGCATCTCGGCGGCACATTGCAGATATTTTCGTCGTCCATTCCAATAACTTATTGAACTTCGAAGCATCCCTCCCCCTCCTTTCTTCCCCCCCCCCCCCCACCCCTCACACACACACACACACACACACACACACACACACACACACCTACACGTCTAACCTGTCTATATAACAAATTAGAAGAGCAACAGACAGTGGTTTAATATTATGACGATTATGTTCTGCCCAAAATTCATCAATCTAGAGATTCAAATGTCAATTCCTAATTCTGTTAAAAAATGTTATTCTCGTTACTTAGGAAACAAGCACAGCTAGCAGCAGTCTACTATCTGATATCACCGGATTCCTGATGATGATGATGATGATGATGATGATGATGATGATGATGATGATGATGATGATGATGATGATGATGGTAATAATGATGATGACGATAATGATGATAATGATGAAGGTAGATGATAACGATGACAACGAGGATAATAAAAATTATAATAACGCTGTGATACCAACCAACGACTAGCCCAGCCATCCAGCCAGCATCACCAAACCAGGGAAAGATAACCCGTGCAAACATGTCAACTCAATTGCTATTTACTTTCCTCCCTTTGTATATATCACCTTTCAGTATTAACTGTACAAGATCGATACAAGCGAATATTAATGTTATCACTACGGTTGTGGTTGAGCCCAATGTACATCGGATGATGGTGGGACATCGTGTATGACGAAAATTTAAATAGAAACCCGTACTGCCATTTCATGACAAACAAACTTTAATGCATTTTGACTGAAAGAAAAAAAACCAACTTATTCTTCTTTAAATATGATGCTATAGATAGTTCGAAGATGACGTCACTCAGGCCTTTGTTATTGTTTTTGCCATCCGCGTTTGTGAGTTGTTCTCACTAAGCTGTATTAACCAGAATATAAAATTTCATGGTTACACAGAGTTTGTGTGTTGGTCCGTTATACTTCCGGATGGCAATGTTGTGAACTCCTTGGCCAAGCGCATTCTATCTATACGTTTATCTAAAAGACTCATAGCATCCAACAGACGGATATAACGTACTAACACACAAAACTATGTGTAACCATGAACGTTTATAGTTTGCGTAATGCAGTTTAGTGAGAACTTCTCAGAAACTTAGATGGAAAAAAGGAATAACAAAGGCTGGAGTGACGTCAACTTCGATATATCTTTCATAGGTTAACGAAAGCTCCACTCGGACAGACAGAGAAAGAATGAAGTTAATGCAACACCGCTCTTTGTTTTTGTTGTTTGACAAAATTTTTGACAAAATTGTTTGAATAGTTCTCACTTTAGCTTTATCTCAATCAGATTATACATTTTTTTAGGCCACACATGGTCTTGTGTGCTTGTATGAATGATCTGGTGAATAGAACTAGTGAGTATTTCACTTTTACCAATGTGTCACACGTGAGTTGTTCGCTTCGTTTACCACTCACTGTCATGGATTGCTGTATATTGACTGTTGGGATATATTTTGTGTTAATAGATAGTTCTTAGTTGAGGTCACTCAGGTCTTAGTTATTGTTTTTTGCCATCCAAGTTATGAGTAATTCTCACCAAACTGTATTAACCAGACTATAAACGCTTAAGGTTACACGTGGTTTTTTGTTTTGGTCCGTTCTACTTCCGGATGGCAATGTTGTGAGCTTCTGGACCAAGCGCATACTATCTATTGACTGTTCGGATATATTTGGTGTTAATGGGCGATAGTTTATTGAGTTTAAAGTTACAAGGACCACAATGATAGAATTTAGATTGGTTGAAATTGAAGATTCAAAATAATAACAACAACAACAACAATAATAATAATAATAATAATAATAATAATAATAATATTAATAATAATAATAATAATAATATATTAATAATATATAATGATGATGATGATGAGATGATGATGATGAAGATGATGATGATGATAATGATGATGATGATGATGATGATGATGATGATGATGATGATGATGATGATGATGATGATGATGATGATGATAAGGTATTTTGTCAGTGTTCGTCATTATCATATAGTCGCGTGCCTGCCCTATTCAAAAGGTTGTGGGGTGGGGGGGGGGGGGTATTTTGGTTTAGTTAGTTATTGGAGTTCCGTGGTGGGTAGGTGTAAAGCAAGTGGCTTGGGGGAGGGAGGGGGGTGGGGGGAAGTGTAATGTTTGCATGATGTGATATCGTTAGTCAAACAAACAATTTCATTTATCAGTAGTTTTACTGTATTACCTTGCCCAGTACCCGACCTTTCCTGAAAAGATTGAGCACACAACAGAACACCCTCAGACTTGTTTACTTTAGAAGGTTCAGCACACAATACAACATGCTTTTTTGTTTACCAAATCTTTATTCATCTCCATGAATATGGTATGATTGTGCATTCTGATTTTACTTTTACACATTGTCCTGCGTTTTTTTGTAATGTAATGAATCGTAGGATTTTTTAAAATTGTAGTGAAAATGGGGCAGGTTGCAAGCGGCAGAAATAAAATTTTCTAATTGATGTTATGTGCTTAAGTAAAATGATCACAACAGCTATCTGCCAATTGAATCGTATAAAAACACACACAACTATCTGTAACATTAAACGCTTATAGTCTAATTGATATAAATAATATTTTAGTGAGAAAAATAGATTTGTAAAATGAAAACAATAAATTCCAACCTAATGAGAAATGTTTCTTCAGAATCTATCTCTTTTCGAGAAAAGACCTAAATTACCCAGGCGCCAGCCGCAATGCAGTACCGCAAAGTGAGTATCATGAACAAAGCTAGTAGCTTCAAAAAACATGCTGACAGAGGGAAACCATTCAGTTGGACAATTAATCTATGATAAAGTACTTTCCGCCATATATGCGAGCATATTTAAACTGTCAACACATTCACAAATGGAAAAACAAAGCAAAAAGAAAAACACATTTTGAAAATGGGAGATTCAAACTTGGACCTTCAACTCCAGAGGTCCATTCGATGAATACCAATTCAGTCAGTAAATACACACACACACACACACTGACACACACACACAACACACACACATACACATACACTGACACACACACACACATACACTGACACACACACACATACACTGACACACACACTGACACACACACACATACACTGACACACACACATACACTGACACACACACACATACACTGACACACACACACATACACTGACACACACACACTGACACACACACACATATACACTGACACACACACATACACATACACTGACACACACACACATACACTGACACACACACATACACTGACACACACACACATACACATACACTGACACACACACGCATACACATACACTGACATACACACACACATACACTGACACACACACATACACTGACACACACACACACATACACTGACACAAACACACATACACTGACACACACACACTGACACACACACACATATACACTGACACACACACATACACATACACTGACACACACACACACATACACTGACACACACACACATACACTGACACACACACACACATACACTGACACACACACATACACTGACACACACACACATACACATACACTGAACACAAACCATACATAAATAATGACCGAATGCCACTACACACCACATTACACTGACACACACACATACACTGACACACACACACACACACACATACACTGACACAAACACACATACACTGACACACACACACTAACACACACACACATATACACTGACACACACACATACACATACACTGACACACACACACACATACACTGACACACACACACATATACACTGACACACACACATACACTGACACACACACACATACACTGACACACATACTCTCAAAAACACACACTGATACATAGAACCACAAACACATACATTAATATAATTGACCGTTTTATTATTGCTTTTCTATCTTTCTTCTCCTTTCATTATCATTATTTGTTTTTGTTTTGTTTTGTTTTTCTATCTTAAGCTTTTATATAGAGAGAAATATCCACTAAACGTGCTCAAAGCGCTTTACAAAGGGTACCTGGCCAACAGCAACAATTAACATATAGAACAAGACATGATGACTGTTAGGCGACAGAGACAACACTGTTGACGGCCAGGTACTCATTTTGCACCTGAGTAAGGTGAGAGAATGTGATTAAAGAGCCTTTTCCAAGGACTCAACTAAGCGCCAAGCAAGGCTCGAACCCAGGACCTTCGGATCCGACACGACAGCGAGTGTCATACCACAAGACCACTCTAGCCACACACATTATTTTTTTATCATATTATTGTTTTGTTTTGACTGTTTGATTGTTTTTAATGTTCTTGTTGTTTTTGTTTGTTTTGTTTGTTTTTTTCGT
>NC_088367.1:18551158-18553658 GCF_034508935.2 Berghia stephanieae
TGTGTCATTCAATTTGACGACGTTTAACACACTAATTAAGACAAAAGAGGTATCTAGAATCTGTGTCACCCCCAATCTCATCCCAATAAATAATAATCCTTCATCCTAAAATCCTTCATGACACTCCTTCCTCCCCAGTAACCCGCTAAACTCAAATTTTCAAAACAAGCCAAACGCTTTATCTACCAATGTACTGATGTAACCTCCTAAAGTCATACGAGATAAATACTTAAGCACTGGGAAAGTGGAGGGTTTTGGTATATTCGAGCCATTTTCAAGGATCTCTCGTCTTATCTCGCGTAGCCTCCCGAGACTTTTGTCTCATTCACTTATCAATTTATGTCGATGTACACCATTGATAACAACACATACATACACAAAAACAGCTATAAACTAAATAAAAACTTTTTTTTCATTCTAGCCAGAAATTTTTTAAATATTACTATTGCTCAGTTAAGATGACACCCTTTGAACCCCCCCCCCCCCCCCCCCCTCCTTTTCTCCTCCCCCCGCCCTTTTTTTCTCTCCACAGATTGTCAAAAAGCCTCAATCTGAAACTTCAAAGTAGACTCACATTTATGACTTTCAATTTTGGATGGTCAAAATAACAAACTTGGACTTTTATATAGCGCAATATCACCTAAACGTGCTCAAAGCTCTTTACAAGGGGTCCTTAGACAACAGCAACAATTAACATAAAGGACGAGACACTCATTAAACCTATGTACGGTGAGAGAATGTGAGTAAAGAGCCTTTTCCAAGGACTCAACTATGCGCCGCTCGGGATTTAAACCCAGGGCCTTCCGATCCGAAGGTTATTTGTCATACCACTAGACCACATCGCCGCGCAAATCAACACTTTAAGTAAGTTTTCATGCTAAAATGGAGAAAATATGTTTTGTCAGTGCACTGCAGAATAACTATATCCCCATGTCATAAACATCCACATATATATTATATTATAGGTTTATATTATAATTATTATCTAGACCCCCATACACAACCACACAACACACAATGGACATTCCTAAACACTCTCACATAATACAAAGGCATTGGTACTGTCAATAATTTTACAGTTTAAAAAAGTATAACCGAAACAATGTCAGACCAACCAGAGAGAAGAGGTCAAGACTTTCACTTTCTCTCATCGTACTCAGGTGTAAAATGAGTACATGGCCGTAAACAGCGTTGTCTCTGTCCGAAAAAAAAGTGCAATATCGCCTCACAGGCGACATGTCCCGTCCGACATGTTAAGTGTTGCTGTTGGCCAGGGACCCCTTGTAAAGGGCTTTGAGCATGTTTAGTGGATATTGCACTATATAAAAGCTCATTTATTACTATTATTATCATTATCTCATAAAATCAACCTTCGACTTTTAAATCTTGAAATTTTATACAGTTTAACGTGCTGAAAGCACTTGACTCAGGTTCCAAACCATTCCATTTTATTTCACTAGAGACAATAATATTGTTATCGGAAATGTGCACATTTTATACCTGAGTGCTGTGAGAGAATGAGAATAAGGAGTCTTTTCTATTTGATTCAACTCTGGGCAGCCCACAGCAGGACTCGAACTAGTGACCGCCAGGTCATAAGGCGAGTGTTATACTTCATAACAAAATAAGACCATAAAATAGCTCAGTCCATGAAGTTTAATTTCGGAAGGAGGGAGGGAGGGAGGAGGAGGAGGAGGAGGAGGAGGAGGAGGAGGAGGAGGAGGAGGAGGAGGAGTGGATGAGTATTTTGTAATTTTTAGTCTGCTTTTTCTGATATTTTGTTATATATAACCTTCCAGTTCCAGTTTTTGTTTCATAATTATTTTCATTAACAATAACTAAGAAGGACCAATTTTAAAACTTTCTGAAATAAAATCATGAAAAAAAAATATGTGTACCTACTAGATTTCAAAATAGTTGGCATCTATGGTTTAGGTCTAAGAGATTTACGAGAGCGCTATTGGGAAAAAAAGAAAGAGAGAAAAAAGAGTAAAGTATTTATTATTTAAGGGAGAGGTGATACAACGTTGGGGCAGGGGAGATAATCGTGAAATATGTGTGTTGGGGAGGAGGAGGTGGGGGGGGGGAGGTTTCTTCCAAGTAGCATATGGATATAAAAAGGCAGAGAGAGAGAGAGAGAGAGAGAGAGAGAGAGAGAGAGAGAGAGAGAGAAAGAGAGAGAGAGAGAGAGTGAGATGGAGGGGGATGGGAGGGGGGAGAAGGAGGGATTAGTGGAAGAGAGTGATAGAAAGAAAAAGGTATAGTGGGTAGGAGAAAGATTTAGGATAGAAAAAAAAAGTAGGGAGAGGAGAGAGGGAAGATTAGAATAAAGAGACGGGGAGGCGGAGGAAGAGAGACTGAGAAACGGATGGTGTGAGGTGAAATAACTTGGATTTTTTCAAATCAGCTTTTATATAGCGCAATATTCATTAAACGTGCTCAAAGTGCTTTACAAGGAGTCCCTGGCCAACAGCAACATTTAACATTTAGGACGGGACAT
>NC_088367.1:18561158-18573658 GCF_034508935.2 Berghia stephanieae
AAGTGAGAACAACTCACAAACGCGGATGGCAAAAACAATAACAAAGGCCTGAGTGACGTCATTTGCATTCACTTTTGAAGGGAATCCATGTCAGTTTGATTTTTTAAAAAGGTCCTCCCATACAACGATAACGTACCCAACTAGAGGCTTGACCAATATTTTGTATCATGATCAGGGGGTGGAACTGGATGTTTTAATTCACTCAATCCTAGAGATTTTTGGTACTTTTCAAAATTGGAAAAAAAAATGTATTAAAAATGAGCATGTGCATATATATTTTTATTCAACAACCATTAACATGTAATAATGAAAAACATTATCTTTGATACTACGCCTATAATTTGTCTCGGAAAAATGCAATATATAGGCATGGGGTTAAAGTAACCGGGGTAAACAACAGATATAGTCGGTGTTAGGGTTGAGTGAGTTAAGAGTATCCATTAAAAATATATATGAATACATAATATGCTAGATATGCGGCTATGTGGTCTAGTGGTATGACACTCGCTTTCGGATCGGAAGGTCCTGGATTCGAGCCTCGCTCGGTGCATAGTTGAGTCCTTGGAGAAGGCTCTTTATTCACATTCTCTCACCGTACTCAGGTGCAAAATGAGTACCTGGCCGTTAACAGCGTTGTCTCTGTCCGAAAAAAAAAATGTAATGTCGCCTAACTGGCGTCATGTCCCGTCCTAAATGTTAAATGTTGCTGTTGGCCAGGAACCCTTTGTAAAGCGCTTTGAGCACGATTAATGGATATTGCGCTATATAAAAGCTCCTTTTTTTCTTAAATATATTGGCTTACGGTATAAATAAAAATGTTTTTTCTCATGTGTCTACTGGCAACGACTTCTCTGCAAATTCCGTATTATCAACGCGACAGCAGGCCATTGTTACTTTCCGTTAAGCGCTACCTAACCTGGATAAACCTCAGTTAGTTTCACGGATCTTATGGTACTTAGGTGAAAACATACAAACGTTTGAACATCAAAAAAAAATCACCTGTCCACTCTGCTGTGTATTGTGACAAAACGCCTTTAATTTTCATAAATTTTTGCCAAACTTTGTGATAAGAAATTGTGTGAATTTGTCTTGTCTAAAAAGAGGTCGTAGGATTAAGAATTGTTTTCTTCTTCTTCCTCTTCTTCTTCTTCTTCTTCTTCTTCTTCTTCTTCTTCTTCTTCTTCTTCTTCTTCTTCTTCTTCTTCTTCTTCTTTTCTTCTTCTTCTTCTTCTTCTTCTTCTTCTCTCTTCTTCTTCTTCTTCTTCTTCTTCTTCTTCTTCTTCTTCTTCTTTTCTTCTTCTTCTTCTTCTTCTTCTTCTTCTTCTTTTTTCTTCTTCTTCTTCTTCTTCTTCTTCTTCTTCTTCTTCTTCTTCTTCTTCTTCTTCTTCGTTCCTCTGATGACATCTATGCTGCGTCCGATATCTGCTATGAGTCTTTGTCGCTTTGTCCTCAGCTCACCATGCTTTGTTATGTTGTAGGGTGCCATGTTCGAACGTTGACGTTGTATATGGCAATCATAACATGTAAAGTGTTTCATTGTCGTTCACTGGCATAAGGTTTTCATACTAGCTTGTAACATATGTCCTCTTAGTCTATTGTCCTTCGGCGATTGACTTGGCTACTTCGCTGAATGCATGATTGGATCCTCTTGTTGTGTTCTAGGTGGTGTCATTCCTTCTTTGTCTTTTTAGCTTTATTTTTTCTTTTGCTGATGGTAAGTTGACGACTTCGTTGTTCCTTTGGGCTCTCTTTGGCCAGTTGATCGGCAATTTCATTTCTATTACCTACATGATTGGAATCCACTGCAGCACCAATTTTTCTGTTTTATCGATAGCCTCAGGGCCTCCACAGTGTGTGCGGCTTCAGGTCTGTAATTTCAATAGACGAGAGCATCATACAGAGTCTGTCAAGTAACACAAATTTTTCCCGTATATCTGTGATCTCTGGATATTCTTTGTTTGCATTGAGGATGGCTTTTTTTCTTCAGTGTTTTGTACTTGTGCACATTGAACCCCACTGAGTACAGATTATTTTGTTTCTGTTTTAAATCTGTCCAGTGTATGAGTGCACCAGCACCTCCAATTCATGATGGGGGGCCGGAAACTGAGCATCTGTATAAAACTCTTATCCAGTTGTATTGGGTATTATTTTTATCGATCATCTTTAGGGTTTGAGCATTGTCATTATTGCTTCGAATGTTTTTCTTGTTGATGGTTATGGATTTTTGTTTCTTTTTCCACGGTGGTGGTTTGAGATTTGGGACATTGATTTGGGCAATATCTTCCTTTGGTGTCACTTTATATTCGCTCTCTAGTTTTTGTCCCAAGGCGATGAAGTTTTCCCTTTTGAGTCGATTCTCTTTCTTTTCCATTGTACTTGGATGCAGTGGTTGGGATTCCATGAATTTTATCTTTGAGAATTGTGTCACTATTTTTAAATTTCGTTGTTCTTTGTGAGGTTTTATTCCTGTGTGGGTTTCCATCTTGTGAATTGGTGTTGTTTTCATTGCTCCAGTGATCACGCGTAGGCATTGGTTTTGGATTTTTTCAACCTTTTGAAATTGAGCCTGTGAGCACGTTCCCCATGCCGATATGGCATAGTCTATTGCAGGTCTTACATATCCAAGATATGTCTTCTTCAGGACGTTTGAGTTTGCTCCCCATTGCGTTCCAGCAAGTTTTCGGAGAAGCTGCATTCTCTTGTACCCTTTCTGTTGACTTTCATCTATTTGATGTTTCCAAGTGAGTCGAGGGTCAAATTTCACTCCTAGATACTTAGGCATAAGGTCTTCTCTCAGAATCTTTCCATCTAAAGTTAATCGCATAGATTGCTTTTTGGTTGATAAGCTGAATGTTGTGTATGTGGTTTTATCAGCATTTACTCTCATACCCCAGTCTTTTGTCCATTTGCTCAAAGCATCAAGAGTCATCTGTATCCTGGCCTTTGCAGTACCAATATTTCTTTCAGTGCATATCAGTGCAAGGTCATCTGCATACATGGCTGCTTTTACTCCTCTGCATTTGGTTTCGCAGATGTCATTGATAAAAACGACAAAGAGGGTTGGTGAGAGAACCCCGCCTTGTGGTACTCCATTTGTCATGTTCGTTAGCTTGCTTTTAGAGTTTTGAGATTGGACTCTTGCTTTTCGATTTGTGAGGTAATCTTTAATCCATGCAAACATGTTGTGTGAAACGTTGGCTTTCTTAAGTTTGAGAAGTAGTCCTTTTGTCCAGACTTTGTCAAATGCCTTTTCCATATCCACCCAAACTGTGACTGTGTGTTTTTTTTCTTGGTAACCATTTTCGATCAGCTGCGAGATGTATGTTATCTGGTCCTCTGTGCAGCGTAATTGTCTGAAACCAGCCTGTTCATCTGATATCAACTTATTGCTTTCTAAATACCATTGGAGACGGCGATTAACAATTCTCTCCATCAGTTTACCCAAGCAGCTTGTCAAACTTATTGGCCGGTAGCTTTCGGTTTTATTTTTTGGCTTGCCATCCTTCTTAATTGGTATCATGGTTGCCTGTTTCCATTTGAGTGGAAGTTTACCCTGTTTCCAACTTGCATTGAACAGTTGTTTCATTTTCCTCTTTGTGAGGGTTCCTAGGTGTTTCAACATGTCATTAGTAACATCATCTGGACCTGGTGATTTGTTCGTTTTTAGAGATTTCAAGGCAATTTCTACTTCTTCTTTTTTAATCGAACTGAACATGACATCATCTGTGGATTCTTTGGGTGTATCCTTGTGTTTTCTCAATTCTTTGTGGACTTCTCGTTTTCGTTCTTTTCTAATCTGTATACTCCCAACACTTGAGTACTGCTTCATAAAACAGTTTGCTGCTTGTTTTTTGTTGAGAATCCTCCCCTGATCATCTTCTACTGATGGTGCAGCATATCTGTTTTCTTGTCCACTTAGAGCTTTGGTTAGGTTCCATAATTTTCTTCCGTCTCTGTCGTAGTCAAGTTGTCTGGTTTTTTTCATGCCATGCTTCCTGTTTTGCTTTTATTGTTTCTTTCCTGAGAGTTTTTTCAGCCTCTTTGTAAATTTCCATATTCTCATCATTTGGCTCTCTCTCTGCTTTTTTTCTGTGTTCAGTGACTTGGCTGTTGAGACTTCCTAATTTTTCAGTCCATCCTGGACAGTAGTCCTTTCTTGATCCTCTGGGGATTGATTCTTTTGCAGCTTTCATGATTGATTTTGTGAAAGCTTTGGCTGATTTTTCTACATTCCTTGTTTTACAGTTTATCTCTTTTGTATAACTATCAGTCAACTTTGAAAACAGAGTCCAGTCTGCTTTTTTATAATTCCATCTCGGAGGTGGTGCCTTTCTGTCTTTTGCATATTCTTCAGTTATTTCAACCAGAATGGGACGATGATCACTTCCTGCCAGTTGTTCCTTTATCTGTTTACTGACGTTTCCGGTGAGATCTTCAGATATGAGAGTTAGGTCTGGGGTTGATGTTGTCTTCCATGCTCTTGAGAAGTATGTATCTGGGTCATCTTCATTTCTGACAATTTGAAGCTTACTGTCTGTAAGCCAATTTTCAAGGGTTTCACCTTTTCTGTCTAAGTCATTGTATCCCCAGCTTGGGGAGTGGCTATTGAAGTCTCCCACAACAATGAACTGTTCTTCTTCACTTCTTATGTTTTGAATTGGCAGATTCTCTGATGGTGGGCTGTAACAGTTATATATTGTGTATTGCAATTTGTTTTTGGTAATTTTTACAGCCAATATTTCAACAGATTCATCTGTTGTTATTTCATTTGTCGCTATGTCATTTCTGACGAAGATGATTACTCCACCTTTGTTCCGTTCTTTTCTGTCTTTCCTAAAATGTTGATATCCCCTTATTGAACACCTAATGTTTTCTGTGAGGTGTGTCTCCTGTATGCAGGCAATATCTATCTTCTCATCCTGAAGAAACTTGGAGAGGGCAGTCTTTTTATGTTGTATCCCTTCTGCATTCCATTGTAGCAATTTGATAGTTCCAGTAGTCCGTAACCTTGCATCTCCTACCCTGGTTCCACAGTAGGAGGGCAAGGTACCACCAGATCGCTTGGGTGAACCCTGTTTATCAGGGCTCGACGCTAGGTCCGTCCGGCGGGAATCCCCAGACTTCGCGCCATATCGTCCGACAGTTTTGTTGTCCATCATTGTGAGGAGGATGCGTGTCACATTAATTTTTGGGTTGGTTTCCCTCTCCAGACTATTTGCGCCTTTCGGCTCTGCGACTCCGACTTCAGCGGTTCTTTATTCTCTGGATGTGATTCCATAGCCTTTCATCTTCCCAGATCCACAAGGCAGTGGTGGTTTGAAGTTGGAGTTTTCCTTCTCCTAGACAGACTGCTTTCCAAGGCTATGAGCTCTGTCCACCCATTAATGGTGTCTAGGCTGGGAGTCCAGGAGGGTATCTTTGTAGAGTGACAGTTTCCCTTCACCCCACCAGCGTCATGGGGCTAGCACAGCTTATTGCGTGAACTAGGGCAATCTGGCCATGGCGGTTGATTCCTCCCTTCATCCGTCACCTCAGACACATAGAAACTCGTGTCATCAGCCGGTTAGAAAGTTCCTTTCGGAATACTCCAACCGTTGCCCAGGAGGCGGGCGGGGAAGAATGCCCCTACGTGGACCCTGACACGAGCTGGAATGGGTTGCGGATCAGTACTGATCAAAATAATCCAATCCTGCCTCCCCTTCTTCTTCTTCTTCTTCTAATTTAGACGAATATTAATTCATCATTAATTGAAATAAGATATTTCTGGCCAAAATGAAAAACTGAAAGGTGTTCTTAGGTAGGAGACGAAGTTTGTGTAAGCATCATCAAGCCTAACGCTAGTGGGGAATGAAGGATTTAAGTTCTATTGAAAATTGTGTGAGAGAGAGGGGGAGGGAGAGAGAGAGAGAGAGAGAGAGAGAGAGAGAGAGAGAGAAGGGTGTTTATGGGGGGGTGGGGGGGGGTCATGGTAAGTGTCCTTGAAATTGGCGTGTATGTATAGTTATTATTTCTATTATGTTGTTCTATGTACTTACATCGGTCCCCTACTGTTAGTGTTGAGTGGTCGGAGGACCGGGGACTTTGATAGGGGGTGGACAAAGAAAGCTAGCCGGTAATTCTTTGAAATCTCTGCTGACGTTTATTTGACAAAACGACTTTTTTGTTGTTGTTGACATTTTGGCCACAAAACATTTTTTCCCTCCTCTCTTCATGCGTGACCCAATCCCCACAGTCTCAAACCAGTAATATGTCGGAATGTACTAGATAGATCCTATAGTCAGTCTTAAGTAAGATAGAATAAGACAAGATAGGATTTTTAAAAAAGTTTTCTTACCTTAATATGTTAAAACGCCTTTTGTCAGTGTGAAATATAGTAATTTTGAATCTATAATAATATGTAAGATCCCTATGTAAATGGTTATCTAATATATATATATATATATATATATATATATATATATATATATATATATATATATATATATATATTGACATATCTCTCTCTCTCTCCATCTCTCTTCTCTCTCTCTCTCTCTCTCTATCTATCTATCTATCTATCTATCTCTCTCTCTCTCTCTCTCTCTCTCTCTCTCTCTGTGTGTGTATGTGTGTGTGTGTTTCTATTTTTCTCATTGTGAGTGCGTGTGTGTGTTATCTATCAGCCTCTCTGTCTCTCTCTTCTCTCTCTCTCTCTCTCTCTCTCTCTCTCTCTCTCTCTCTCTCTCTTCTCTCCTCTTCTCTTCTCTTCACTCTCTCCCTCTTTCTCTATCTATCCCTCTAATGTATTCCCTTTCTATCCAGCCAGCAGATATCTTGTAGATAACATAGTGGCTTAGCAACGCCGTGCCATGTCATACAAAAAAGTCAAGCAATGATGGGTTTGGTCAGTGACGGTGAGGGAGGGGGCTGGGGGGCGACATAACATCTTGCTATGGCGTTGTTTTCTTAGCTATAGATAGTTCGAAGATGACGTCAGTCAGGCCTTTGTTATTGTTTTTGCCATCCGCGTTTGTGAGTTGTTCTCACTAAACTGTATTAATCAGACTATAAAAGTTCATGGTTACACAGAGTTTGTGTGTTGGTCCGTTATACTTCCGGATGGCAATGTTGTGAATTCCTTGGCCAAGCGCATTCTATCTATATCACTTAACATATTATTTAACCAATTGGACTTAGGTGTGAATGTGTAGCCTGCTTTATGTAATGACGGATAATGGACTTAAGTGCAAAAGTAAAGTAACACGCAACTTGTACCGAGTGAAATGGAAAGTTTGATTTATATGACAAGGGAAACAAATGAAACATTATGAAGTGCATTGAGTAAGGCGACGCCATGCTGTATTAATGATTTGATTTATATATTTATTCATTTATTTATTTATGTATTTATATGTTTACTTATTTGTAACTATAATTGCCATAATTGTCACCTTTAGTATTATTACTATCATCATCACCATCATCATCATCATTACTCTTGTTCTTGTTCTTGTTTGTCTTGTTCTTCTTATTGTTGTTGTTGTTGTTCTTCTTCTTCTTCTTCTTCTTCTTCTTCTTCTTCTTCTTCTTCTTCTTCTTGATCATTCTTGAGCTTATATATAGCGCAATATCCACTAAACGTGCTCAAAGCACTTTACAAAGGGTCCCTGACCAACAGCAACACGTAACATATAGGAGACATGACGCCTGTTAGGCGATATTACAATATTTTTTTCCGACAGAGACAACGCTGTCAACGGCCTGGTATTCATTTCACACCTGGGTACGGTGAGAGAATGTGAGTAAAGAGCCTTGTCAAAGGACTCAATTAACTATGCACCGAGCGAGGGGATCGAACCTAGGACCTTCCGATCAGAATGCGAGTGTCGTGTCATACCACTAGACCACAGAGACGCACCTGATGTATGTACAAACCATTCTATCTTTTCATCTGTCTATGTGTCTGTGTGTAGTGTGTGTACGTGTCTGTCTATCTTCTTTCCTACTCTTCTATTATCAGTCACCTCCACACTTTGGCACACTTATTGTATTATGAAAGTAACAATAAAAATCATTTCTTATTGCTAATACACACACTCACTCCGCCAGTGACGAGATTGAAAAGGAGCAGCCGGCTTCTAGCTCGCTGTTTGATTGGTTCGCCGAGAACAGAAGCTCATTTGCATACACACGACGTCATTCAAGTTCCGCCAGGTGGTAAGTAATGATCAAAGAGGTATTGTTCTATTTATAGTCGGTAGGGGGGTTTGTGGTAACAACAAGGGGGCATTACTCTCGCGGACAAAACCCTGTCTTTTGTGTTAGTTTTTCTGATAAAAGCCTCGAGTGTTTTCGAAATAGATGTTGGGTAAAGGGAAAAGTTAATGTAAGATAGGTCGAGAGTCCCCCCCCCCCTCCCCCCCCCCCCCACCCCAACCCCTTCTCACACACAATGAATAATGATGGCCCTGAATTATTTTCTTTTTTTTTTCTTTTTTCTTTTTTTTTTTTTTTCTGGTGGTTTTTACAGAAGAAAAAGTGAAAAATGGTTGATGGGAAAGGCAGTGTATAGATTATGTATTATGGTTATAGTCAAAAGTTATAGAACACGGGTTATTTTTTTTTTATCTTTGTGCAGGTGTAAAATTGTCTAAAGTCATTGTTCCTTCGTCAGTACTGTTGGTTTAGCTTTTTGTTTTCTTTTTGGTTGTTAAAATTAATCTTCTTTTTTTTTCTTTGTTTTTGTTTTGTTTTTTTTTTTGGGGGGGGGGGGGTTTGGGGTTTTTTTTTTTTGGGGGGGAGGGTTGTTTTTTTTAAATTTTTTTTTTGGTTGTTTTATTTAGTCTTGTTTCTATTTGTTTTGTTTGTTTTTATTTTCGGTTTTTCTTTTTGTTGTTGTTTTCTGTTGTTTATTTTGTTGTGTGGTTATTTTTTTTTATTTTTTTTTTGTGTGTGTTTTGTTTTTTGTTGTTTTTTTTTTTTTCTTTTCACACAGAGTACGTTTTAGTTTCACAGAAAGGTGGTCCAGTGGCATAGGACTCGCCTTGTTACCTGCAGGCCCCTGATTTGAGTCTTCGCAACAAGCTCTTTTCTTACATTTTTCTCATCATACTCAGATGTAGCTGAAAGCGAAGTCTTGTCTTGTCCCGAATTACGACATGGGTTGTTGATGATTTCGGATCTCTGAAAAGCGCTTTGAGTACATTTAGTGGATATTTCTCTATATTAAAGCTCATTCTTTAAGATGAAGGAGAGCTACTCACCAGTGCACTAAAGATAAATATTACCCCAAAAAAAAATATTTTACAAAGGGTAGGTTTTAGTTTCAAAGAAATGTTGGAGGAGGTTTAAATGGAACAAGGAGGGGGGAAAAGGGGGGGGGGGGGGTAGAGGTTGTTGGTGGAGTGGGGGGGGGGGAGTCTTTCTTTCATTTACTCTTTTTGTTTAGGTAACGAATTATCATGCCGGTGGGTCAGAATGTAAGGTTGAACAAACTCAAAGACCACGATACCCGATATAGGCACGTGCCTTCCTTTGTTCGCCTCTCAGCTCGTGAGTGTGAGCAGTGATTTGATACCGGATAGTTTAAGAAAAGTGGGATAGGACGGAGGGGGGGGGGGGAGTGTCCGTATGTGTGTTCATGTGTGTGTGTGTGTATGTATGTGTGTATGTGTGTGTGTATGTGTGTGTGTGAGTAATTGGGTTGGAGTGGGGATAGAAAGAAGGGATTAAGTAAGGGAAGGGGGTTAGAGATAAGGGCAAAGACAAGTATACATTGTCGTCACCACCGTGCTAAGTTAAAACCCTTTAATAATATGGCTGACAATATAGCTGTTTTGTGATAGAATATTTTTGAAATGGAGTAATTGTCAGACGCGGCATGCAAATTATTGATACCGTCTGTAAAATTCAGCAGAAACCGGGAAAAATTTTGGCTTAAAAAAAATAAATTAAGCTTTTATATAGTGCAATATCCACTAAACGTGCTCAAAGCGCTTTACAAGGGGTCCCTGTCCAACAGCAACATTTAACATGTAGGACGGGACATGACGCATGTAGGCGATATTACACTTTTTTTTTTTTTTTCGGACAGAGACAACTGGGTCCTAAAGCTCTGAAAGATTCACTTTCTTCCCTTGTAAAATGTAACTTACCACAAATACACACACACACACACACACACACACAAATACCCATATATATATATATATATATATATATATATATATATATATATATATATATATATATATATATATATATAAGCCTTTTGCGCCACGATATCATAAGACATCGTCGCCTCGGCATTCCACGAAGGAATATAGATAATTCATCAAACAAGATGTCTGATGTCAACAAGAATCACCCATGTTGTCCAAGTGAGCAAATTAGGGGTTAATAATCTTGATCCAGGAAAAAAACGAAGCGGGGCTCGAACCCGGGTCATCTGGATCACAGTGCAATGCCTTAACCACTCGGCCACTTCGCCCCCCATATATATACATATATATGCATAATCATGTCATACATTAAAGGCTAATATGAGTCCATTTGATAACTTTAAGGAATACAAATAATTATAGGCAGCCACCAATCAACATAACCATGTCATACACTATACGTATAATAATAATATAATAATAATAATAATAATAATAATAATAATAATAATAATAATAATAATAATAATAATAATAATAATAATAATAATAATAATAATAATAATAATAATAATAATAATAATAATAATAATAATAATAAATAATAATAATAATAATAATAATAATAATAATAATAATAATAATAATAATGATAATGTACTTTATTCATCCAAAAGGAAATTTATTACTTTGAGTCAAACACAAATCTTATATTATCTAACTCTCGATCAATAAGAATTTTGTAACCAATAGAATATTTTTTAAAAATTATTATTATTGTCTTAAACATTACACTATTTCAGGTCTTGACTATCTATTCGATTTATGAGGAATTCTTGTCTTATGTGTGTACAGATTACACCGAGTTACATAATTGCAACATTTTACCATTACAAACAAACTCCTACCATCACATTTAAGACCATTTATTTAAGACAGAATAAATATGTCGTTTTGAATAATTAGATATTGATCAAATTAATCATAGTTAGGTTGTTTTCTTTTGTTTTGTTTGTTTCGTTGTTTTTTTTTGTTTTGTTGCTGTTATTCGGGGGGGGGGTGTGTTTTGTTTTGTATTGTATTTGGTTTTTAGTTGTTTTGTGTTGTTTTTTTTTTGTTTTTTTGTTTTTTTGTTTGTTTTGTTTTTTGTTGCTTGTTTCTTGTTTTCTTTTTTTTTATTTGGGGGGGGGGGGGGATGTTTTTATTTTGTTTTGTTTTGTTTTGTTTTTTTTTTGTTTTTTTTTTGTTTGTTTGTTTGTTTGTTTTTTGTTGTTTTTTTTGTTGTTTTTTTTTTTGTTTTTTGTTTTTTTTGGAGGGGGGGGGGGGGGGGGGTTGGGAGAGTCTTTCGCAAACAATTAGCTAATCAAATCAACAATAATTCGAAGATCAATAACTTTAAATTTAGAATACTTAAATTCTAGTTGATTTTTTAAAATACAGAAGGCTTTGTATTTCAAAGCCTTATAATGCGCTCGGTTTTCATACTTGTTATGTACCCAAGTACTATTTTCAAGTTGGCAGGCCCATTCCATTGAAGTGGAACGACACACGACCGTTCGTCTCCAGTTTCGTAGTCTTTTATCACCGTTTCAAAAGAGGATATTTATATTAAATTATGAATTTTAAATAACATTGATTTGATAGAAAAGAGGGGCTGAATATTATTAGGGGTTGTCAAGGATGGAATTTAAATTGGCGAAGATTTTGCATTGTGTTTTTTAGCGTTTCGTTGTACGCTATTTTCGAATTTTGACAGGATATTGAAAAGAACTACTGAAATATAAGCGTGAAAATTTGGATGAAAATAAATCAAAAGCGTGAAAAAAGATAATAAACAGCTGGCTTTGGGGTTGACCTAGAAAAAAAAGGGGAGTGTAGATTGATTTTTTAAAAATACAATCCCTGGCATTGTCGTTTATATAAAATCAAAGATAATTTTTTGTTTTTGTTTTTTGTTTTGTTTTTGTAATTAATTTTTGATTTTTTTTTTAGTTAATTGTAGTACGAGTGTGTTTGTGTTTGAGTGTGTTTATGTGTGTTTGTGTGTGTGTGTGTGTGTGTGTGTGTATGCGTATGTGTGTGTGTGCTCCCAAAACCAGAATTAATGAGGGGATAAAAGGTGATTTTAAAAATCAAAACGTCAAACAAAAGTGTGGTCTTTCCGTGTGCATACCTATGTTTCTAGCATCTCTAGATGTGAACTTTAAAAATCAAAACGTCAAACAAAAGTGTGGTCTTTCCGTGTGCATACCTATGTTTCTAGCATCTCTAGATGTGAACTTTAAAAATCAAAACGTCAAACAAAAGTGTGGTCTTTCCGTGTGCATACCTATGTTTCTAGCATCTCTAGATGTGAACTTT
>NC_088367.1:18581158-18583658 GCF_034508935.2 Berghia stephanieae
AAACAGAAAATACTAAAATTAAATGATTTAAAAATCATAAAAATAAGTTACGTAAGAAGCATACGAAAAACGTATAATGAATACTGAGATAATAAGGGAAAGATGATTTACAAGGGTGGGAGGGGATCATCTAACACAATAGAAGCACGTGCTGAATATCTCTCTTTTTCTGTTTAGGATGGAGCACTAAACAGAAAGAGAGATATTCAGCACATGCTTACACAGGAAAAGAAATTGCTTACTGTCCAATACACACTACACAACCCAATGATACAACCACTCCCCCAGACGACCCCCCCTCCCCTCCTCCAACACTACACCACACCCACTTTGCATACATCTACACACACACACACACACACACACACACATCCACACATACACACACATGCGCAACCTACATCAAAGCATTGGCGCCAACTGACAGGACACAACAACATTCCTCCCAGGAACCTCTAAACGACCTCTCTGATGATTCCAGGAATTCCGGATGAAACAACGTTGTTGGAGAATGTGTAAAATATGTGAGAATAAAAAAATAAATATCTATCTATCTATCTATCTATCTATCTATCTATCTATCTATCTATCTATCTATCTATCTATCTATCTATCTATCTATCTATCTATCTATCTATCTAACTATATGTTTATCTATTTATATATTTATCTACCCATATGTCTACCTATCTACCTATCTATCTATCCATCTATCCACATTCATACTTATCTATTTATCTATCTTTTCTAGTTTTGCCTATTTGCTGTCTTATTCTATTTTACTGCACCCCCCCCCCCCAACTTCTCTCTCTCTCTCTCTCTCTCTCACTCTCTCTCTCTCTCTCAATCCTTCTCTCTCAACCCTTCTCCCTCTTTTTTCCTCCCTCTATCCATCTCTCTCACTCTAAAAAATACAACAACCCTTTTTCGATTTCTTTTAATCTTTTGACATTCATTTATAGATACATATCATATTTCTGTACTCTACATGATATTAACATTATTATCATCATCATTATCATTTTTATCCCTGTCCTTTGACGTGAACACGATTGCCATTATTCCTGTCCTCATCATCATTGTCACAGCAAATCGTCGATGAACACAGAGACACCCAGCATCAAAGACCCGTCGGAAACCGCCGTTTGTTCTTAGACATTGATTACCGACCAGCGGCCCCTTTGATCTGGGAACAGCAGCGATTTTATCCACCAAATACCAATAATGAGTAAGCTATACTGCCAGCCCAAAGACAGAACACCAGGTTTTTGTTGTTGTTTTGTTTTTGTTTTGTTTGTTTTTGTTGTTTTTTTGGAGGGGGGGTTCTTTTTTCTTGTCTTTTTTTTTTTTTCAATTTTGGTGAAAACATTTTTTTACTTCATACATGGATAGATAAAACAACCCCTTGTTAAAGAGTTTCTGAAATCTGAGATGATTAAGAAACCTCTTTTTGAAGATGTTCTGGCAAGTTGGGAGTTGTTTTTATCTTAAGATAAAGGTGTTATTTTCAGTTTATAAAGCAGTAAAACCAAAGCTAGAGCAGTGTAGATTATGACGACAACGACGACGATGATGATGATGATGATGATGATGATGATGATGATGATGATGATGATGATGATGATGATGATGATGATGATGATAATGATGAGGATTTTAAAAAGTTCGAATTTTTTTGTTTGTTATTTAATTGCATAGGGCTATGCTCGGTCTTTAAGTGTTGTTAGTTTTGGGTTAATTTTAATGTTTGTTCTATTTTCTTTAGTTTAACTTTATTTTGTTTTTGTTTGTTTTGATTTTATTTTCTGTTGTTGCTTTCTTTTCTTGTTTTCTTGTTTGTTTGTTTTTTTGTTTTGTTTGTTTCTTTTGTTTTTTTTTTGTGTTTTTGTTTTTGTTTTTTGTTTTTTTTGGTTGGATTTTGTTTTAGAGGGGGGGGGGGGGGGGGGGGGATTTGTGTTGGTTGTTTTTGTTTGTTTATTTTAATCTTTTTTTTTTGGGGGGGGGGGGCTTTTTGTTTGTTTGGTTTCTTTTTGGTTTTTGTTTGTTTTTTATTTTATTTTTTTTTTTGGGGGGGGGGAGCTTGTTTTTTTTAAATTTGATTCTCTTTGGTTGTTAAGAAAGAAAGAGCTGTCTTTGTCCGAAAATTGTTGTGGCGCTTTTTAGGCTGCAGTGTTTGTCTGGTCCAATACGTAATATAATGTACGCAGTCCCAACATCAGGACATAAACAAATACATAATAGTAAAACGCCTAGGGGATAGTGTTTACACTCGGATAAGCGATATACAAGGGAATCATTTCCTTTCCTTTCCTTTACTTTTTCTTCATAAACCCGAATGAAACACTTGCTTAACTTCTTTTTTTTCTCTCCGTCTATTCTTTCTTTCTTTTTCTTTTTTTTTTGTTGTTGTTGTTGTTGTTATTTTTTTCTTTTTATTTTTGTTTTTTCTTGTTTTTCTTTTCTTTTCTTTATTCATTTGTTTATTTATTTAATTTATTAT
>NC_088367.1:18591158-18598658 GCF_034508935.2 Berghia stephanieae
AATAGAAGAATGGAATGAGCATGCGGCTATGCGGTCTTCTGGTCTCGTGGGATGACACTTGCTTTAGAATAGGAAGGTCCTGGATTCGAATTGTCCTCGGAGTGACACATCGTTGAGTCCCTGGAAAAGGCTCTTTATTAACATTCTCAACGTACTCAGGTGTAAAATGAGTATCTGGCCGTTAACAGGGTTGTCTCAGTTGGAAAAAAATTTGTATTTTCGCATAACAGGCGTCATGTCTCGTCCGATATGTCAATGTTTGCTGTTGGCCAGGACCCCATTGTAAAGCGCATTATTAAGCACGTTTAGTGGATATTGCGCTATATAAAAGCTCAAGTTGGATCACGGAGCGTTCGTTACCGGAACTGTATATTTTGTTCTTTATTGAAGCTGTTACTTGTTGACTAGAAAGATAAAAAATGCGACCGGAACAAACGGAAAAAAAGATTGTTGTGTTTAAAAAAAACGATAAAAAGTAATATCTATAATGTTTAAAAAGCCATCCTGTTGAATTACTTTGCCCCGCAGATAGAAATTTGACGCAATTTATGGTTTGGGACTTTCCAAGAATTTGAAGGTAATCATAATAGAGAGTTATAGAATGTAATTCTTTTTACATCTCATTGTTATCATTTCACTTTTTATATTGTTGAATTAGAAGTGGTGGTGGTGGTGGTGGTGGTGCTTGTGGTGGTGGTGCTGGTGATTGTGCTAAAATATTAGCGGGAATATTCTGCCCTATTCTGAAAAAAAAAAAACATTTTAAAAAGAATTTGACCAGAGAACTCGTCCTTCAAATTTTTGATTGAGAAAAATGGCGCTAAACTTGGCAAAAATTCTCAAAACCTGGGACCACGCGAATTTCAACATTCCATTATTTGGTCTCAGCCCTCTTGCATGTGGCATAGATAATTCAACTCCAGGTTAAAAGAAGAAAAAAAGCGAAAAGAAAACCTCAGGATCTCCATCCGGGTTCAAATCCAGAGACCACAGTCTTATGAATACTGATTTACCACTAGGCCATAAGCTAGAGACCTGGAACTGAAACTTGAAATGGTTTTGAATGTGTTCAGAGGAAAAGGAAAGGGCGGAATAAATCACACAAAAACATTTAAGAACTTTATAAACGTTTGTTAGAGATTTGACACTGGAGGGCTTGTCTGATGTATAAAGCAAATTTTATTTTCATTTTTATCAGAAAATGTAACCCCCCCCCCCTCCCTCCCTTTTGCTTTTTTAGATAGGAGCCCTTAAATGTATCCAGAGGCCATATAATGGAGACAGAAGGAAGGTTCAATGATCAAAATAGACGTGTGGACGTTCGGCTGCAGAAAGATTAAATAGGGAGAATTGTCATGAGCAAATGTGAGGAAGCTGGCCCAGAACCAGATTCTCTGGAAGAACACCAAGGGCTAACCCACACGGGAGACTGACTCCGACGACCCGGCACTACCGTCCTCTGCCGTCTTCCGAATAAATAAGTCGGGCACGGACCAAAAGTTTAAGAATAAAGAGAAGAGCCGTCAGACCTACCCATCGGAAAAAAAAACGGCAGAGGAAGTTGTGCTTTGTATCTTATTTTCTTGTCACTAACAATGGAGAGATAAACATAACTATATATATATATATAATATATATATATATATATATTATATATATAAATATATATATATATATATATATATATATATATATATATATATATATATATATATATAAAGACAGAAAGACAAAAGGGGAGACTCTCTCTCTCTCTCTCTCTCTCTCTCTCTGTGTGTTTGTGTGTGTGTGTGTGTGTGTGTGTGTCTGTATGTGTGTGTATGTGTGTGTGTGTTTATCTCTCCATTGTAAGTGACAAGAAAATAAGATTCCCTGCCCCTGACTCTCTCTATATCTCTCTCCCTTTCTATATCTCTCTCTCTCTCTCACACACACACACACACACACACACACACACATCCAGTGAGAGTGAGAGAAATTTTGAAAAAAAATGAAACTCTATCTATACGTGAAGCATTTTTCTGGCCAAACTTTTTTTTTCGAGTGTCAAGGCAACAATAATATGTAAATAATAAATTATGGCAACACCGGGCTGGTTATCTTGGCTTTCTTTCTTTATCTATAGCGTGAAAAGTAAAATCTACAGGAAATGCCTTCTTGAATCTGTCTATTCTAAACGACACAGGCGGTGTTGTAGGGTCTCAAGATTTTGATAGCACCACTTAGGTAGATGATAATACAGTCTTGTGTTGGATAATGGGGAATCGGTTATTAGACACGATGAGAGTTCTAGGGTTTTAAACTTTACCAGACGAATTCCTATAGTTTTTGTGTTTGACTGGAAAAGATATTGCACCAAAATCGTTCCTTGTTTCGTGAATTATACGGCGTTGTGATCCAGTTGTAAGATACTCGGCTTGTGAGCCGAGAGCCCCTTGTTTCAGTCTCGCTATCGATACTGTAAACCCAAGCCCTCGGAAAAGGCTCATTGATAGTACAAATATGAACTCCGTCTTTCGATACGGCGTTGTTAGATACTATCGTCTAGGCATTTCATAAAGGAATATATTATAGTTAATCCATCAAACAAGATGTCTGATGTCAACAAGAATCACCCGCGTCGTCCAAAGTGAGATAATCGGGAGTTAACAATCCTGCCCAAGGAAAAAAGCGAAAATATTTGAAAAGGGGCTCAAGCCCGGGACCCCCCGGGTCACAGTGCAATGTCTTAACAACTCGGTCACTTGGTCCTTTACTCACGTTTTATAACCATGTTCAGCAGTAAAAAAATGTACGTGGCCGACTGCAACACAGGATATTCCACTATATAAACCCTTAAGTCTTGTGTTTTGTTCATGTATATGTGTGTGTGTGTATGTGTTTGTGTATGTGTGTATGTGTTGTTGTTGTTTTTGTTGTTGTTGTTGTTTTTGTTGTTTTTGCTGTTGCTCTTTTTGTGAGTGGCATGTGAGTAACAAGAGACCCAAAAGAGAGCTTAAGTTGAAAGTCTTCAGAGAAGAAGTATTTCGTTCTGTAACTCATTACACTCTCGAGGAAGGGAGGGGGAGGGGGCTGGACTACAACAAATTCACGACTCATAAGGGCCTTTCTTACTTTTTCTTTCTTTTTTTAAAGGCTCGAACCCAGGGTCCTGAAATCTGAACTTTTGTAAAGCTAAAGATTTAATTTAGAAATAAATTCTAGTACCTTCTAGCACCATGATTTCCCGAATTCGAGATTGTGGAAGGCTTTAATATGTCGTATGGGCTAGGATTGTTATCAGCCGTTTGTTGTTATTATGTATCGGGGTACAGTTTTGAATTCTATCACGATGTCATCATAATTTTGAACCAGATATGGCGGGTACTTGACGCCCTTTTCTGATTGGTGGGTTATTTTTAGCCTAGAGTCTACGCCTTTAAGTGGAAGGTTTTCAAAGTAAACAGAATGATATAAAAAAATAAAAAAATTTAAAAAACTGAGCCTTATATAGCGCACTATCCACTAAATGTGTCCCGTTCAACATGTTACGTGTTGCTTTTGGTCAGGGATCCCCTGTAAAGCGTTTTGAGCACGTTTAGTGGATATTGTGCTATATAAAAGCTCAATGTTATTAAACACTTTGAAATATCTCCACATGTTGTTGGAGGAGTCTTTTTTTATATATATATATTACAATTTCAAAACACGGCTTCTGTCTCTTTCATGACATGTTCTCGCTCTTACTTCATGTAAGTTCTTGCTTTAGATTAACTAACTTGGTATTTCTTGCACAGTTTGGTTGTAAAATTATTCGAAAAAAATTAGTTATTCGAGTCGATGCTGAAATGTTCGCAAGCGAGCGTGGCATTCGAATAGTTCGATGGGAATAGCTAGAGTTCGAGCAAAGTTTGCAAATTGCAAATGTCTAATTCAACTCGACAAGTCGTACAACAATTAATTTATCTCTAGATTTTTGTTTGTTTTTGTTTGTTTTTAGAAGTTTTACGGCGCTTGCACAACATTAAGGTCATATCAGCGCCAGGATTTTTGTTTAACCCTCTCCTTACCACCTACAGCAAAATCGTCACATTTGTTACGACACAATATACGGTACATTTTTTTCTTATTCAGATTCATTTGTAACATCACAAACTTTGAATAATGATCTTTGTTTAATTAATAAGAACACAAAGTTGTTTTGTAGAGAGATTGTTTGAGTTTTTAAAAATCAATTTTTCTGCAGGGTAAGCCTGCCATCTTGGGAAAATACTGAAAATCAGCAGTAAGGAGAGAGTTAATTGATCAATTTGGTAATTCGTGCCATATTCTGCTATTGGATGTAGAAGTATCATTATAAACTTCCGTCACATTTTGTACAAACTTTTAACTTTTATAAAAGTCTATCCGGGCTCCTTTTGCGGTTGACATAGATTAATGATTGATTTTCTACCCTTTGGACAGAACGAAAATCTATCGTAAGAAAAGAATACGTTCAGTCAAATAAACAGAGACCGTTTGCAATTACGCTGGAATGGTGAAAATAGATTTAATTTATTATGTATTAAAAGTTGGTCCCTATATATATATATATATATATATATATATATATATATATATATATATATTGATGCTATGTATTTAAACAAAATTCTTGTCGTTACAACCTGCAAGATCGTAACAACACACTAAACTATTGGTAACTTCAGATAGAGTTAAGTGAAGACTTACCATTCAAATGAAGGTCTAAAAAAAAAGAAGAAGAAATATCAGAGAGCTGAAATACGCCATCTTAATTAGTTCTATGCATGCTTATTTTGAATGAAAGACTAATATTGTATTTTTAATTTGAAAAACTGAAATTCTATAATTCTCTCCTCTAGTCCATCACATATATATATATGTATGTGTGTGTGTGTGTGAGAGAGAGAGAGAGAGAGAGAGAGAGAGAGAGAGAGAGAGAGAGAGAGAGAAGGGGGTGTGAGTGTGTGTCAGCAAAAATAAAACAGGAGGCATTTACGTGAAAAACCAAATGGCGCATCCACCCAGAACAAGAACACACAGCTACATTGAAAGGGATAGAGATGGGGCGGGAGTTGGATGGAAGACACACAAAATGTCCACGACCCACCAGGAAAGCAACGAACCCCCACCCAAATTTTGCAAATATGTATTTTTAAAATAAAAAAGACATGTTTAAAACGCAGAAAATGATAATATAAAATAAATAATTCTTCCCGGGGGGGGGGGGGTCCTGCACAATCTTTTTATTTTCTTTACCTATAAAAAAAACCCCATCATTTCAAAATAAAGTTGCTTTCATAGCTTCTAAAATTGACACTGATATCTCTACATAGCAGAAAGCATTTGCCCATTACGATTCTCTAATGTACCGTGCTTCCCTCTACCAAAATACAATTCTATCCCAGCTAATATTTAAGTCGTGTGCACTATTACGGTCTCCAGGACTCGTTACGTAAATTTGTCATACTCAACGCTTTTCACTTGGGCCATCAAGATCCCATCCAGTGCAATCATTGGTCTAAATTAGTCACGTGAGTAGATTTCTGATTGGTTCGGTCTCGAGAGTATCTTCAGATGGTATTTTCTAATGAGTTTTCCTCATCATAGTTTCAGTTTCGATGACTTCCTATCTCGAGAAGCAATTTTTAAAAGCAGCCATTTTGATTGTTTCTCGATTGCCTTATATTCAGGTCATCAAAACTATCTGCCAGGACAGGAACTACTTGGAAACTAATAATAATAATAATAATAATATATTTGTGGACGAGGAAGTCTTGTCTGGTGAAGTGAGCTGTCACGAAACATTTGAAAATAATAACAACACTTACCACTGAATCGAATAGGGTTCAAGTTTGTGATGATGTAGATTACTATGAGAAAATTGGTTACGCACCAATACTATTTTATCATCATCCTCATCATTACCAACAACATCATCAACATCATCGTCATCATCATCATCATCATCATCATCATCATCATCATCATCATCATCATCGTAATCATTATCAGCATCTTCTTCTTGCTGTTGTTCCTCTTCATCATCATCATCATCATCATCATCATCATCATCATCATCATCATCATCATCATCATCATTATCATCATCATCATCATTATCATCATCACCATCACCATCATCAATAATAACAACAACAAAAACAACATCATCATCATCATCATCTTCTTCTTCTTCTTCTTCTTCTTCTTCTTCTTCTTCTTCTTATTCTTCTTCTTCTTCTTCTTCTTCTTCTTCTTCTTCTTCTTCTTCTTCTTGTTCCTCTTCATCATCATCATCATCATCATCATCATCATCATCATCATCATCATCATCATCATCAACAACAACAACAACAAGAACTTCTTGATCATGACCGTCGTCGTATTCTATTTCTTCAATGACGTCATGTCACCCATCTCATAAATATCCACCTCCTCTTCCAGCCCCTCCTACTACTACTCTGTCTTCCTTTTCTTCTTCTCTTTCTCCTCCTCCCCAACTTTCCGAACCTCTTACAGTAGAAAATAAACGAACATCGAACATATACTTCACCACACGCATGATAATCCATTTACAATAACCAACTAACAATACACTTCAACAGTCGTAACGTCACTTCCCTCGTAATGATGCATGGTAACTTAATAACTGGCTCTAAACTATCGGAACAATGGCGGACGTGTGAAATATTTATCCGACTGGCATAAAGCGTATCCCGAGGAAAAAAAAACATAAATCGGATCATGTTTCTACACATTACACATTCTGATCACATGACAAATGAAAAGTTCTAGCCAGCATGAAAAATAAAAAGTACCGATTTTCTTTGTTTAGAACCACGATGGCCACCGTTGCTGGGCGACTTGACATCAGACTGTTGAATCCAATTTACTTCATTGTTTTGTGTTGGTGCTTGAAGCTCAAAGGAAAAAATAACGAGAAGGAATGAAATGTAAGCTTCAATTTATGAACGAATAAATAACAATGTGAATTTGAATGAAAGCTTCAGTTTAATATACGAAAACAGATAAAATGGACGTTTCGGGTTTCCCCTTTAACAACAAAACAGGATGGATGAAATACTACAGACGTCTGTTAGGCGATGTTACAATTTTTCCGACAGAGACAACGCTGTTGACGGCCAGGTACTCATTTTATACCTGAGTATGGTGAGAGAATGTGAGTAAAGAGTTTTTTTCCAAGAACTCAACTATGCGCCGAGAGAGGCTCGAACCCAGGACCTTCCGATCCGAAAACGAGTGTCATACCACAAGACCACATAGCCGGTGGGGACAATGGTTGAGGTGATGGTGATGAACTGTGATCTTTTTGGGAATTTTCTGAATCGGTTGATAACATGGCTGCATCTCACAATACCACAAGCGAAGCTCATGATGAGTGAGTGGTAGTTCATGACCCCTTATAAGATACTTAAATATAAAGAGTTAGACGGTGACTATATATAGATAGTATGCAGATGACGTCACTCAGGCCTT
>NC_088367.1:18606158-18616158 GCF_034508935.2 Berghia stephanieae
TATGTGGTCTAGTGATTATGACACTCGCTTTCGGGCCGGAAGGTCCTGGGTTCGAGCCTCGCTCGGCTCATAGTCGAGCCCTTGGAAAAGGCTCTTTACTCACTTTCTCTAACCGTACTCATGTGTAAAATGAGTACCTGGGCGTTAACAACAGCGTTGTCTCTGTCCTAAAAAAAATTGTAATATCGCCTAACAGGCGTCATGTCCCGTCCTACATGTTAAGTGTTGCTGTTGGCCAGGGACGCCATGTAAAGCTCGCTTTGAGGACGTTTAGTGGATATTGCGCGATATAAATGCTCTATCTTTAAATGGTCTATCTATTATCGGTCAGACGTGCTAATATTACACCACAGAGGTTATAATCTGAGAGTTGGAACGACTAAATTTTCAGATTCTTCGCAAAGGGCACGCGTGGTCGTCTTCCGCTGTAAGCTCTTTTCCACATTAAATAACAATAATTATAAAACGGAATAGAAGTGTCGATTTTATTTACGAAGACATATTTTATGGACGTTTCGAGAAGCCCCTTTGTCAACAAATCACTATGAATGAGACAGTTAAAACGAACTGTTACCACAAACATGGAACACGTAAAGACGAGGAAGAAGATGAGAGTATACACCATGTGAGGCACCCCCCCCCCCACACACACACACACACACAAACATATAACTACACAATACTCATTATTGTTTCCAAACAGGCCACATTTATCATTATTATCATCATCATCATCATCATCATCATCATCATCATCATCAGCATCAGCAGCAGCAGCAGCAGCAGCAACAACGGTATTTTAATTTGTTACAGTATAATACCAGCAATATTTAATTACAAGAATAAAGTACAATTGAAAAAACAATTAAATTCAAATAAAGTAGAAACAACGATGAAGGTGACAAAATCAAAAACAATAACTGTCAATTTATTCAAGAATCAAAATGTGACGCATCCAAACAGCCAAGCCACACCACGTTGCTATACACTTACAAAATACCTTTCTTTATTTTCGAGAGAATCTTTTTACTTAAAATTCGATTAAATAAAACGACGCTCAGTCTGTCCAAAAAATCTTAATAATATAATAATAATAATAATAATAATAATAATAATAATAATAATAATAATAATAATAATAATAATAATGATAATAATAATAATAATAATAATAATAATAATAATAATAATAATAATAATAATAATAATAATAATAATGATAATAATAATAATAATAATAATAATAATAATAATAATAATAATAACAATAAAAATAATAATAATAATAATAATAATAAAATAATAATAATAATAATAATAATAATAATAATAATAATAATAATAATAATAATAATATATACTTTATTCATCCAAAAAAATGAAAATTTGTTTACAGACGTTGCATGCATAAAAATGTATAAACACAAAGTTGAGTATACACACACGCACACACACACACACACACACACACATATATATATATATAATATATATATAATATATATATAATATGCAAATGCACAAAAAATGTAAAGAAATATACAACCAAGAACCAATAGCGACACTTTATATATTATGTATTCTTCAAAAAAGTCTTCGATGAAGTCTTGGAGGAAGTTTTAAACTAAATATTTTGTCCAATTAGGGAGGCGGGGTGGGGGGGGGGCTGGGGTAATAAGTTCTTTAGAGCCATTCGGCCCATGAAGCTTGAGTTTATCCCTGTTTCTATAGCGTGAAAAGGACAATAGCAATAGTTTGATATCCATTGGATAGGATGCTAGTCTATCGCAAAGTACTTTCCGCCAAATCTAACAGACTCAAATAGCAATTCACTGCTGGGTGGTTCAGAAAAATATATCGGCAGGGGGATATATATATATATATATATATATATATATATATATATATATATATATATATATATATAGAGAGAAAGAGAGAGAGAGAGAGAGAGAGGGGGGGGGGGATTAATTCAATGATATTTGAAAAATAAAATAGTGCTAGGCAAATTTATTTTTTTAAAAGTTATTTTGTTAGCCTTAGAGAACACGTCCCAATGCGGGATAAACACCTCTTGTTTCTGTCCGTAAACAATCACAGTTTGATCCACTTCTGTCGCAGTCTGGAAAATAAAACACAACACGTTTTTCACATTTTGGCCAGAAAACTCGTTCAGCAAATATCGATCGATTACAAATGACCCTTAACTTGACCAAAATTTCAAACTTGGGACTTCAGGGAAGTCCTAGGTTTGAGAGTTGGAAACAAGATCAAGATGAGGGCTATTGCTGTTGAAATTAATATCAATAAACAATGACGTCATTGGTTTTTGTACTTCAGTAGTCTGATGTCACGCCACCCGGCAACAGCGGCCATCTTGGTTCTAAACAAAGAAAATCATTACTTTTTATTCTTCATGCTGGCTAGAACTTTTCATTCCCTATTCATATGCCTTGTCAAAACATGATCAAATTTATGGGGGTTTTTTTTCCTCTGGAAACGCTTTTATGCTCGCCGGAGAAATATTTCATACGGGCGTCCGCCATTGTTCCGATAGTTTAGAGCCAGTGTTACTAAGTTACCATGCGTCATTAGGAAGGAAGTGACGTTACGACTATTGAAGAGTATTAGTTACTATCATTTATCATAGAGTTAAGTCCCTTGTTGTTTACATTGTCTCTCTTCTGATTAAAACGTTATCTATCTACTTGCAAGATGTCCTTTGCCATTATTTCTTATTAAATTCTACAATTGCAATATCAACTGATCTCTGAATGACGAATCGTCTTGCCATTTTGTTTTCTTAATGTGCGGCTATGTGGTCTAGTGGTATGACACTCGCTTTCGGATCGGAAAGTCCTGGGTTCGAGAGCTCGCTCGCTCGGCGCATAGTTGAGTCCTTGGAAAAGACTGTTTAGTCTCATTCTCTCACCGTACTCAGGTGTAAAATGAGTACCTGGTCGTTAACAGCGTTGTCTCTGTCCGAAAAATTGTAATATCGCCTAACAGGCGTCATGTCTCGTCCTACCTACGTGTTAAGTGTTCCTGTTGACCAGGGACCCCTTGTAAAGCGCTTTGAGCACGTTTGGTGGATAATGCGCTATATAAAAGTTTTTTTTGGTATCTTTTTAAATGTATTTTTTTTTTCAGAGTACTTCGGATCAGAGTTGGTCTGTTGTGTATTTTTTTTTAATTTAGCTTTTATATAGCGCAATATCCACTAAACGTGCTCAAAGCGCTTTACAAGGGGTCCCTGGTCAACAGCAACATTTAACATGTAGGATGGGACATAACGCCTTTTAGGAGATATTACATTTTTTCAGACAAAGACAACGCTGTTGACGGCCAGGTACTCATTTTACACCTGAGTACGGTGATAGAATATGAGTAAAGAGCCTTTTCCAAGGACTCAACTATGCGCCGAGCGCTTAGCTCGAACCCAGGACCTTCCGATCCGTTAGCGTGTGTCATACCACTAGACCACATAGCCGCAGATTTTGTGTATGTTGACAATACACGTGGGGATCTGATCTGGACGAGTCAACAACCATGTGACGATCCAATCCAATGAATCTTCATGAAAGAGTTGCGATTGTCTTGGGGGTGAATAAAGCGCTTTGAGCACGTTTGTTGGATAATGCGCTATAGAAGAGTCCATTTTTTTGGTATTTTTAAAAAATGTATTTTCTTTTCAGAGTACTTCGGGTCGGAGTTGGTGTGTTGTGTATGTTGACAATACACGTGGGGATCTGATCTGGACGAGTCAACAACCATGTGACGATCCAATCCAATGAATCTTCATGAAAGAGTTGCGATTGTCTTGGGGGTGAATAAACACACGATTGTTCAAAATTTTCTTAAATATTGGCATAGAGTTCGAGTGGTGTTGTTTTGAATGTTTGTTGGCAATAAATTATATCTTTTTTTTAAAAAAAGGATTTTTGTCAAACCCACTTGAAAAATCTTGCCAGCTAAAACTTACAATAAAAGGTACTTTAAGTTTAAACAATTAAAGTCAAAAGAAACATGTTAATTTATTGAAAGAGATTTTTTTTCTTCCCCTAAAACAGGACCTGCTTGACTTAACATAAACCTGAAAAGGTGTGAAGGATACAGTGTCAGACAAAACAGAGAGGCGTATACAATACTAATGTTTAATACGAAAAAAACCCAACTATTTTCGATTGATGGTGAAACCTAAAACTCCCTGATTACCAGTAAATATTTGGCCAGGAAACTCGTCCTTCATTTATCGATCGATTTAAATGAACCTCATCTTGGCAAAACCTCTCAAAACTGGGACCTCGCGGGGCAAAAAGTTCTCAAGACTACATAATACTAAAATTTCGTATTTCTGATCAATTCTAAATTTTCTTTTTTTTTTTTCATCTACATCACCTTGGGCAAATTATTACCAATCTTATCTCTGATCAAAAAAAAAATTGTATTCTAAGAAAATACTTCCAAATTTTGATTTCTGTATCATTTTCGTATTTGACAATCAACAAAATAAAATAAAGACTTGTGCGGCTATGTGGTCTTGTGGTATGACACTCGCTTTCAGATCGGAAGGTCCTGAGTTCGAGCCTCGCTCGGCGCATAGTTGAGTCCTTGGAAAAGACTTTTTACTTACATTCTCTCACTGTACTCGGTGTAAAATGAGTACTTGACCGTTAACAGCGTTACCTCTGTCGGAAAAATTGTAATATTGCCCAACAGGCGGTATTTCTCGTTCTACATGTTACGTGTTGCTATTGGTTAGGGACCCTTTGTAAAGCGCTTTGAGCACATTTCAGTGGATATTGCCCTATAAAAAGCTCTAGTTTTTTTTTGTTTTGTTTTGTTTTTTTTGTTTTTTTTTTGGGGGGGGGGTTGTTTACTTTGTGTGTGTGTGTGTGTGTGTGTGTGTGTGTGTGTGTGTGTGTGTGTGTGTGTGTGTGAAAAAATCCAAGCAAAGCTGGAACGAAAATTCCAAATTTATAAAACCCGATTGTAGCGTGGCTCAGCAGTACGGTCTTTGCCACGTACCCGAAAGGTACCGAGCTCGATCACAGACCGTTGCGCTGTGTGGCCTTGAGCAAGTCACCTCGCCCTAGCTCAATTTGTGGCGCTGCACTGCGGCTGACGCCTGGGTTATTCCAGTCTTCACTTGGAATAGATCCCAGAGACAAATTTCCCCTATGGGATGAATAAAGGGAATTTAATTTTTATTTTATTTTTTTAGAATTTAATTTAAATGTGATCTCTAACTCTTTCGCCCATTCACCCATAGGTAAGTACTCGTGTCATAACTAATATGGATAGTAAATTATAAGATTAAAACCTAAAATTGAAGAAAGAAAAAAATGAGAAAACCGTAAACATACATCAAACCCATCCGACATGATGGCGATAATACAAAATGAGATGAAGTGAGTAGGAAAGTGCCAGAAGACAATAGAGAATAAAAATTTCGTGGCGGTGATGGGGGTTTGAACCCGCTACCTTACTTGTACGACAACTTCACCTGGCTGGGGAGAGCGTGACTCTACCGTATGAGCTATCCACCTGAGAATCCACGTGTGGATAGCTCATATGGTAGAGTCACGCTCTCCCCGGCCAGGCGAAGTTGTCGTACCAGTAAGGTCGCGGATTCAAACCCCCATCACCGCCGCGAAATTATTATTCTCTATTGTCTTCTGGCACTTTCCTACTCACTTTATCTCTTGTTGTTATCAACACAAGTGCCTGCTCCACTCACTTTTCTGATAGTACAGAATGCGTTGTATCCATTTTGACCAAATGGCATCAACTAAATAAATAAATTCAAAAATAAATAAATGTAATTTCCTTTATTCATCCCCAAGGGGAAATTTATCTTTAGGGTCTATTTATTCCAAGGGAAGACTGTATGTATCAATTTTGACCAAAGGGCATCAACTAAATAAATAAATGTATAAATAAATTGATAAAATTTCCTTTATTCATCCCCAAGGGGATATTTAATTTGTCTTTAGGGTCTATTCATTCCAAGGGAAGACTGGAATAACCCAGGCGTCAGCCGCAGTGCAGCGCCGCAAAGTGAGCTAGGTGGGTAAGGTGACTTGCTCAAGGCCAGACAACGAGGCGGGTACGTAGTCGAACTCGGTTCCTTTTGGGTACGGAGCAAGGACCGTACTGCTGAGCCACGCTCTGTCCCATCAACTATATAAACCAATCCATTAAGATGATACCGAACTTCTCAAAATCTCTCAAAACCAAGACTTTAAAAAAAATGTAAAGTCTGAAACATTTTGACGAGCTTAAGTTCAATTTTGTATATCGATATTTAACCAGTTCACTGCCGTACTGTGGAAAAACATGTATTTAAATATTTGGCCAGAAAACTCGTCCTTAAAATATCGATTGATTGAAATGACCCTCATCTTGGAAAAAACAACTTTCCAACCTGGGACTTCGAGAGTTTTTTACCAAGGTGAGGGTCATTTATTTAAATCGACCGATATTTGAAGGATTTATTTTCTGACCAAATTTTTAAATACGAGTTTTTCCAGAGTACGACAGTTAACTGGTTAAATCAAACGTTTTCAAACTAAATAAAAGGAATAAAAAGATGATTGGGAGGTGGGGTGGGGGGGGGGGGGGGGGGGGGGGGGGGGGGGGGAGTTGTTCAATGTGGGGCAGCAGAATACACACAATATCCGCTATATAAACGATTTCTCTTGTGAAACGTTTTTGTACACTAAAAACTTGGTAAACAGTTATCGGGCGTGGAAAAGCACGAAATTTAAACATGGTTGATTTTGCAAACAGTGGGTGGACCCGGACAAGTATGCATATTTTCGTTTATCGTTTACTTTCTTCCCCGTCCTTCCTGTTGTTTGTTTTTTTCCTTATTATGCTTCTTGTACGACCAGCTCTTAGTTCTTAGTGATTCATCTGAGGAAAAACAAGAGATTGAATGGATGGGGGGCTTAGTTAGTGTTTCAAGACTGCAATCGTTTCATTGAATTCGGGTTCCCCTATCTAGCCATGATGTGTTTAAAGACACACAAACACACACACACACACAGTCAATGAATTCAGTCTCATGGATTTAAAGACATAGTCGGAAAGCAAACAGGATAAATAACCAACCACAACACCACCACTACTACGATGATGACGAATGCATTTTTTAGGTTTAAGTTGGCTTAAAAACAGAAAGAGTGAAGTGGAAACAAAACAAACAAACAAGAAAACATCCCAGCTCGACAGAGGTTTATAGAGTGAATGAAATGGAGTCGGATTGATTTATGGAGAAGGGGCCATTACTGATGTAAAAAAAAATAGTTTTAAAACTTGTGTTTTTATATAGCGCAATTTCCACTAATCGTGCTCAAGGCGCTTTACAAAGGGTTCCTAACCAACAGCAACACGTAACATGTAGAACGAGACCTGACCTGTTAGGCGATATTACAATATTTGTTTTTCCGACAGAGACAACGCTGTCAACGGCCAGGTACTCATTTTACACCTGAGTACGATGAGAGGATGTGCGTAAAGAGCCTTGTCCATGAACTCAACTATGCACCGAGCGAGGTTCGAACCCAGGACCTTCCGATCCGAAAGCGAGTGGCATACCACAAGACCACATAGCCGTACTAAACAGCATGTAAACAAGTTTTTAATTTTATTTCCTTATATATATATATATATATATATATATATATATATATATATATATATATATATATATATATAACTTATCTCGTCAATCTGGCATTTAGGTCGGAGTGATCTAGATCCAGAAAATTGAGAATAAAGTCAAGCTGATCAGACTTTAGGCTATGTTGTGTTGTAGTGGTAATGAAAATCCTCTAGTTGCTGCTTGAAGCTCCAAGGAAAAAATAAAGATAAGTACAGTATTAAAAACTACGTCTGTTGTCGCCGGAAGCCAGCGCTAAAACAAACAAACAAACAAACAAACAAAAAAATCGAATTTTTAACGCGCAACTGTGATTTAAATTAAATACTATCTTTTAAATAAACACAATGTATCAAATTAATATATAAAGTGTTGCTATTGGTTCTTGGTTGTATATTTTTACATTTATGTGCATTTGCATATATTATATTGGGTGGGGTTCCCTACCTCCACAGTGGGCAGGGAGGTACTTACCGTGTCTTCTATCCCCGTATATCTGTTTTCCAACTTGCTTTCTGTCTTTGTCTTGGTGTGAGATTGCTCGGTTTTGTCCCGACCCAGGCCGGAGTCCTTGACTGGGAGGGAAACAGTCAAATGCATAGTTATTGTTTTGGGAGATGATATTTTTTTCCTTGTAAATCATCTCTCTGTTATGTGTTATTTTTAATGTATAATGCAAGCATTTGAGTGTATTCCTCTTTGTTGGATTTTGTGCTTGTGTCTGGATGAGACTTGTAGGTGATCTCAAACTAAGTGCATTGGTGGTATGCTCTTGGAATCTACATCTGATCCCTATTTGTCCCCAGTTCCCCTATGTCTTACTTTTTCTTGGATGCTTTAATTATAATTCTAGAACTTTTTACCATCCCATTTTTTTCCTTTTTACTGGCGCTGATATAACCTTAATGTGTTGCAAGCGCCGTAAAACCCTTAAAAACAAAATCAAAAACATTGTCGCCATAGATTCTCAACTTTGTGTTTATACATTTTCATGCATGCCACGTCTGTAAACAAATTTCCATTTTTTTTTTTTTTTTTGATGAATAAAGTATATATTATATTATCATATATCATTATATACATTAGTATTGAATTGTAAGCTTCAATTTATTAGACGAAGACAGATACTGTGGACGATTCGGGTTTTCCCCTTTATAAAATAACACGATGAATGAATCATTAAGTAATGGTGGATAGCTCAAACAGTAAAACCACGTTCTACTCGGCCAGGCGGAGTTGTGATACCAGTAAGGTCGCGGGTTCGAGCCTCCATCACCACCGAGAAAATAGTCTTCTCTATTGTCTTCTTACCTACTCACTTCATTTATTGTTCTAGTTGAGTCCTTAAACAATGTTCTTTATTCACATTCTCTCATCGTACTCATGAGTCATCATCATCATCGTTGCCTTTTTTCACCCTGGGTCAGGGTATAGGCCACAGACAGAAAGGTTCCATCCTTCTTTATCCTGAGCTAACTTTTTTTGTTATCTCATTCCATGTCTTACCACTTCTCTGTATGTCAGCTTCTTTAATTCGAAGCTGCTTGTTTGGCGAAGACGTCATCGGGCCAGCAGAGTCCTTTCGGCTTTGTCTGTTGTCCTTCATAAGCTATATTATTCCAGAAACTCTTCGGTCGCCGTTAACAGTATTGCTTATGTCGGAAATTTTTTTTATAAAATTGCCAAACGGGCTTCATGTCTCGTCCTACTTTGGTAAGCGTAGCTTTTGGCTAGAGACAGACAGACCCCTTGTAATGCGATTTGAGTACGTTTCGTGGATATACGTAGTTAGTGCTTCAGAGGCATTGGGCCCACGGAGCCGGAGCTTATCCTATAGCGTGGAACGGACAATAGCAATTGCTTGCTCTCCTTGGATAGGACGCTAGTCTATCGCGAAGTATTTTCCGCTAAATCTAACAGACTCAGCTGCTACCCATTCACTGCTAGGTGGACAAGGGCTGGGGGGGGGGGTCAGAAAAAAAAACTCGACTGCACCCGGGATCGATCTTGGTCCCTTTGCGTGTAAAGCGAGTGCTCAACCAAATGAGCTATCAGGACCGCCTTGGTGGATATTGCGCTATATAAATGCTTGAATTTAGAATTTTGCATTCTTGCACTGTGAGAAATTGCATTCATTCATCCTCATAAAAAAAACAACTTAATTTATCCCAAGTAACATTCTGTATTTTGGCTTCAAATTCAATTTTAGCATCTATCTAATCTTCCCGATATTACCACCGTTTTGAGGCGCTGGGTCACATTTATGAGATACACCGCGGGGAATGGAAATTTTGCGACTCTGCACTGCGGCCTGGGTTATTCCAGCCTTCCCTT
>NC_088367.1:18618658-18621158 GCF_034508935.2 Berghia stephanieae
CTCAAACCTGAGACGTCAAAGAATGGTTATGTGGTCTGATGGTATGATGACACTCGCTTTCGGGTGGGAAGATCCTTGGTTCGAGTCCCGCTCTGAGCGGCGTATACTTAAGTCCTTGGAAAATGCTCTTTACTCAAATGATATCAAATGATTTAACCGTGCTCAGGTGTAAAATGAGTAGCTGTAACACCGATGTCTCTGTTTTGAATAATTGCATTATCGCCTAAGTGGTGTCATGTCTCGTCGATCTTATAGATAGTCGCACACATTTGAGATATTATAGATAGTATGCGCTTGGCTAAGGATTTCACAACATTGCCATCCGGAAGTATAACGGACCAACACACAAAGCTGTGTGTAACCATGAACGTTATAGTCAGGTTAATACAGTTTAGTGAGAATTACTCAAAAACGAGGATGGCAAAAAACAATAACAAAGACCAGAGTGATGTCGACTTCGAGCTATCTATATATTATGTTAAGTGTTGCTGTTGGCTTGGGAAACCTTGCAAAGTGCTTTGAGTGTGTTTAGCGGATATTACGCTATATAAAAACTCAGGTTTAAAAAAAAAAGGTAACTGTCATATTCCTATAATATCATGTGAGAGGTTATTTAAGCCAATACTTTAATAACCTATCATGATATAATTTTTTTTTTTAGATATTTTCATCTGAATTAATCCATAATTGAAAAATAATTTTTTTCTCATTTCTTTTTAAAAATCGCGTTTTGTCAGAGCTTGGCAGCACAATGTACCTATGTATGATGGAAATAAGAACTTGAAGATAGAAATTTTGCATTATAATACATCGCATTTCCATATTTGATTTACTCAATTCGTTTAATTATACTTCATTAATTATTCATTCATGGAGGCCATATAGAATTAAATTTCTGTTTTATACAATAAAACCTAAGGCTTGTGGTTGCCACATAATTTTACTAGCACTCTGGCAATATTTAATTTGTCACTGCATATTGGCAAGTACTCATTCACACCTGAGTCAAGTGAGGTCACATGTGAAGTGCATTAGCAAAGGACAGACACAACGTCGGAACCAGAATTATCCAGGATCACAGTCACCCATCCGGCCATTAACCACGCTTAACATCGCTATACTTTTTGTGACAAGACGAAAAAACACCACTTCGCTGAGCACAAATCGTTACTGCGTTTTTCTATAAAGACTTAAATCAAGCTCGAGTTGTAGCGTAGCCATTGTTAACTTATAGATAGAATAGTATTTGTTATTGCTTTTTACCATGAGCGTTTATGAGTAATATGTTTCAACAGTCGTGACGTCATTTCCCTCGTGATGATGCATAGTAACTTAGTAACTGGTTCTAAACTATCGGAACAATGGCGGACGCCCTTTTCAAATACTTCTCCGACGAGCATAAAAGTGTATCCAGAGGAGAACAACATTATAAATCTGATCATGTTTTGACTTTTATACATTCTGATCACATGACATGTGAAAAAGTTCTATCCAGCATGAAGAACAAAAAGTACTGATTTTCTTTGTTTAGAACCACGATGGCCGCTGTTGCTGGGCGACGTGAAATCAGACTATTGAATCCAATTGACGTCACTAAGGTATTTGTTATTGCTTTTTACCATGCGCGTTTATGAGTAATTCTCACTAAACTGTTTTATCCAGACTATAAATGTTCATGGTTACACATAGTTTTGTGTGTTGATCCGTTATACTTCCGGATGACAAAGTTGTGAGCTTCTTAGCCAAGCGCATGCTATCTGACACTGACCAAAAAATGACGTCAAAAGACAAGGCTTTGGCCACAAAAGAAAACAAATCATGAGTTTTATTCAATAGTTCAACCAATGGATCACTTGTTTCCGTGAGCACTACTAACGACAACTCACTAGGCGATGCAAAAAAACAAATAATGACTTCAAAATGCCAGTCTTTTTTGGGTTTCAGTGTCAGGCTATAACTAAACGATGGCGACGGCTCTACTAACGACAACTCACGAGACCCGGCACACACAAACCTAAAAAATAACGTCAAAATATTAGTCTTAGAGGTTCCAGAGTCAGGCTATAAGTTACGACGGCTACGGTCCTATCTCGTGTCAGGCAAAAGATAGTTCGAAGATGACGTCACTCAGGTCTTTGTTATTGTTTTTTGCCATCCGCGTTTATGAGTAATGCTCGTTGAACTGTATTAACCTGACTATAAACGCTCATGGATACACACAGTTGTGTGTGTTAGTCCGTTATACTTCCGGATGGTAATGTTATGAGCTTCTAAGCCAAGCGCATACTTTCTTTAAGCTTACGATGGCTACGGTTGTAAAGTCACATCGCTGCTTTCTCAATAAAAAGTATTAGATCTGTAGATTTAAATAGATAGATTAAAGGAGAAACCATGTGAATAGGAAAGAAAAGTCGTGACGTCACCGCTTCTACTTTTCCGGTTCCAAAATATTTGGAAGTGTGTATGTAACCAGTCCTTTGGAGGACTTATAATAAATAGG
>NC_088367.1:18626158-18645886 GCF_034508935.2 Berghia stephanieae
GTCATTAATAATGGGGTGAAGCTTGGCGAATGTGTGTGTGTGTGGGGGGGGGGGGGGGGGTGGCGACGGAGAAAGTGGTGTGTGTGTATATATATATATATATATATATATATATATATATATATATATATATATATATATATATATATATATATATATATACAACTCACTGTCTCAAACCGGTAGATGTCATGGTAAGCGAAATGCCCAACAAAAACTAAAACAAAACAAAAAAAAAGCATTTTAAAGTTAAATTGACTGATTTGTGAAATTTTAGTTTTTGTCAGTGCCAGAAACTATCTATATCTATTTTCTTATAGATAGTATGCAGATGACGTCACTCAGGCCTTTGTTATTGTTTTTGCCATCCGCGTTTGTGAGTTGTTCTCACTAAACTGTATTAACCAGACTATAAAAGTTCATGGTTACACATAGTTTGTGTGTTGGTCCGTTATACTTCCGGATGGCAATGTTGTGAACTCCTTGGCCAAGCGCATTCTATCTATACTAACCGTAAAAGTTTAATCTAGGTTTAATCTTTTGACGAAAATTAATTTATATTCTTATATTAGTTTGAGGCAATGGATTATATATTATATTTACAAGTATTCTCATGTAGTTACCGATTTATATCCCGTAGCAGTCGAGATTTTTTTTTCTTTTTTTTGATCTCCCCTCCCTGTAGTCACTCAACATTGATTAGATAGCTAGGCCTGTTTGATCTGTCGAAAAGCACTACAGTATTAAGGACTGGTATTCTTTCAAAAGGATAACAAGCAATTTCTAATGTCCATTTAACTCCACACAACCCGGTGTTGACACCGGCTCCGTAGACCTTATGACTCTATACTGTTGATTTAATAGTCCTTCCGAGCCAATAGGCCCATGGAGCCGGAGTTTATCCCGGTTACTATAGCCTGAAACGGGCAATAGTAATTGCTTGCTGTCCTTTGTATTGGACGCTAGCCTATAGCAAAGTAATTTCCGCCAGATCTAGCAGATCTAACTACCCAATCATTGGGTGGACAGGGGAGGAGGAGGGGGGGGGGGAGAGAGAGATTACACACGGGATCGATCTTAGTCCCTTTGTGTGTGAAACGAGTACTCTACCAACTGAGCTATCGGGACCCCAAATGATTTACTGTTGGTTTACTACTTTACAATGATACTACACGCCGGCTCCATAGACCTAAAGACTCGATACTGTTGGCTTACTACTTTACAATGATACTACACGCCGGCTCCATAGACCTAATGACTCGATACTGATGGTTAACTACTTTACAATGATACTACACGCCGGCTCCATAGACCTAATGACTCGATACTGTTGGTTTACTTCTTTACAATGATACTATACGCCGGCTCCATAGACCTAATAACTCTATACTGTTGGTTTACTACTTTACAATGATACTATACGCCGGCTCCATAGACCTAATGACTCGATACTGTTGGTTTACTACTTTACAATGATACTATACGCCGGCTCCATAGACCTAATGACTCTATACTGATGGTTAACTACTTTACAATAATACTATACGCCGGCTCCATAGACCTAATGACTCGATACTGTTGGTTTACTACTTTACAATGATACTATACGCCGGCTCCATAGACCTAATGTCTCTATACTGTTGTTTTACTACTTTACAATGATACTACACGCCGGCTCCATAAACCTAATGACTCTATACTGATGGTTTACTACTTTACAATGATACTACACGCCGGCTCCATAAACCTAATGACTCGATACTGTTGGTTTACTACTTTACAATGATACTATACGCCGGCTCCATAGACCAAATGAATCGATACTGTTGGTTTACTACTTTACAATGATACTATAAGCCGGCTCCATAGACCTAAAGACTCGATACTGTTGGTTTATTACTTTACAATGATACTACACGCCGGCTCCATAGACCTAATGACTCGACACTGATGGTTTACTACTTTACAATGATACTATACGCCGGCTCCATAGACCTAATGACTCGATACTGTTGGTTTACTACTTTACAATGATACTACACGCCGGCTCCATAGACCTAATGACTCGACACTGTTGGTTTACTACTTTACAATGATACTATACGCCGGCTCCATAGACCTAATCACTCGATACTGTTGGTTTACTACTTTACAATGATACTATACGCCGGCTCCATAGACCTTATGACTCGATACTGTTGGTTTACTACTTTACAATGATACTATACGCCGGCTCCATAGACCTAATGACTCTATACTGTTGGTTTACTACTTTACAATGATACTACACGCCGGCTCCATAGACCTAATGACTCGATACTGATGGTTTACTACTTTACCATGATACTACACGACCTAATGACTATACTGTTGGTTTTACTACACTATTTACAATGATACTACTTTTTTCCCATGAGAATTACGAATATTAATAATTTTAATTGGCAGGTCTGTGTAATTTATTATACAAAGTTTCGTCTGTCCTAGTTTCGACATCAATGACCAAAATTCGAAGGTTTTGACCTTAGCAACTGCGTTGGTCTGAGTTCGACCCCATTCCCACTAGAACAAACCCACAATGACCATCCCATCCCTATCACGTAGGATGAATGGATTGACCCATAACCTTCCATCGGCTTGTTCTAAAATGGAAAAGAAAGAGCGTAAAATTAAAAATCCGTTGTCTTTTTTCTTTTCTTTTTTTTTTTTTTTTTGAGTTTTGAAAAATGCTATTGTTGATGGAGACCTTCTAGTCTCTGATGTAATGAATGACTAGTCTGACATCGACTTTGAATAAATGAACAAAAATTAAATAACAATAGTAATAATATTATAATATAGCGAATTTTAACGGATTCACAGTTTTTAAGGGGCGGTTTGGGTCTTTTCTAAAAAAAAATTAATTACCTATATTGGGCGGTTTTAATCATTCTGTATCGTCAATATACGTTAAAAAACAACATTTATGGTGAAAAATTTTAATTATCTGTGTTGATACCCATTTGGCGATCTAATTTGGGGGTCTGACATAAAAAAATATAACAATCTTGTGGCAAACGTTCCACAAAAACTAATGAAGGAATGACCTCCATATTCTTCCCTCTTGTCAACATTGTACCATTGTGTGTCACCATAGAGAGATTTTATGGCGTTAGCTTATGGAATTTTTATTAGATCATTACAAAGTTGAGAATCAAAATGTTATGACAAAATTTATGTAAAAAATTCAGATTTAGAATTATAATTTAAAATTCACAAATCTTATCAAAAAAATATCTCTATGGTGACATAATACATTATCTCTGTGATAAATGTGGAAATTTTCAGACAGTTTCATTGAATAGATTCTGAGAAACGTTTGACACAGTTTTCCATACCCTTAGAAAACTGACATATTGAGAAAATAGCAAAATGGCTTCCCGTTTTTCACACATTTCTTACTACCTGTAACATTTTCGACTGTGTTTTTCGTGCCTTTATAGTCTACTTTAAGAATTTGGACTTCAATTATATTATTTCTAAGATAATAAAATATCATTTTCCACCAAAATCTCAAAATCAAATTTTTGAAGGATTTTCCTAATAATTAGACCCAAACCTCCCCTTAAGTTCGAAATCGGTACAAGATACTCGACAGAGACAAGGCTGTTAACGGACAGGTACTCATTTTACACCTGAGTACGGTGAGAGAATGTGAGTAAAGAGCCTTTTCCAAGGACTCAACTATATGCCGAGCGAAGCTTGGACCCAGGACCTTCCGATCCGAAAGGGAGTGTCATACCACTAGACCACATAGCCACCTAAAACTTGCTCTCATAGTTTGGGAGAAAATGAGGTAACTCTATTTTACAATATGTGACCCTTCGTCTCGAAACGGTATTATGTCGGGATGGACCAGATGCTAAAAAGTCAAATTAACGTTGGTATTAAGCACAGTAAAATATGATATTCCTTCTCCTCTCTAAGGCAAACAAACTCAACTTAAGTCTGATATTTCTGGCTACAAATTCAATTTTCAGCATCTTAATCATCCCGACTTAATACCGTTTTGAGACGAAGGGTCACATATATTCGACACCTTCGAATTATCACGAGCAAGCGGATCTATCAAAACACGCATACCATTGCCCTATAGGGGAAAGGGGATATGTATTTCTCTCCTCAACTCACTAAATCAATTCTTTAAGAAATTTTGGTTGGGGTCAAAATTGTTTCGTACAGCCTATGTTAAATGTTTGCCAAGGAGTCCTTGAATGACTGGCAAATATAACAATTATTATAAAACTATTCTTAAAAAGATTTATACTTGCAAACCTTTTTAATAAAAAAAAATTAAGGGTAATTCTATGACCCGTTGACTCAAATGAATATTTATAAGATCTGCTAGGGTATAATCATCTGTCAATTGGATTCAATAGTCTGACGTCACGTCGCCCAGCAACTGCAGCCATCGTGGTTCTAAACAAAGAAAATCGGTACTTTTTATTCTTCATGCTGGCTAGAACTTATCATATTTCTTGTGATCAGAATGTAAAAGTCAAAACATGATTAGATTTATATTGGGGGGGTTTTTCTCCTCTGGATACGCTTTTATGCTCGTCGGAGCATATATATATATATATATATATATATATATATATATATATATATATAGAGAGAGAGAGAGAGAGAGAGAGAGAGAGAGAGAGAGAGAGATAGGGAGAGACAGACAGACAGACAGACAGGAACACAGAGAGAGAGAGAGAGAGAGAGAGAGAGAGAGAGAGAGAGAGGCGAAAGAGGGTAATAGTGTGTTACAACAGACTACCATAATCAGGCCTTTATCATTATGCAATAGGCTATAGTAGTTATCGCCAACACAATACATAATGAACCCATCAATGGTAGTTTGGCACCGTGGTGGCACCATGGCACCCACTAGGCAACCAAGATACCCAAGGCACTAAAGACGCCTTGTCTTCTTTGTCTCCCAGGCAAACAAGCCCATCTTTCCTCCATTGTGACGACATGACAATAATAAAACGCCTGCACTCTTTTATTGACTTTCTTAAAATGGGATTTATTGCGAGGGGATAGATGGGTGAAAGGGCACAACGATAGGGAAGAAAGAAACAAGAAAGAAAGAAAGAAAGATAGGATAGATAGATAGATAGATAACTAGATAGATAGATAGATAGATAGATAGATAGATAGATAGATAACTAGATAGATAGATAGATAGATAGATAGATAGATAGATAGATAGATAGTAGATAGATAGGTGGATATATAGATGAATAGATAGATAAATAGATAAATAGATAAATAGATTGATAGATTGGTAGATAGATACACATATACATACAGTCAGGTAGATAGATAGATTGATAGATAATTAGATAGATAAATAGATAGAAAGATAGGTAATAGATAGATAGATAGATAGATAGATAGATAGATAGATAGATAGACGGATGGATGGATGGATGGATAGATAGATGGATAGATAGATCGATGGATGGATGGATGGATGGATAGATAGATAGATAGATAGATAGATAGATAGATAGATAGATAGATAGATAGATAGATAGATAGATAGATAGAGAAACGGACAGATAGATGAGTTGGGGTGGTAATCGAAGGTGGAAAAGTGGTGATGGAGGATAGGAATTGACCGGTGTCAAATTTCTTTGCCTCATATCACATTTCATTGTCACCAACTGATTAGAGCTTATTTTCAACCCTCTATTATTAGCATACATATGATGGCGGATATGATGGTGTTAAAAATGTATATGTATGACCCATAACTTCAATACTGCAATATGTAGGCGTGAACCAGATGTTAAATGTTACACACCGTCCCTAAACGGTATTATGTCGGAATGAATCGGTCCCCAAAAAGTGAATTTAAAAATAAAATAATGATAAAAATGAGCTTAGAATTTAGAAATAGTATATTATATCCTCCACCATGATGAAGAGACAAACCCTAAGTTGTGACTATGTACACTAGTGACACGATACTCGCTTTCAGACCGGAAGGTCCTGGGTGCGAACCTCGCTCGGCGCACAGTTGAGTCCTTGGAGAAGGCTCAAGGACCGTCCATGGAAGCGGCATGTTCAAGGAATTCCAAGTCTGGCACAGGTCAATAGCTTCTGTCTCTATCTATATATAGTTTGATATTCGAGGCCTTCCTCTTGTTGTTTTTCGACTCCTAACTCCTTTTTCTAGGAGGTTAGAACACATTTATTGATCCAAGGCCATTCCATAATACCAAAACGTCTTGAATCCTAGACTTCGGAGATCTTTTGGAGATGGGAGCCATCGGAACTAGTCCGTGTTGAAGTAAAGAGTTTCCTGTCACAACCAAAATGGAGTAATGTTAGTGTAAGGTGGAATACCTGTAAACAAGTCAGTTACCTTTTTAACACGATTTTGTGGTCAAGAGGAAAGACACTCTAAGTTGAGTCTTGGAAAAGGTTCTTTAATTGATGAGCTTTATATAGCGTAACATTTACTAAATGTGCTCAAAGTGCTTTACAGGGGGTCCCTGGTCAACAGCAACATTTAACATATTGGACGGGACATGACACCTGTTAGGCGGTATTACAATTTTTCGGACAAAGACAACGCTGTTAACGGCCATGTCTATGATTATTTCATCGGAAGTACGGTTGAGGCGATAGTGAGTTTAAAAGGCCTTTTCACAATACTCACTATGCCCGAAGATGCGATGGCTCGAACGCGGTCTTTGTCCGACAAAATTCGTATTCGCTAACAGCAGTCTGCAACCCTACAGTAAATGCTGTTGACCATGAGCCCCTTGTAAAGTTACACATTTTGTAGTTACTGTGCTTAGTAAAGCTGAATCTTTGAAAAAAAATTCATTTTGATCTCGTTTGACGTGGGGAGTTGAAGGGATAGTGGCTAGGAGGCATAATGTACATTAACCGACGTTTAGTTCTGTTCTGAAATAGTAAGCAGACAATAATAAATGTATTGGCATCAACATCCGATTGGAGCTATCCAACCCTATGGTGGACATAAGTATAATTGTGGATGTTCTATGACACTCGCTTTCGGATCGGAAGGTCCTGGGTTCGAGCCTCGCGCTCGGCGCATAGTTGAGTCCTTGGAAAAGGCTCTTTACTCACTTTCTCTCACCGTACTCAGGTGTAAAATGAGTACCTGGCCGTTAACAGCACTGTCTTAGTCCGAAAAATTGTAATATCGCCTAACAAGCGTCATGTCCCGTCCTACATGTTAAATGTTGCTGTTGACCATGGACCCCTTGTAAAGCGCTTTGAGCACATTTTGTAGATACTGTGCTATATAAAGCTCAATTTTTTAATTAAAAATTTTCATTTAAAAAAATTTGATCTCAGATTTAGACTGTGAGAAGTTGAATAAGAAATAGTAGTCTTCAGAGGCATAAGGTCCATTGAGCCGGAGTTTATTCTCGTTTGTAAAAAGTGAAGCAGACAATAATACAAAGTAACTTGTCGCTAAATCTAACATACCGAGCTAGCTATCCAATCGCTGCTGGGTGGCGATTAAGTCATTTAAGTTGGAATGTTTCTAAAGTAAAAGTTTTGTGACCAATGTCTTTATGCGGCTATGTGGCCTAGTGGTATGACACTCGCCTTCGGATCGGAAGGTCCTGGGTTCGAGCCTCGCCCTCGGCGCATAGTTGAGTCCTTGGAATAGCTCTTTACTCACATTCTCTCATCGTACTCAGGTGAAAAATGAGTACCTGGCCGTTAATAGCGTTGTCTTTGTCCGAAAATTGTAATGTCGCCTAACAGGCGCATGTCCCGTCCTACATGTTAAATGTTGCTGTTGACCAGGGACCCCTTGTAAAGCGCTTTGAGCACATTTTGTGGATATTGCACTATATAAAGCTCAATTTTTAATTTTTTTAAAAAGTGTTTTGTATGAGCACCGTAGCACATGGGGCTAAACTCTGCCCAGCCCTGTAATATCTACGGCCCTTGTATAAAATATCCTGTTGTCTGATCTCCACCTCTTTGTCTCAAATATTCCATCCACATTTGAAATCACCCACCCAGCCACCCAATCACCCATCCAAACCCAACTCACTCACCCCCCGACACAGAGACCCCCTACTCCACAGGCGCCCCACGCCCCACTTCCAGCACCATCATCCCTTTTTCCACCAACTTAACTTTTTCAAAAAATAAAATTGATTAAAGATCAAAATTCACAAATTATGACCTCCTTATTAACACCAGCCAATCTCTCCATACCCCACTTTCTACCCTTCCCTCCCTCAAAACTCCCTTCAACCCCCCCCCCCCCCCCCCATCCCCACTCCCTCGCTTTCAAACCTACTACCCTAACTCACCCTGGCCTCTTTCATGATTCCATTTCCTCATTATTCACTTTCTACTCACTCCGTGATGAAATATCTTTTTTTTTATTTTAAATAAAACAAACCAACGATCACGTCAACCCAAATTTCTAAAAATTTTAAACTTTAAAAACCCTAACCACCCTCTCCCCCTCGCTCTACACGCCTTTCTTTTTAATATTGGTTGTGTTCCCTTTTTTTTTTCATTATGAATTAGATAAGGGGGAAAAGCTTCGAACCACCCAAAATGTTTTGGCAAGAGATTTCCTCAAAGTTGTCCATACAATCAGGCCCTGACAATATAGCCTATATATTTTCTCCCAATTTGGCCCAAAAACTTTTGTTTCTTGTCAACAGACTAAGATACGCCCCACCCTTCCCCCCTCAACCACAGCTTATCTACGAAGTCTCAAACCTGAGATTTCAAGCAAGCCTTCCAAAATAGATTTAGGATTTTTTTTTTTTTTTTACAATTCAAGCTTATTAATATTTATCTTACGACGTATATGATTTTTTAAATTTTTTTTTGGGCCAAAATCAGAAATGTGTATTATCAGTGTAAAGCAGTTTAGGATTAACATCTTTCCGTCCCCTTCCTTCCGCTCTCTTTGTTCCATCTCAACTCCCCCGCCCCCGCCCAATCCCACTTTCCACCCCCTGGCATATACCCCTCTCCGATTTCCTCCTTCATCTTTTTAACCCCCAGTTCCCTTTTTTTTTAAATTCTTTTATATTTTATTGCTTTGTCTTTATGATTCAATGATAGTGATGCTGCTTAAGACCCCCTCCTCACCCCCCACCCCCACCCCAACCCCCCGATGCCTTCCATCTCTTCAAATCGTTCACCCCTATCCCTTTTCCTTCTGTTCTTCGTCTCTGTCATTGTAATGTAAAATTCCTCTTAATCTGCTGGCGTTTTCTTTAAAAAAAAAAAAAGAAAAAAGAAACGGAAACAACATGTCTAGAAGTATAACTATTAAGACACGTCATTTAAATAAAATTACGGGATATCTTACAGCGTCAAAGAAAGGAAATAATAAACAAAACTAAAAAGTGTTTTAATGATTAAAAAAAAAATGGGCGAGAGAAATATAAAAAATAAATTGTTCAAGCTTTTTGACTCAGTTTCAGTTTGGTATAGACTCTAATTAATGTCGACGTGAATTATGCGCTGAAAAGTGAATTTAAAATTATAATTGAAATTGAAACGAAATTTTAGCCTTTTCAGTTAATGATAATGGCACAACTTTTACTTGTATAGTTCTATATAAAATGAATGAAGTTGGCGTTATTCTGCATTTTGTTTGGAATTGTTTTTAGATCATGCATTTTGGTGATTAGTTCTCTCTAAATTATCTGAATCAGACAATAATAGGTTAAGATCACACATAGTTTCACATGTTGGTACGATTGATTTGGCGGATAAAATATGTGAGTATTTTATATAAAAGCATGGCATTAATAAGGCCTAAACAGATTTTGAGTTTTGTCGGACGATTTGATCCAGTTCTTTGGTGACTGCTATTGGATTCAATAGTCTGACGTCACGTCGCCCAGCAACGGCGAGCAGCGTGGTTCTAAACAAAGAAAATCGGTACTTTTTATTCTTCATGCTGGCTAGAACATTTCAAATGTCATGTGATCAGAATGTATAAAAGTCAAAACATGATCATATTTTTATAATGTTTTTCTCCTCTGGATACACGTTTATGCTCGTCGGAGAAATATTTCATAAGGGCGTCCGCTAGTGTTCCGATAGTTTAGAGCCAGTTACTAAGTTACCACGCGTCATTACGAGGGAAGTGACGTCATGACTGTTGAAGCGTATTGTATTCAATGACAAACATCCACGGGAACGAAGAAGAAGAAGAATGACAAACATCCGAAACAGTCATACAACGGAAAGACCAGAATGATCGTTCTTGGCCTGATCCTGTTCGCTTGAGGAGGTTGTGTTAAAACAGAAGATTCCCCAATCAAAACATCAGAAAGACCATGATTTATTGAGTTCTAGGCAGGATAGTGTCCTATTGAGGACATGTCGCAATAGAAGTTTCACCGATTGACATACCGGGACAAAATACAGAATTCTTTGAATCCTGACCCAGAACGTGTCAACTTGATGAGAACATGTCGAAATAGAAGAACAACAATCAACACATTGGAAAGACCAGAAATAATTGAGCTCTTGGCCAGAGTGTGTCCATTTTGGGAGTATTGTGTTGCATAGGAAGATTCAACAATCCACACATCGGAGAGACCATGATGTATTTAAGAGGAATGGGTCGCAAAAAAATGATGAAATTCACCAACCAACACAACAGAAAGACCGGAATGTACCAAGGCTTCAACAGTCGTGACGTCACTTCCTTCGTAATGACGCAGAGTAACTTAGTAACTGATTCTAAACTATTGGAACAATGGCGGACACCCTTATGAAATACTTATCCGACGAGCATAAACGTTTGTCCAGAGGAGAAAAGCATTATAAATCCGATCATGTTTTGACTTTTATAAATTCTGAACACATGACATATGAAAAAGTTCTAGCCAGCATAAAAAATAAGAAGTACCGATTTTTTTTGATTTTTTTTTATTATTTGGGTTTAGAACCAAACTGCTCGTTGCTGGGCGGACGTGACATCAGACTATTGAATCCAATTGAGAGGATTGTGTTGCAACAGATAACCCACCAATCAATATTTTATTGGAAAGACTAGAATGTATCCATATCCAGTTCTGGGTCAGATTGTGTCCATTTGTGACCCATCGTCTCAAAACGGTATTATGTCGGGTTGAGCCAGATGCTAAAAAGTCAAATTAGAGCTGAACTGGTCAAAAATAGATGAATTATTGCTATATATAGCATACTAAATTATGATATTTATTCCTCTCATTGAAACAAACTCAACGCAAGTCTGATATTTCTGGCTATAAATTCAGTTTTCAACATCTTAATCACCTCGACTTAATACCGTTTTGAGGTGACGGGTCACATTTGAGATAAAATAGAAGATTATCGAATAATGGTTAGGTCCATAACATGAATTAGAGACATTTTTAGCAACTACTTCACCCATAGCTGTTTTAACCAAAATTTGGTTGAAAACTAAACTGGTCCATCAAGTATCGACCGATTTAAATGACCCTCATCTTGTCAAAAGCTCATAACCTGGGACTTCGCCTATTGATTTTGTTTGTTTCCTACAATCAACTTTGAGAGTGGAGATTTGTCTCTGCCACACATCAGCTTCATCATCATCATATTATTATTATTATTATTATTATTGTTATTATTATTATTATCATTAGTAGTAGTAGTAGTAGTAGTAGTAGTAGTAGTAGTAGTAGTAGTAGTAGTAGTAGTAGTAGTAGTAGTAGTAGTAGTTAGTAGTAGTAGTAGTAGTAGTAGTAGTAGTAGTAGTAGTAGTAGTAGTAGTAGGAGTAGGAGTAGTAATAGTATTAGTATCATTATTATTATTATTATTATTATTATTATTATTATTATTATTATTATTATTATTATTACTATTATTATTATTATTATTATTAATATTATTATTATCATCATCATTAATCATTGTTTTTTATTATCATTATCATCACCATCACCTGGACCTGACAAATTTCATCCTTACATCCTAAAAAACTTAGCAGAGCAGCTAGTAGAACCCCTAACCAAGATATTTAACCAGTCGATGAAAGAAGGAAGACTACCAAGGGAATGGAAAGAAGCTAACGTCACAGCCATATTCAAGAAGGAGACAGAAAAAATCCAGAAAACTACAGACCAGTGAGCCTGACATCTGTCGTCTGCAAGCTCATGGAACAGCTGATTAGAGAAGAAATGGTTGATCATATGACCAAGAACAAACTATTCAGCAAAGATCAACATGGTTTCATGGCGGGAAGGTCTACAGTAACAAACCTACTTGAAACAATGGATGACTGGACGAGAGACCTGGAATTAGGCAACAATTTAGATGTCATATACCTCGACTTCAGAAAGGCATTTGACAAAGTTCCACACTGGCGCCTAATCAGGAAATTGGAACAGTATCAAATTAATGATCAGACAGTCAAATGGGTCCGAGATTTCCTCAAAGATAGAAGACAAAAAGTGATAGTGAATGGAACAGCATCAACAGAGAGACTGGTAACAAGTGGAGTTCCACAAGGAAGTGTACTGGGACCAGTTCTCTTCCTGATTTATATCAATGACTTGCCAGACAATCTATCATCTAAATGTAAAATCTTTGCCGATGATACTAAGCTCTATGGAGTAGCTAATACAGAAGAAGAAAGAAACACCTTACAACAAGATTTGAAAAAGCTTGAAGAATGGTCCGAAATATGGCAGATGGAGTTCAATGTAGATAAATGTGCAGTTCTTCACTTAGGAAAAAACAACAGAGAAGCAAACTATATAATGAAAGAAAAACCCCTGCAGAAATCCAATGGGGAAAAAGACCTAGGAGTATTTATTGATAGGAAGCTAAACTTCAAGAAGCAAATTAAAGATGTTCAATCTAAGGCTAGTAAAACACTCGGAATAGTGAAAAGAAATTTCAAGAATCTGAAAACAAAACACATGACTACCATCTACAAGACTATGGTTAGATCAAAGCTGGAATATGCTAACTGCATATGGTATCCGAAGTTTGAGGGAGACAAAGACTGTTTGGAAAGAGTGCAAAGGAGAGCAACAAAACTTATCACACACCTGAAAGACAAAACATACTGTGAGAGATTGAAAGAATTAAATCTCCCGACCTTAGATTACAGGAGAAGAAGGGGAGATACGATCCAAACATATAAAATAGTAAAGGGAATAGACAGGGTAGAGGCAGGATTCCTTAAACCAAACAAGAACATTCAGACACGAGGAAACAGCAAGAAACTGAAAAAAGAACGTTTTAAAACAAATGAAAGAAGGAAGTTTTTTCATCTAGAATTGTAAATAACTGGAATAAACTACAAGAAACCACAGTATCAGCAAAAAATTTGAATAAATTCAAAGCAGAGTTGGAGATAAGCAACACCCTAGGAAACAAGTTCAATTATAAAAATTGGTCCAATCATTAATAGATGAGGAGGAGCGAAGGAGACTACACCAAGTCTAAAAGCTCTATACAGAGGTATCCAGGTATCCAAGGTATCATCGTCATCATCATAACTTAATTTAGAAATTAAAAAATGAAAAACAAGATAATTTTGAAATATTTTGGAGAATTTTCTTTTATTCATATTACTTAAAATCCTGTTTAATCTTGTCAATGAGTTTTTAATTGTTACGATATCAAAGTTACGTTGCCATAAGTCGTCTTACTGTTGAACTCAGTTTTCCCAACGACTCAATACGTGCAATGCGTATTGTTTTCTGATTTCAACTCCAACTTTTTAATCCAGGGGAAATAACTATGAATATTCTGCTGCATTGTTTACAAATGGAGGATCCTTTGAATAGTTGTGGGATTATTGATGTGTAAGTTAAAATTTATATTTAAAAGATTATGGACTGTTTGTAATTAACCGCTTTGACAAATTTGTGTGCGAGTCTGATATTATATTCTTGTGGTTTTGTGTTAGTGAATATTTTATCGAATCTTATAGACCAGATAAGAAGACTTGTCAAATCTTAAACAAAATAAAAATTTGTATTTGTAGAGTTTGAAATTTAATTACAACACACTAATGCAGTGGTCGACTTCTAACTTTAAATTATCACTTTAAACTGCTCAACAAGAACAACCCCCCCCCCCCCCACACACACACACACACACACACACCTTACCTTCTACCTCCTCCTCGTCTTCTTCCCATCCCCCTTCTCCTCATCCTATTCATTCCTAGATAGTCATAGTTCCCCCCCCCCCCCCCTTCAAATTCCTAGTAGGAGTCCTACCATTACGCCTTCTTTCTAGCACAAGTACCTTCTTCTTCCTCTTCTTCTTCTTCTTCTTCTTCTTCTTCTTCTTCTTCTTCTTCTTCTTCTTCTTCTTCTTCTTCTTCTTCTTCTTCTTCTTCTTCTTCTTCTTCTTCTTCTTCTTCTTCCTCTTCTCCTTTTTCTTTTTCTTCTTCACTTCCTTCTATTTCATATCCATTCCTCCATAGACGGTATTCAATTCCCAAATAAATGTTAAAGTTAAAGCTTGATAAAAGAGTGACACAATTTTGGGTTGTTTCAAACTGTATAAACCGGTCTGCTTTGTTATTTGAAAAACCTCAATTCTGCAATAATTGCTATTTAAAGGTGGTATAGTATAGTATACATAAATATCAGATGGAACATTTGAAACTCTCCGACAGTCCATTTTACTGTTTTCCACTTGCATTCTAAAATTATTTATCTTGTTGATATTGATCAAGTAGAATTTTGCTCAGACTACAACTGGAGTTTATTTTTTAGATGAGATAATCTTCCAAGTATTTAACAATTTCAAAAACAAAACAAATTAAGCCAAGTGGCATATATTCTGTGGTTATTAGGCCTTTAATTGCATTTCTTTTGAATTACCCCCCCCCCCCCCCCCCCCCCCCCCCCGGTTTCTGCTTCCAATTTTCTATCTGGTAATAATTACAATTAAATCATTATCATTAATTATCATTAAAGATTTAATAGTAAAGGGCTCCTTATAATTATGACTTAAACGGTAGAGCATTTGTTTCAGAAAAAGAGGGACCCTGATTTCAAAACCAGATTGAGCTATCCGTTCTGTCTTCTAATAGTGACTGGATAGTTGGGTTTGTTTGATCTATTTTATTTTATTTTATGTGCGGCTATGTGGTCTTGTGGTATGACACTCGCTTTCAGATCCGAAGGCCCTGGGTTAGAGCCTCACGCTCAGCGCATAGTTGAATCCTTGGAGAAGGCTCTTTACTCACTTTCTCTCACCGTACTCAGGTGTAAAATGAGTACCTGGCCGTTAGCAGCGTTGTCTTTGTCTGAAAAATTGTAATATCGCCTAACAGGCAGCATGTCCCGTCCTACATGTTAAATGTTGCTGTTGACCAGGGACCCTTGTAAAGCGCTTTGAGCACATTTAGTGGATATTGCGCTATATAAAGCTCAATTTTGTTTTTATTATTTTATCTGCTCATACTGTTATTGACCAATAATGCTGTTTTCAAAAGAAAGCAATATTAGAAACATTAGAGGGAAGTATTACAACTAATTATAATGTTTTCATTGAAAACGGCTTTATATATGGTGTGAGTGGGTAATGATGTGTTCTGCATGAAAAAAAAAAATTATTTAATGCCCCTTACGAGAAAAAGAATGAAATATTTTGAAGAGTAATGTGTTTATTAAAGTATGCAGAGAACTTACTGACCTATTTGATATATTGGAAAATGGGAATCATATTTATTTTTTTCATTTTATTCCTTTGCTTTTAATCGCACACCTTGTACCCAAATTGCAAGATTAAAATGACAAATTCATGTGACTTGTATCCAGCACACTGCAGTCTGCTTTAAGTCCACAAGTTTGTTGACATAAAGCAAGGTTGACTTTATCCAAATTTAAGGGAAACAATTTGAGAACTAAAAATAATGTGTATGTTGTTCATTATATTGCTGCTATGTGGTCTTATGGTATGACACTCGCCTTCAGATCAGATGGTGCTGGGTTTGAGTTCCGCTTTGAGTGATGAATAATTGAGTCCTTGGAAAAGGCTCTCTAATCACATTCTCAACTGTTCTCAGGTGTAAAATGAGTGCCTGGCCATTAGCAGCGTTATCGAAAATAAAATTGTAATATTGCCAAACAGGCATCATGTCTCGTACTTCGTGTTAAGTGTTGCTATTGGCCAGGGAACCCTCGTAAAGCATTTTGAGCATGTTTAGTGGATATTGTGCTATATAAAAGCTCAGGATTTTTTTTTGGTTGTTTTTTGTTTGTGGATATTAACGATAAAGAAAATTCTCATTGCTGTTACAGCAATATCTTGCAGGATTTGTCATCATATATTGTCACAATTGGTTCCGAGTTTTTGTTTTTTTTAAATTGTCTCCTTGGTACTGTTCACTCTGCTTAATCACACATCTGTTAATTGCACACTCTGCTTATACGCTACACATTCCCGAAACGGACAGAATTTTTTCTATACAATTGCTCCGATTAATCGCACACCATCTCCGCTTAATCACTACACTTTGATTGCAAAGACAATCAACAGCCATATGAAATCAACAATATTCTTCCTGTTCCACACAACTTTTCGGCTGAAGCATTCAATCAATTCTTTACAATGGACAACAATATACCCATCAGTGGTGGACTGGCATCTCAGGAGCTACTGATCTCTGTTCAGCCACACGCCTGGATCATGAAGATAAGGATGACTCATCGGAATGTGACAAACCACCTCTGACAAACACTGAAAAACTTGACATGGTGGACAAATAATGCTGCAAATCTAAGAAGAACGCTTGACAGATGATCTACATTAGCAAGATTGGAGACAAAGGTTTATAAACAATTTTCATAGAATAGAAAGCAATCAATGCTTCACAATTATTGTTCTTAAAAACAATTATGTTATATTTTGTTGTGTGTCAAACATGAAATGAAATGAAAAAAAAAAAAAAATTTAATAACCAAAAACAAACAAACAAAAAAATCAAAAATAAATTAATTGATTAATAAAAATTAAGAAACAAACATTGTAATGAGGCTATGTCTTGAATATGACAGTCCCAAGCCCATAGAAAATCCAGAATGGAAGGTCCTACATGAATTGCACATGAAAGCTGGGGCTCAGATGCTATTATTAGCTTCTCTGCTTATTCGCACACTCCGCTTAATCAACACACAAAGCCAAACTCCTGGGGTAGTGTGATTAAGCAAAGTCGACTGTATTTCATTTTTCAGAGTTGGGGCTGTTGGTGTATTATCATCATAGTCATTGTGGTCAATTGGAGGGGGGGGGGGGGGGGGGGGGGGGTGGGTGGGGGTTTTGGATTTTTTTTTTTTTTTGTTTGGGGGGGGGGGGGGGGGGGGGGGGGGGGGGGGGGGGGGGGGGGCGTTGTGTTGTTTTTGTTACTTCTTTTTTATAATTTGATTTGATTTTCATTTATTGTTTTCTGCTTATCTTCATGGTGATTGAGCAGACCATAAGGCCAGTTTTATGATGTTGTTTTTATTTTTGCCGTGAGCATGCTTGTCTCCAAGGAAATTAATGACTACAGTATGTGTACTGGTAGTGGTGTTACCCGCCTAAATTACTACCCAGGTATAACCTGGGTAATAACCAAGAAATAAACTGGGATGATGATTAGAAGTATTAAATGAATTAAGTTTAAATTATTTAAGTATCTATGTCCTTAAAATCTTTATTTTATTTGTTACAAATACCATGGAATAATAATTAATTAAAACTAGGTTTTTAAAAAGATCATTTTAACGTATAACTACCCTGGCGTGCACATTTCTGCAGGTCTCACAACCGAATGCCATAATGGATTTGATTTAGTATTGTTGTAATGGGCAATATTTTGAGAAATATTAATTCAGACTGATTCAGCTGTATTGTTCTAATTGTGACAAAGATTTCAGCATTGGAAATCAAAAGTTCATAAAACTCTCCCATTTATCTTTACAAGTGGAAAGTGGTTTTAAGAGTCGAATGTTTTTACTATAACTGTTTTGGTGTTTGAATTATAGGCTGACTGCATATTACGCATTATGGGCAAACAATTATGCGATTTATAAATGGCTTGCTTTGTAAAGTCTGGGTGTTATATAGAGGTAATGATAGGCATCTTTTTAAAAATGTATTGAGATTTGTTTCTGTGTGTGCACATCATATGCATTTATTTGTCCACAAACCAAAGAAATTAATTGAGAAATAAATATCAGACATCACTTTCACCTTTTTTTTTTCATTGATTAGAGAATCACTTTGATTTTTTAAAGGAATTCATTACAGAATCATTTATTTACCCAAAGAGGTAAATAATGTCTTACAAAAATGATTTTGCCCAATTATATCATGGGAATATGTATGACAACAAGTGTCTGTTTGAATTTAGGTCAAATAAATTCGTCACACACACACACACACACACACACACACACACACACACGCGCGCGCGCACACACACAGATACACACACACACATACATGCACGCGCACACATAGAAGTGTGTAGATTAGACAATACACTTTGGTCTTTTCCTTTCTTTCATTGACCATGATGTACATTTGGAAAAAATAGCATAAATATCATCATTTTATTACTATTTATTGTTCTCTAATTGATATTCAAATTAATTCATGTCTATTAATTATTGGAAGTCTGATGGTTCCGCATTTGCATATCAATCGCTGCTGCAATCAGATTTTTTTTTTTTTTGAGAGGGATGGGTTTTGTTTTGTTTTTTTTTTTTGTTTTTTTTTTTTTTGTTTTTTTTTTTTTTTTGTTTTTTTTTTTACTTTTTTGACCAGCGTGTCATGATAGCAAGTCAGTAGCTGGGTTACTCAAATTTGGCAGAAAGTACTTTGCGATAGACAAGCATCTTCTCCAAAGAGTATCTAGCAATAAACTGTCCATGTTAATTTGAATGCTATAGAAAGCACGATAAACTCCAGCTTTATCTCAGCAAATGGCTTTGAATTTTTTTATATTTTTAAAAATATCAATTCTGACTCAACATCTCAAAACAGTGATGAATTCGACTCAGAAAAGCGAATTAAGAATTTAACGATAAGATATCCAAACTTTGAAATATTTTTTTCCAATGTAAGAAATTGTATTTATTATTCTCTGCCATGACGAATTGAAACCAACTCCAAGTTTTATATTTGTGGATATATGATCCAATCCAATCCAATCCAAAATATTGGCTGCTTCATGTGATGAAGTTCAACGCAACTACACAGGTGTGGTGGGGTGGCATTGACATTATAAATTATATATATATATACATATATATATATATTATATATATTTATATATATATATACACACACATATATATATATATATATATATATATATATAATATATATATTTATATACCACACACATATATATATATATATAATATATATATATATATATATTATATATATATATATATAATATATATATATATATTGGTTTTTAACTCACTCAACCCTAACACTGACTATATCCGTAGTTTACCCGGGGTTACTTTTACCCCATGCCTATTCATTACATTTTTCTGAGACAAATTATAGGTGTAGTATCAAAGCTAATGTTTTTTTTTTTTTTTTCATGTTTCTAGTTGAATAAAACTATCTATGTACATGCTCATTTTTAATACATTTTTTCCATTTTTGAAAAGTAGCAAAAAGCTCTAGGATTGAGTGAGTTAAACTGGTCGAGATAATTATAGAATATT
>NC_088367.1:18645984-18658970 GCF_034508935.2 Berghia stephanieae
GTTTTATTTCCAGAACCGTAATTTCCCTTTTTTTCATTATTAATAAAATCATTTATTCATTTTCTTCTTTTTCATAATTAATTAATGCTTAGTTAATTGTTTAAATTTAAATTTAATTCATTCGTTCGTTCGTTCATATATATTTACCCTCCTTTTTTCGCTTCATGCCTTTCACATTGGGCAAGTAAATTATTGTTTATTCTTATTCATCTAGTATTCCACCCTTCCTTCTTCCTATCCACCTCTCTTCCTTCTTTCCATCTATCCATCCGTCCGTTCTTCATCTATCCAATCACCCATCCACCCATATTGAATCAATCCACCCATCCACCCATTAACCCATCCTCACCCATCAATCATTTCTTATACTTATCCAAACCAGCGACAACCTGAGCTATAGCCCTTCGGTCTTGTGCCATGGCGTAGAAGTTAGACGTCTTTTGTAGTTGTTCAATCCATATATCCATCCATCCATCCACCCATCAGTCAATCAATCAGTCAATCAATCAATCAACCAATCCACCCACCTCTTTGTCGTCCACATAATCTGTCCATTTAACAATCGGTCCAAATCTGGTAGGAAAATGTAGCCCGCAGATGTTCTGTGCTAAATGCAATTAGTAAAGTTAACTCGTGCGAGGGCTTACGCTTACACACCACACACACACAACACACACACACACACCACAAACACACACACACACAGGGAGGGGGGGGGGGGGATAGATAGATTGATAGGTAGGTAGATGATGAATTGATAGATGGATATATATAATATAAAATATATATATATATATATTTTTATATTATATATATATATATATAGATAGATAGATAGATAGATAGATAGATAGAAAGATAGATAGATGATAGATAGATAGATAGATAGATAGATAGAAAGATAGATAGATAGATGAATAGATAGATAAGAGAGAGAGAGAGAGAGAGAGAGAGAGAGAGAGAGAGAGAGATGAGAAAGAAAGAGAGAGAGAGAGAGATGAGAAAGAGAGAGAGACAGAGAGAAAGTTAGAGAGAGAGAGAGAGAGCGAGAGAGAGAGAGCGAGAGAGAGAGAGAAAGAGAGAGAGAGAGAGAGAGAGAGAGAGAGAGAGAGAGAGAGAGAGAGAGAGAGAGAAGAGAGAGAGAGGAGAGACGAGAGGAGGAGAGAAGAGAGGAGAGAGAGAGCGAGAGCGTGTGCATGCACGGTAATTTGCTCGCAACATTCCACGATTTGAAAAGGAATTTCAAGGGCACCATTTTGCCTCATTCCTATACTAGCTACACTCAACCACACATGTTCCCCCATTGACGTAGATAGTAATCATAATGAAACACATTAGATACATCTCTCTGATAGGACAAGCCGTGTTTTGTTTACTCACAGTGGGGTCATTTCAAACTGGGCGATTTTCCATGCGTTTCACATACATGCGTTTCCCCTGATTTGCCGTGGGCTGTTTTTCAGAGTAGATTATAATGTATGCCGTGTCGGTTATAAGATAATATTGATCTTGATTTTATCATGAATTGGTCACTCAATATTAATACTTGTGTTGTTGACGATATGATATTGATTATAATGATGATTGTGATGACGGCGATGCTGCTGCTGCTGCTGCTGCTGCTGCTGACGATGATGATGATGATGATGATGATGATGATGATGATGATGATGATTAATTATAGTGGTGGTTGTTGTAGTAGTGGTGGTAGTGGCGATGATGAAGGTGGTGTTTGGGTGTGGTGGTGATGGTGGCGGTAGCATCGTCTCAACAACGAAGACTGCGATGATGATGATGATGATGATGATGATGATGATGATGACGATGATGGATACCCGATGGAAGAAAATTATTGGGAGAAAAAAAAAAGAGGTATAAAATTTAGATGGAAATAACCCTTTTTTTTCTTTTAGATTAGGAAAGGATGTATTAATCTGTTTTGTACTCTTTCCTCAGCTTTGTTGAAGAATATGATCCCACAATAGGTAAGGAAAACATTCGCAGTTATACACCCCTCCCCCCTTCTCCTCACCCCTCCTCTCTCTCTCTCTCTCTCTCTCTCTCTCTCTCTCTCTCTCTCTCTCTCTCTCTCTCTCTCTCTCTCTCTCACGTGTACACGATAAAAAAAAAAAAGAACAGTCAGTTTTCATTTATGCGTTTCGTCCAATCACATACTCTGAGTGGTGCTATTTTATTTATTTGTTTATTTTTTTCTTCAGAAAAGTAAAAATATTAAAAGAAAAGAAGGGAGGGGATGAATAGGACGTACTCCATTTGGGAAAAATTATTCAGTGCTCTGAAAATATAATCTTATCAAAAAAAAAAAACAAAACAAATAAAAAACAAAACAAAAACAAACAAACAAACAAAAAAACAAACAAAACAAAAAAACAAACAAATAACAGCTGATTTTTGTTTTCATATGAGGAAGAGTCCAGGCTTCGACTTTTCATATTATAGAAACATTGCGTTGTTTGGAATCTGCATAAAGTCAAAAACTCAAAGTCAACAAGACCCCTCGTTGGTCCTAAATTTTCTGTACTTTATCTTAAGTGTGTTTCATTGATAATGGATGACGTCGATCTTGCTTAATTAACCCTCTCCTTACAACCTACAGCAAAATCGTCACATTTGTTACGGCACAATATACATTTTTTATTACTTAGATTTATTTTGTACATCACATTGATCTTTGTTTAATTCTTAAGAACATAAAGTTGTTTTGTAGAGAGATTGTTTGAGGTTAAAAAAAAATATTCTCCTGGGTAAGCCTGCCATTTTTGGGAAATACTGAAAATGGTCGGTAAGGAGAGAGTTAAAGTCAACCAATCTTTCTTGTCCGGCGGTGTTGGCTTTATCAAGATTCCACGGTATTATCTATAGCATTGACATCAAGTGAAAAATTCACCTTTGAAGTTGGTCTGTTTAAAAAAAAACAAAACAAACAAAACGAAATAATGTATTTATTTATCTATTGTTTTTTAAAAAAGAATAAAATATCTTGTTATGCCTTAACATTAAAAAAAGTAAACAAAACTGTGTTGTGAAATATTGTGCTGATTAGAATGCACCTGATAGGTTTCCACCTGGAGCCAATAATTTAGTAGAAAATTTGACCCGCCGCGCTAATCTGGTATCGTGTCACGACAAACTGAATCAAGAAATCGTATAACTGTCTAAGGATATAACCTTTACAATAATACAAGAAGTAATGAATAATAAAACAAGTTCCACTCCCACTTATAATTGACATTAAAAGTAAGTCGGATTTATTCTGTTTTAAATAGCATGTTACGTATTTACTTGTTTTTAATGTTTGTTATTCATCATTGGGCACTAACAAAGGAAAACCACAATATTTTTTTATTGTTGAAATTCTTAGCTTGGTGGCAGCTGAGGTCCTTAGCCGAACTGGCCGTCTCTCAGGTGCGGGTTGTAAGGGTTCCATTTGATGTAATGGTGCGGCTGGACAGCTCTTCCTATGCCATACTAGGAAGGGATTGAAATCTGGTTTGATATAAATATAAACAGGCCGTCAGATTTCTCCGTGTTAAACTGTCTTGGACTGTCTTCAGAACGGGTGTGCCCTTAGACACGGCGGGTAGAGATAGGATCTGAAGTCGGCCCTAATATGTTCAAATAGTATAAAGGGCTAAGCAAACCTTATAATATTTAATAAAATCGTCTACATTTGAACGTTATACGCATAGATTCATGAATATTTTAAGTAACATATTTAATAATGCTTACTCCCAGATAGCATGAACTAAACAAATGATAGATACTCTAGCCTCTAGAAGTGTATTGCAAAATATGTCATATTACATGTAGCCAAGTCATAATGATACCATGTATATCAACCTCATATGAATAGAGACGTAAAAGTATGCAGAAAAAGCTGTTGATACAGACTGTAGATCAGAACGAAATTTAAGAAAGTTAACTCAATGTAATCCACTCACCCTTTATTAATGAATATCACAACACTGAACAGAATAAAAACACGTCCGTTCTTTAAGATATTTTTGCGGAAGCGGGGGTCATGTTTTAAGTTGCAGGTTTTATAAGGCTAGGGTGTCCTGTTCATTCCCATATGGGTCTTTATTTTGAAGATAGGGTGGTGGGGCATGTCTTCCAGATTGGCGGAGTTTGAGCGATGAAGGTAGATTTGGGTTTTCTCTCATGTATGTGTGAAATTTTGCAAACTATTTTGCATTTTTACTTTCAAAAAATGTAAATATTAATTTATTTATTTTGCAATCTTTTCAATTTTCAATATATAGTGACAGTTTAAACTATTTTACAGTATTGAAATTATTCATATTTTAAAGCGCGGATCTGGTTATGGAGCTTCTCCTTTTTAATATATACTTCCTATTTCAATTGTATTTTTATCTTATTGTGTAAATTATAACACGTCTGTACAAAAAAAAAAATCCTTTTTGGGATGCAATAAAGTATTATTATTATTTATTATATTATTATTATTATATTATTATTATTATTATTATTATTAATTATTATTATTATTATTATTATTATTTATTATTATTATTATTATTATTTTTATTATTATTATTATTATTATTATTATTATTATTATTTATTATTATTATTATTATTATTATTATTATTATTATTATTATTATTATTATTATTATTATTATTATTATTATTATTATTATTATTATTATTATTATTATTATTATTATTATTATTATTATTATTATTATTTATTATTATTTATTATTATTATTATTATTATTATTATTATTATTATTATTATTATTTTTATTATTATTATTATTATTATTATTATTATTATTATTATTATTATTATTATTATTATTATATTATTATTATTATTATTATTATTATTATTATTATTATTATTATTATTATTATTATTATTATTATTATTATTATTATTATTATTATTATTATTATTATTATTATTATTATTATTATTATTATTATTATTATTATTTATTATTATTATTATTATTATTTATTATTATTATTATTATTATTATTATTATTATTATTATTATTATTATTATTATTATTATTATTATTATTATTATTATTTTATTATTATTATTATTATTATTATTATTATTATTATTTTTATTATTATTATTATTATTATTATTATTATTATTATTATTATTATTATTATTATTATTATTATTTATTATTATTATTATTTATTATTATTATTATTATTATTATTATTATTATTATTATTATTATTTTATTATTATTAATTTGCGTCTTCGTCGCCAGGGGAGTAAATTGCGTATCAACTGAAAAAAATGCCATATCGATATTTCGATTTGTGACAGAGGGAAACAGTCAAATGTATAGTTATAGTTTTGGGAGATGATCTTTTTTTCCCCTTGTATCTAAATCACCTCTCTGTTATGTATTGTATTTTTTGCACACATGATTTTTAAACATTTGATTGTATTCATCACCTGTGCTTGTCTCAGGATGAGAGTTTTATATGATCTTTAACCATGCACAATGATAGTATGCTCTTGGGATCATCTGCATCTGTTATATTCTTTTGGGCTTTTATTTGTAGATCTATAACCATTTTACTATCCCATTTTCTTCTATTTTTACTTGCGCTGAAATGACTTTATTGTGTCGTAAGCGTCGTAAAATCCCTGAAAACAAACAAAACAAAACAAAACATCGCTTCACCCGACCGTCTACCAGATTGAGGTGACGGGTCACGTGTTGTCGGATAAATATCATTTATAAAGCAAATTACGTATACGGTTTCTTCTTTTCGATATCAGATTATGATGTCGCATTCTTCAAATTCTTCTGGGGGGGAAAATGCTTATTTTTATCCATATCTGGCTGCCAACGGTTGGAGGTATTCTATTAATGATCCTTTAAAACCATTCCAGACAATGATAAAATAGAAGAAAAAAGGAAAATAATATCCCACTGCACCTGGAGTGAGTGTCTTGACGAGTGAAATGATTTGATAGTGTTATCAATGTATATTTTAGATTATATTATGTATGTGATCGGGACGAGGGGTGGGGGGGGGGGGGGGTTTGTTTTTCATCTCATTATATTCTTTTTCTTTTTCTTCATTTTGTTGTTGTTGTTGTTGTTGTTGTTGTTGTTGTTTTTCTTCTTCTTCTTCTTCTTCTTCTTCTTCTTCTTCTTCTTCTTCTTCTTCTTCTTCTTCTTCTTCTTTTCTTCTTCTTCTTCTTCTTCTTCTTCTTTCTTCTTCTTGTTTTTGTTTTCTTCTTCTTCTTCTTCTTCTTTCTTCTTCTTCTTCTTCTTTCTTTCTTCTTCTTCTTCTTCTTCTTCTTCTTCTTCTTCTTCTTCTTCTTCTTTTTTTTTGTTGTTTTTGTCTTCTTCTTCTTCTTCTTCTTCTTCTCTTCTTTCTTCTTCTTCTTCTTCTTCTTCTTCTTCTTCTTCTTCTTTCTTCTTCTTCTTCTTCTTCTTCTTCTTCTTTCTTCTTCTTCTTCTTCTTCTTTTCTTTCTTCTTCTTCTTCTTCTTCTTCTTCTTCTTCTTCCTTCCTCCTCTCTCCTCCTCCTTCTCCTTCTCGTCATCGTCGTCCGTCTTCTTCCTTTTCTTCTTTTTCTTCTTCTAACAATGATAATAATCCTAATAGTGATGATGCTACCAATAGTAGTGGTAACGATAATAATAATAATAATAATAATATATAATAATAATATATAATAATAATAATAATATATAATATATAATAATAATAATAATAATAATAATTAATAATAATAATAATAATAATATAATAATAATAATAATATAATAATAATAATAATAATAATAATAATAATAATTAATAATAATAAAATAATATAATAATAATAATAATAATAAATAATAACAACGCCACTACCACTTATCTCATTTGTCTGTAGTGTTTCATCCTGTTTTGTTGATAAAGGGGAAATCCGAAACGTCCATTTTAATCTGTTTTCGTGTATATATTAAATTGAAGCTTACATTCAATTTCACATTGTTATTCATTTCTTCGAGCTTCGAGCAGCAACATTTACAAACTTTAGATGTGACTTTGAATATTTATTCAGGCCAAAAGAAGTCAAAGGGAGTCTTCTTCAACTTCCAAGTTTTTTTTTTTTTGGGACAAGTATCGGTCATTTTTATTAATACTCTTCAACAGTCGTAACGTCACTTCTTTCTTAATGACGCATGGTAACTTAGTAACACTGGCTCTAAACTATCGGAACAATGGCGGACGCCGTATGAAATATTTCTCCGGCGAGCGTAAAAGCGTATCCAGAGGGAAAAAAAAAAAAGCATAAATTTGATCATGTTTTGAATTTTACACATTCTGATCACAAGGCACATGAAAAGTTCTAACCAGCTTGAAGAATAAAAAGGAATGATTTTGTTGTTTAGAACCAAGATGGCCGCCATTGCCGGGCGGCGTTACATCAGACTACTGAATCCTATTGGTATATAAAATTTTGATAATGTTTTACGGAAGTAACGACCTGTTTGTTGATTAGTCCCAAAGTGTTTTGTTTTGATATCCCTCTAGCATGGTGAGGCCTGCCTAGTTGTAAAAAAAAGTTGCGTGCCAGTTGTACAAATAGTGGGTTTAAGATTCAAAAAACGTACCAATAGTGGGTTTAAGATTCAAAAGACGTACAAATAGTGGGTTTAAGATTAAAAAAAAACGTACAAATAGTGGGTTTAAGATTCAAAAGACATACAAATAGTGGGTTTAAGATTCAAAAGACGTACAAATAGTGGGTTTAAGATTCACAAGTTTTTTTGGACAAGTATCGGTCATCTTTAGATTAATTGGTATTTAAATTTTTGATAATGCTTTACAGAAGTAACGACCTGTTTGTTGATTAGTCCCAAAGTGTTTTGTTTTTATCTCCTCTAGCATGTTGAGGCCTGCCTAGTTGTAAAAAAAAAAAAAAAAAGTCGCGTGCCAGTTGTACAAATAGTGGGTTTAACTCACTCAATCCTAGAGATTTTTGCTGCTTTTCAAAATTGAAAAAAAAAAAAAAGTATTAGAAATGAGCATGTGCATAGATAGTTTTATTCAACTATCATTACCATGCAAAAACTAAAAACATTAGCTTTGATACAACGCATATAATTTGTCTCATAAAAATGTAATAAATAGGCATGGGGGTAAAAGTAACCCCGGGTATACTACGGATATAGTCTGTGTTAGGGTTGAGTCAGTTAAGATTCAAAAGACGTACAAAAACAGATATGTTCATTACCTCTGTATTTTGACTGATCATTAACTTCTTCTTACCACTAATATGTGACCCATCATCGGTATCGTGTCGGGATGATTTAGATGATAAAAATGGAATTTATAACCAGAAATAGAGGCTTGTACTACATTTTTTTTATAAGGAGAAAGAGTTAACATATTAAGGCAGGGATGCCCTTTTTACAACTAAAGACGGAAAATCTGCTTTTTGAAATTTTCCGACCTTTTCTGTGTGTAGATGAGGTTGATTTTAAAAAAAAGGTGAAAGCATTGGTTGTTTAAAGGCAACAGTTACAGGAAAGCTAGATGGATGTGTATTCTTTTCTATGATTTAAAGGTGATAAGATAAGATAAGATGAACTTTATCTATCCACTTCTGGAAATTTACATACCGTTTGATGAAGAAAAGCCTTTCACGAAATATTTTCATATATGCTCTTTACGAGAAAAAAATGTCAGGCTTTTGAAAATATTTTAGCAAAGGTATCCCTGTTAAGGAGATTAAAAGTAAAATGTCATATCTCAGACTCAGATCATTTCCATTTAATTTCACTTTTCATCATCTCGTTTACTCCGATCCAATATCTCCAATATCGAATACCGTAATTGGGACGGTGGGTCATACATATATTTCAGAACAAGAACATTTAAAAAAAGAAAAATTGTCTTAAAAAATATACAACTGAAATATGGAGGGAACTACAATGATTTCCCTTCAGGTTCTCTAAATTCCTATACAGCAACTCGAGTTTTTAGTTTTGTCTTTAATTCTTTTAAGTGAAACAAAAAGTGTTGGTAACGGCACTCGCTATCATACAGATTGAAAAGTAATATGTTCTGATATTGACTAAATATTCTGGAATTTTTTGTTTTTCTGTCAAGATCAAGGTATCTAAATTTTTGAACTGATGATAAACTGTTGTTAAAATGTGCAAATTATTTATACTTTGTTTTATAATACAAACAAATGAAAGGGTAAGACTAAAATAATATATGTGGATGAAGTAGGAAGGGTGTAATGCATGTATAAGAGAAAAGTATTTCGGATGTGTAGTGTAATAAAGTTGTTAAACTGAATTATTGACACAAAATATTATCAAAGTCAATGGCACTAACTTTAGAATTTAGAATCTATAATTCTTCTCTTTAACTCTCTCATTACCAACTTTTGTTTTTTCAGGATTATTCCCGAAATGTAATGTTCAACACACACACACACAAACATACACACACACATACACACACACACCCACACACACACACACACACACACACACACACACACACACACACACACACCGATTATTCAAACATCGAAAGCAAAAAGTACAAACTATATACATAATACAAGGTGAGCTTTACAAAACAACAATAAGTTCTTATATCTATAACATCATTTTCTTCTAACTTTGCCATGTACAAAACAAATCTGAATAAGAATAATGTTCCTTTATGTAGATCGTAACGAATGTGACGATTTTCCTGTAGTTGGTAAAGAGAGGGTCAATGGTTAAAACCGTAGATGTCCTCTTTCATTTTAAGTACCCATTAACTCCTGGGTTCACCATGATTGAAAATCGAATACATTTGTTCGAATTTCCATTCATACGAACTCGTATGAAAACTAATTAAGAAGTATTAGAACAAGCTGAAACTAAAAGGTTATTAATTCGTACAATAAGAAAAGGACAAATGCAATTTTTAGGGCACCTAAATCGACATAAATGTATTGAACATCTTGATCTCACAGGAAAGATAGAAGGTAAAAAAGAGTCAAGGTTGACCAAGAAAAACATAGTTGAATAGTTTGAACAGCTGGGTGACAAAGAAAGAGAAGAAGAATATTAGTTTTCTGAGGTTATCTGATCAGAGAGATGAATAGCGTACCATTATCACCGATGTCTGGCACGACTTGGTACTTGAAAAAGAATGAACTCGAGAGAGTTGTGTATACATTTCATACGAGGATGAAGCAGAAAATTATTATTTTAAAAATATTTTTCTTTGACAGAGGATTCATACAGAAAGCAAGTAGTCATAGATGGGGAGACCTGTCTGCTAGACATCCTGGACACAGCAGGTCAAGAGGAGTACAGGTATCATTGGGATGAGGGAGACCAATCAGAGATGGCCAATATTGTCTTGTTGTTGTTGTTGTTGTTGTTGTTTTTGTTGTTGTTGTTGTTGTTGGATATCGTCATCTTTATTGTTATACTCGGTGTGGTTGTTTTTAAAGTTATTGAATCAACTGCCGGTTGCGGCTTTGTAGCCTTGTGGTAAGTCACTCGCTTTTGGATCTGTAACTGTAAGTCCGCTGTGGGCAGTTCAAAGTTGAGTCCTTGGAAAAGACTCTTTACTTGCATTGTCAGTCTCACCCTACTAAGGTGAAAAATGAATACATGGCTGGTGAGAATGTTGTCTCTGTCGAAAAAAAAAAAATGTAAGAGATTCTCACATGTCCTGTCCTACATTATTAGTGTTTCTGTTGGCATGGGCACCATGTGTCAACTTACATGTCAAGAGTTGTTGTTAACTTGGGATGCATAGTAAAACACTTTGAGCATGTTTACTGGATATTGCAGAGCAGTAAAAACACCCAAAAGGATTGTTTGTTTTTTTTCTCCCTTTTTCTTTTGTGTTGTTGAAATTATTGATGTCAGTTGTTACCTTTGACTGGGTTTCATTATTGTTGTTGATGTTTTCTATTAATATTATGAAAGGACTTCTCTGTTTATTTGATCAAAGCAAAACAGAACATTTCAGTGTTTTATAACAAGTTGGACATGACAATCACTTAAGAATGGCAGCTTTTCTATGCTTGTTCATGGTTCAAACACGATTTAGTGATGACAGTTGCTTATAAGACTGTAGGTGATCTCACACTGAGCGATAGATTGGCTGACTGGATGTACTTTTCACTAATGACAGCCACTTGTGATGGTCGTTTACATAAGTGCCTACTCCAACGCTTTTCGGAATTTGTATTCACTTAATTCAGAGGTTTACTCAATGTCTCAAGTGTCTCTAAGTTACATGTTTGTGTTGATAAGAGAGCTATAGTTTTAACAGCTGGCTCATCAAATTTTGCAGTGCATGATTATTTGTCTTGTTTCTTCCTCAAGATGATGTGAAACTTTTTACTATCCATTTTCTTCTTTTTACTGGCGCTGATATGACCTCACTGTGTTGCAAGTGCCGTAAAACCATAAAAACAAAAACAAACAAAGATTCAATACATTTGAAATCACTTTTTTTTTTTTTTGGAGTGGTGGATGGCCGTAGTGCATCGGTCGTCTCTCTCTCTCTATCTCACAGTCAATTGGAGGGTACCAGTTGGGTCCCAGTTTTGATTCTCATCACCGCAAAGCTTTTATTTTCTATTGTCTCTGGTTTTTATTATTCTTACTGTTTCATTTCTTGTTAAGTATTCAGTAGCACCTGTGTGAGACTTAAGGTAATCCCAGAAGGGTTAGACAGACAGACTGGTAGATTGATGACATGTACTTTCTAACTCACTCAATCAAAGAGATTTTGCTACTTTTCAAAATTGGAAAAAAAAAAAAAAAGTATTAAAAATGAGCATGTACATAGATAGTTTTATTCAACTACCATTAACATGTATATACTAAAAACATTTTCTTTGATACTACGCCTATAATTTGTCTCAGAAAAATGTAATAAATTAAATAGGCATGGGATAAAAGTAACCCAGATAAAATATGGATATAGTCGGTGTTAAGATTGAGTGATGAGCTCTATGAGAGACTTTCAGTAAGCACAGGCTAGGAGCTCAGCCAGAAGAGATTGCTGAATCAATCATGCCTGGAACTGAAACGGGATTCGTTGATGATGAAATCTGTGTGTAAAGTTTGAGGTGACCTCACACTGGGCACAAACATAGATTGGTGACATGTACGAACCTTCTGGAACATCTGTCTCAGACTTGGTAGACAAATACATTTCTAGGGTGTACTTGTCCTATTGGGTTCACTGATGGATTGGAAGGATGACCTTCCCAGGAAAACATATCAACTCAAGCAAAGCTGAATTCTAAGTCTATCCGTCTTATGTAGTACATGTCATACTCCTTTAAAATTAACAAAAAAAAGTGAGCTTTTATATAGCGCAATATCCACTAAACTTGCTCAAAGTGCTTTATAGGGGGTCTGGCCATCAGCAAAACTTAACATGTAGGACGAGACATTAAACCTGTTATGCGATATTACATTTTTTTCGGACAGAGACAACGCTGTTTACAACCAGGTACTCATTTTACATCTGAGTATGGTGAGAGAATGTGAGTAATGAGCCTTTTCCAAGGACTCAACTATGTGCCGAGTGATACTCGAAACCAGGACCTTCCGATCCGAAAGCGAGTGTCATATCACCAGACCACATAGCCGCACAACAATTTGGCCATTTTATGCTCCTGGATGATGTCTTTCACAGATTTTTTATTTCATGAATATTTTACATTGAATAAAGATTTTGAATTTGAACCCAGAAAAATTTATGTGGCCTATAAGATGTTGCTTTTTAACTAAATGCTTGAAATAGGATCAGCTTTGTGAGGGAAATTTGCGTCAGTTAGATTTTTGATGTGTGGCCACAGCATTATATGCTTACTTCTTCTTTAATTTAAGACCACAGAGATTCAAACGGAGCAAGAAACGATTGCTCCAACCCCCCCCCCCCCCTCCCTTTGTTTCCAATTCCATTATCTTA
>NC_088367.1:18659070-18674070 GCF_034508935.2 Berghia stephanieae
TAATGAAAAACAAGATAATTTTGAAATATTTTGGAGAATTTTCTTTTATTCATATTACTTAAAATCCTGTTTTATCATGTCAATGAGTTTTTTATTGTTACGATATCAAATTTACGTTGCCATTAGTAGTCTTACTGTTGAACTCACAGTTTTCTCAACTACTCAATACGTGCAATGCGTATTGTTTTCTGATTTCAACTCCAACTTTTTAATCCAGGGGAAATAACTATGAATATTCTGCTGCATTGTTTACAAATGGAGGATCCTTTGAATAGTTGTGGGATTATTGATGTGTAAGTTAAAATTTATATTTAAAAGATTATCGACTGTTTGTAATTAACCGCTTTGACATATTTGTGTGCGAGTCTGATATTATATTCTTGTGGTTTTGTGTTAGTGAATATTTTATCGAATCTTATAGACGAGATAAGAAGACTTGTACTTAAAAAACAAAATAAAAATTTGTAGTTGTAGAGTTTGAAATTTAATTACAACACAGTAATGCAGTGGTCGACTTCTAACTTTAAATTATCATTTTAAACTGCTCAACAAGAACAACCCCCCCCCCCACACACACACACACACACCTTACCTTCTACCTCCTCCTCGTCTTCTCCCCACCCCCCTTCTCCTCATCCTATTCATTCCTAGATAGTCATAGTCCCCCCCCCCCCCCCCCTTCAAATTCCTAGTAGGAGTCCTACCATTACGTCCTCTTTCTAGCACAAGTACCTTCTTCTTCTTCTTCTTCTTCTTCTTCTTCTTCTTCTTCTTCTTCTTCTTCTTCTTCTTCTTCTTCTTCTTCTTCTTCTTCTTCTTCTTCCTCTTCTCCTTTTTCTTTTTCTTCTTCACTTCCTTCTATTTCATATCCATTCCTCCATAGACCGTGTTCAATTCGCAAATAAATGTTAAAGTTAAAGCTTGATAAAAGAGTCACACAATTTTGGGTTGTTTCAAACTGTATAAACCGGTCTGCTTTGTTATTGGAAAAGCCTTAATTCTGCAATAATTGCTATTTAAAGGTGGTATAGTATAGTATACATAAATATCAGATGGAACATTTGAAACTCTCCGACAGTCCATTTTACTGTTTTCCACTTGCGTTCTAAAATTATTTATCTTGTTGATATTGATCAAGTAGAATTTTGCTCAGACTACAACTGGAGTTTATTTTTTAGATGAGATAATCTTCCAAGTATTTAACAATTTGAAAAACAAAACAAATTAAGCCAAGTGGCATATATTCTGTGGTTATTAGGCCTTTAATTGCATTTCTTTTGAATTACCCCCCCCCCCCCGGTTTCTGCTTCCAATTTTCTATCTGGTAATAATTACAATTAAATCATTATCATTAATTATCATTAAAGATTTAATAGCAAAGGGCTCCTTATAATTATGACTTAAACGGTAGAGCATTTGTTTCAGAAAAAGAGGGACCCTGATTTCAAAACTAGATTGAGCTATCCGTTCTGTCTTCTAATAGTGACTGGATAGTTGGGTTTGTTTGATCTCTTATTTTATTTTATTTTATGTGCGGCTATGTGGTCTTGTGGTATGACACTCGCTTTCAGATCCGAAGGCCCTGGGTTAGAGCCTCACGCTCAGCGCATAGTTGAATCCTTGGAGAAGGCTCTTTACTCACTTTCTCTCACCGTACTCAGGTGTAAAATGAGTACCTGGCCGTTAGCAGCGTTGTCTTTGTCTGAAAAATTGTAATATCGCCTAACAGGCAGAATGTCCCGTCCTACATGTTAAATGTTGCTGTTGACCAGGGACCCTTGTAAAGCGCTTTGAGCACATTTAGTGGATATTGCGCTATATAAAGCTCAATTTTGTTTTTATTATTTTATCTGCTCATACTGTTATTGACCAATAATGCTGTTTTCAAAAGAAAGCAATATTAGAAACATTAGAGGGAAGTATTACAACTAATTATAATGTTTTCATTGAAAACGGCTTTATATATGGTGTGAGTGGGTAATGATGTGTTCTGCATGAAAAAAAAAATTATTTAATGCCCCTTACGAGAAAAAGAATGAAATATTTTGAAGAGTAATGTGTTTATTAAAGTATGCAGAGAACTTACTGACCTATTTGATATATTGGAAAATGGGAATCATATTTATTTTTTTCATTTTATTCCTTTGCTTTTAATCGCACACCTTGTACCCAAATTGCAAGATTAAAATGACAAATTCATGTGACATGTATCCAGCACACTGCAGTCTGCTTTAAGTCCACAAGTTTGTTGACATAAAGCAAGGTTGACTTTATCCAAATTTAAGGGAAACAATTTGAGAACTAAAAATAATGTGTATGTTGTTCATTATATTGCTGCTATGTGGTCTTATGGGTATGACACCCGCCTTCAGATCAGATGGTGCTGGGTTTGAGTTCCGCTTTGAGTGATGAATAATTGAGTCCTTGGAAAAGGCTCTCTAATCACATTCTCAACTGTTCTCAGGTGTAAAATGAGTGCCTGGCCATTAGCAGCGTTATCGAAAATAAAATTGTAATATTGCCAAACAGGCATCATGTCTCGTACTTCGTGTTAAGTGTTGCTATTGGCCAGGGAACCCTCGTAAAGCATTTTGAGCATGTTTAGTGGATATTGTGCTATATAAAAGCTCAGGATTTTTTTTGGTTTGTTTTTGTTTGTGGATATTAACGATAAAGAAAATTCTCATTGCTGTTACAGCAATATCTTGCAGGATTTGTCATCATATATTGTCACAATTGGTTCCGAGTTTTTGTTTTTTTTAAATTGTCTCCTTGGTACTGTTCACTCTGCTTAATCACACATCTGTTAATTGCACACTCTGCTTATACGCTACACATTCCCGAAACGGACAGAATTTTTTCTATACAATTGCTCCGATTAATCGCACACCATCTCCGCTTAATCACTACACTTTGATTGCAGAGACAATCAACAGCCATATGAAATCAACAATACTCTTCCTGTTCCACACAACTTTTCGGCTGAAGCATTCAATCAATTCTATACAATGGACAACAATATACCCATCAGTGGTGGACTGGCATCTCAGGAGCTACTGAGCTCTGTTCAGCCACACGCCTGGATCATGAAGATAAGGATGACTCATCGGAATGTGACAAACCACCTCTGACAAACACTGAAAAACTTGACATGGTGGACAAATAATGCTGCAAATCTAAGAAGAACGCTTGACAGATGATCTACATTAGCAAGATTGGAGACAAAGGTTTATAAACAATTTTCATAGAATAGAAAGCAATCAATGCTTCACGATTATTGTTCTTAAAAACAATTATGTTATATTTTGTTGTGTGTCAAACATGAAATGAAATGAAAAAAAAATAAATTTAATAACCAAAAACAAACAAACAAAAAAATCAAAAATAAATTAATTGATTAATAAAAATTAAGAAACAAACATTCTCATGAGGCCATGTCTTGAATATGACAGTCCGAAGCCCATAGAAAATCCAGAATGGAAGGTCCTACATGAATTGCACATAAAAGCTGGGGCTCAGATGCTATTATTAGCTTCTCCGCTTATTCGCACACTCCGCTTAATCAACACACATAGCCAAACTCCTGGGGTAGTGTGATTAAGCGAAGTCGACTGTATTTCATTTTTCGGAGTTGGGGCTGTTGGTGTATTATTATCATAGTCATTGTGGTCGATTGGAGAGGGGGGGGGGGGGGAGGGGGGTGGTTTGGGTGTTTGTTTGTTTTTTTTGTTTTGTTTTTTTTTGGGGGGGGGCGTTGTTGTTTTTGTTACTTCTTTTTTATAATTTGATTTGATTTTCATTTATTGTTTTCTGCTTATCTTCATGGTGATTGAGCAGACCGTAAGGCCAGTTTTATGATGTTGTTTTTATTTTTGCCGTGAGCATGCTTGTCTCCAAGGAAATGAATGACTACAGTATGTGTACTGGTAGTGGTGTTACCCGCCTAAATTACTACCCAGGTATAACCCGGGTAGTAACCAAGAAATAAACTGGGATGATGATTAGAAGTATTTAATGAATTAAGTTTAAATTATTTAAGTATCTATGTCCTTAAAATCTTTATTTTATTTGTTACAAATACCATGGAATAATAATTGATTAAAACTAGGTTTTTAAAAAGATCATTTTAGCGTATAACTACCCTGGCGTGCACTTTTTTAGATCATTTTAGCGTATAACTACCCTGGCGTGCACATTTCTGCAGGTCTCACAACCGAATGCCATAATGGGCTTGATTTAGTATTGTTGTAATGGGCAATATTTTGAGAAATATTAATTCAGACTGATTCAGCTGTATTGTTCTAATTGTGACAAAGATTTCAGCATTGGAAATCAAAAGTTTATAAAACTCTCCCATTTATTTTTACAAGTGGAAAGTGGTTTTAAGAGTTGAATTTTTTTACTATAACTGTTTTGGTGTTTGAATTATAGGCTGACTGCATATTACGCATTATGGGCAAACAATTATGCGATTTATAAATGCCTTGCTTTGTAAAGTCTGGGTGTTATATAGAGGTAATGATAGGCATCTTTTTAAAAATGTATTGAGATTTGTTTCTGTGTGTGCATATCATATGCATTTATTTGTCCACAAACCAAAGAAATCAATTGAGAAATAAATATCAGACATCACTTTCACCTTTTTTTTTTTCATTGATTAGAGAATCACTTTGATTTTTTAAAGGAATTCATTACAGAATCATTTATTTACCCAAAGAGGTAAATAATGTCTTACAAAAATGATTTTGCCCAATTATATCATGGGAATATATATGACAACAAGTGTCTGTTTGAATTTAGGTCAAATAAATTCGTCACACACACACACATACACACGCGCGCGCGCACACACACAGATACACACACACACACACACACACATACATGCACACGCACACATAGAAGTGTGTAGATTAGACAATACACTTTGGTCTTTTCCTTTCTGTCATTGATCATGATGTACATTTTGAAAAAATAGCATAAATATCATCATTTTATTACTATTTATTGTTCTCTAATTGATATTCAAATTTATTCATGTCTATTAATTATTGGAAGTCTGATGGTTCCGCATTTGCATATCAATCGCTGCTGCAATCAGATTTTTTTTTGGAGAGGTATGGGGGTTTTTTTTGTTTCTTTTTTTTTTACTTTTTTGACCAGCGTGTCATGATAGCAAGTCAGTAGCTGGGTTACTCAAATTTGGTAGAAAGTACTTTGCGATAGATAAGCATCTTCTCCAAAGAGTATCTAGCAATAAACTGTCCATGAAATTTGAATGCTATAGAAAGCACGATAAACTCCAGCTTTATCTCAGCAAATGGCTTTGAATTTTTTTATATTTTTAAAAATATCAATTCTGACTCAACATCTCAAAACAGTGATGAATTCGACTCAGAAAAGCGAATTAAGAATTTAACGATAAGATATCCAAACTTTGAAATATTTTTTTCCAATGTAAGAAATTGTATTTATTATTCTCCGCCATGACGAATTGAAATCAACCCCAAGTTTTATATTTGTGGATATATGATTCAATCCAATCCAAAATATTGGCTGCTTCATGTGATGAAGTTTAACGCAACTACACAGGTGTGGTGGTATATATATATATTATATATATATATATATATATATATATATATATATTATATATATATATATATATATAATTATATAATGTCAATGCCACCCCACCACACCTGTATATATATGTATATATATATATATATATATATATATATATATATATATATATATATATATATATATATATTGGTTTTAACTCACTCAACCCTAACACTGACTATATCCGTAGTTTACCCGGGGTTACTTTTACCCCATGCCTCTTCATTACATTTTTCTGAGACAAATTATAGGTGTAGTATCAAAGCTAATGTTATTAGTTTTTTTTTTCATGTTTCTAGTTGAATAAAACTATCTATGTACATGCTCATTTTTAATACATTTTTTCCATTTTTGAAAAGTAGCAAAAAGCTCTAGGATTGAGTGAGTTAAACTGGTCGAGATAATTATAGAATATTGTTATCATATTCAATTTCCAGCTCCTATTCATCCCGAAATAATCCCGCTGTAAGACGATAGGTCACTATGGATATCAATTGAAAAGTTTTGGAAAATTGTTTAGTTTGAAAAAATTTATCAGTAAATTAACGTATGTGTCGTAACTATTATGTTATGCGCTTATCTAAAATACTCACAATATCCGTCAGCCAGATATAACGAAGCAACACATAAAACTTTGTGTAACCTTAAATGTTGATAGTCTGATTGATATTATTTTGTGAGAACTTGTCATGTAAATGGCTGTCTGAAAACAATAACAAAGAGCTGAGTGACGTTAATTTTATTTCTTCTACAGCGATATGCAATTTAAAAAAGGCAGCGATTAAAAATTGAAACATAACCGCTTGGAACGTGGAATAACAAATTGTATGTTCTTTAGGCCAATACCAGGTGAACGCAAGTGAAAAATCAGGTTACCGTTTCCTGGGTACCAGAAATGGAGTTTTTTTTTTTTTAAACTGTGAGTAATATTCATATTTGATTCAATCATCTTGTACAATCAAGGGCGAAAATGAAAGCTTGACTTGGCATCTGATCTCCGTATATTGTTGGCCTTCATTGCGAAAATGTATCTCTCTCTCTCTCTCTCTCTCTCTCTCTCTCTCTCTCTCTCTCTCTCTCTCTCTCTCTCTCTCTCTCTCTCTCTACCTCTCTCTCTCTCTCTCCCTCTCTCTCTCTCTTTCTCTCTCTCGCTTTCGCTCTCTCTCTCCCTCTCTCTCTCTCTCTCTCTCTCTCTCTCTCTCTCTCTCTCTCCGTGTGTGTGTGTGTGTGTGTGTGTGTGTCTAGATCAAAACATTAAAATAATATAATATGTAGAGGTTAGAGTAAAATTTAACTTCGACTATAAAAACATTAAACTTATATTTTGTTATTGTTTTTTGTTTGAAACTTTAAAATCAACGTAAAAACAGATAACGGCAAAATTAATCCTTTTAAAAGAATTTATTGACTTGGACAAATTCAATTTTGATTATTTAAAAAAAAAATCTTTTCTTATTTCTAGCCGATGATATTGTTGATCGCATTATGCAATCTATACACAGTCCCGTACAAAATCTATTTAACCCTTTCGTATAAATTTTAAGATTACTCAACACAAGAAGCCAAACAAATAGGGTAATCCAAATACGTAATAATACACTATATTTTTTTAAAAGACAAAAGAACCTAAAATCATTCCAGCATAAATATTACGACGACCCAACATTAATATCGTATTATTTAATGTCTAATAATTTCCATAAAATGCCAATTTGAATGTTAATAAAACTGGAAACAATAAGGAGGCATTATCTCATTGTTGGAGCTATTGTGAAGGAAAAGCTGTCGTAACATCCCAATACAATAGGACTGAACATTAATCTAATCTTTTTGCTATACGGGAATGTTGTGTGGAGAAAAGAACCGTTTGGATATTCCATTCGATTGAAAACAAACGCAAACCTCTTCATAATGGCGATGGATTGTTCTATAACAATGCGGATGGAGGTGATCCCTATTGCAGGACCATAATGAAACCCTATACAATACAAGGCTTTATCCTTCATCTTCCACCGTCACAAAGGCAGGGTGATTTTCAATAAAGCCGTTTATGACAATGAAATGTTTAAGAAAAGAGATTTAAATTTTCATATTATTGCATTGTTTTCTTATCACAACCGCTTTTATTGTCGTCCTCATCCACGTCGTCGGCAGAAAAACAATTTTTAACAAACTTAACCACTGTTGTAATAAGCAGAGCAAAAGCTAAATACAAGAGGGGGATGATTTAGAATTTATTCTCCTTATCGCCAGATTAACTCACTCAATCCTAGAGATTTTTGCTACTTTTCAAAATTAGAAAAATGTGTATTAAAAGTAAGCATGTGCATAGATAGTTTTATTCAAATCCCATTAACATGTAAAAAAATTAAGAGCATTAGCGTTGATACTACGCATATAATTTGTCTCAGAAAAGTAATAAATAGGCATGGGGTAAAAGTAACCGGGTAAACAACGGATATAGTCGGTGTTAGGGTTGAGTGAGTTAACTCACTCGATCCTAGAGATTTCTGCTACTTTTCAAAATAAGAAAAAATGTGTATTAAAAGTAAGCATGTGCATAGATAGTTTTATTCAAATCCCATTAACATGTATAAAAATTAAGAGCATTAGCGTTGATACTACGCATATAAATAGGCATGGGGTAAAAGTAGCCCCGGGTATACTTACGGATATAGTCGGTGTTAGGGTTTGAGTGAGTTAAACAACAACTGAAGCTAAACGGAGTTGTAAAGTAATGATGATAATAATATGGATAAGCTTTTATATAAATTGAATTTTAAATACAACATAGGGCCCAGTGGCTATTGTTGTCGTTCTTCTGTCCGAAGACGAAATACATTATTTATTTATGGCCCATCCTCCCAAAACAGTATTATTTTGGACTCAACGTGATGCTTGTCATTGGATTATAAGGGAAGCCTAAACCCATATAACATAATTTGACTTTAAATAATGCCTTTATACGTAGAAATAACGAATTTGACGCCACTCAGCTGATTGCATCACTGCTGGACTGTTCTCTCTCTCTCTCTCTCTCTCTCTCTCTCTCTCTCTCTCTCTCTCTCTCTCTCTCTCTCTCTCTCTCTCTCGTAGTCATTATTTTTTAGACATCCTGTTCGTGATAAGTACTTACTAAATTATATTAATCAGACTATAAACTTTTAGGTTACACACAGTATTGTGTGTTGGGATGCTATATTTAGCTGGCGGATGTTGTGAATATTTTACCTATACGCATGGCATCAATTGAGGAGAGAGAGTTATTTTGTCTTTTAAACTTCGAAAACTTCAATTTCCTTATTCTGATTATATAATTTACTAATTAAAACTCTATTGTCTTCCCTTAATTCATTTATTGTTCATAACTCCAGATTATACGATGGGTCACATTCAATGTGCTCTTACCTGCTGTTCTGATAACCCAATTCATTATGGGCTCATTGTTGTAATGGAAATTTCCAAAAAAAAATGACGGAAAATATTATCCATTAATACAACAATGTTTAACTATGTTAACTAGTGGGTTCGGATGTCAGACCTGCATATAGCTACACGTCGGTCACATTTATTCATTAGGCAAACATATAACACAGAAACATGCAACAAAGAATTCAAAACAAAAATAAACAATAATAATCGATGTTAATGAAATCATAATTTTATACTTTTTTAATTTAACCAAAAAAGGGGTTTGATAAAAAAAAAAAAGTTCAGGGTAAAAATTTGCAAGCAGAAAATTCGGATGTCAGACCTGTATATATGTAAACGTCGGTCACATTTATTCATTATGCAAACACATAACCCACAAACACGCAACAAAAATACCAAACAGAAATAAACGATAACAACCGATGTTAACGAAATCTTAATTTGATAGAGCTTTAATTTAAGCAGAAAAAGGATTTGATAAAAAAGTTCAGGTTTAAAATTCACAAGTAGAAAATAACCGAGTGTTTAAAACAATGCCACATTATATTATTCGTTTTATATGACGTCATGTTTTTGTTGCAAATTATCGCAAACAAATGAGTTAATCATGATATTGCCTTCCATTAGCCACAAAACAAAACCGATATTGACGACAATAGAAATTTTAAAAGTAAATAAAAGCAGCAACCGAAAAACAAACAGCGAATATAAAGAGAGAATCTAACAAATGGCAAGAGCGATAATTAAACATTTTGGTAATCAAGTTAAATGAACAAATTCTCATTGTTAAAATTATAATCATAATATAATCAATCTACAACCTCCCATTGTTTGAAATCATCAGCACATTATTATGAATGAGAATCAACTCAAGGTTCTTTTTAAGAGCGGGTAGAAATTAATTAGTTTTAAATGGAATAAAACGCAACAAAGACTGATTAGTAGAACTCAGAAAAATATCGTGTTTACCGTATTATGATCAGATAAGTGGCGTAACGAGAAACCTGTTTTATTACAAAAGAAAAAGCAAATGAATTAATTAATACAAAACAAAACAAATAAGACATCATCATCATCATCATCATTTCTCTTCTTCTTCTTCTTCTTCTTCTTCTTCTTCTTCTTCTTCTTCTTCTTCTTCTTCTTCTTCTTCTTCTTCTTCTTCTTCTTCTTCTTCTTCGTCGTCTTCTACTTCTTCTAGCGTCTTATCCAAAGGAAAGCAAGCAATACGTTAAATGCTACAAAAACTAAGATAAGCCGTGGTTGTCTGTGATTTAAACACATAATATTATTATGTACTCGATTTCTGTCATTCCAGAATGTTGCCAATCTTCTCCCGGTGAGTGTCAGGAAGTGACGTCACAATGGCGGGCTACCTGATTTGCCTGACCAGTGGCAGTGGTATTCCTGTCTTCACAAGGTCTGTTGGAAACGTGAAGCCAGTAAGTGTTTGATAATAACTATGGTACTAATACTAGTGATGATGATGGTGTTGGTGTTGGTGGTGGAGGTGATGGTCATGATGATGATGATGATGATCACCACGATAATAATGATAAATATACTATTTTTATATTTTTTATGTAGCACAATATCCATCAAACGTGCTCAAATCACTTTACAATTGTTCCCTATTCAACAGCAACTCGTAACATGTAGAATGAGACATGAAGCCTGTTAGGCGATCTTGCAATTTTTTTCCGGACTCAACTATGCTCCGAGCGAGGGTCGAATGAACACTCGCTTCACACGCAAAAGGCACCAAAATCGATCCCGGATGCAGTCGAGATTTTTTCTGATCCAGCAATGAATGGGTAGTCGGGCCTGTTAGATCTGGCGGAAAGTAATTTTGCGATAGAAACAATTGCCATTGTCCGTTTCACTCTATAGAAACCTGGATAAACTCTAGCTCCATGGACTATGCGGCTCTAAAAGACTACTATAATACCATATTGTTGAGACGATGGGCCAGAATGAAAAAACTTTGGCTCAATTTTTCCTCTCTATTCGTGAGAATGAATACAGAAAACATAAAAAGTAGAAGAGCCATTTCTTAGCTTTTTAACCTGAACAAATATGACATTTTCTCCGGCTTTAAAAAAAAAATTGCTGGCTGACCTTAGTTGATTCAAAAAAAAAAAAAGATAGGTTTGTGTAGCGTCTAGTGAGTTGTTAGTAGAGCTCAAAGAAACAAGTTATTTCATTGGTTGAACTATTGAATACAACTCACGATTTGTTTTCTTTTGTGGCAAAAGGCTGGCATTTTGACGTCATTTGTTGGTCAGTGTCAGGCTATAACTTTACGATGACTACGCTAGGACCTACAACGATTTATCTCTTTTGACGTCATTTTTTAGGTTTGTGCAGCGCCAAGTGAATTATCTTTAGTAGTGCTTAATACTCTTCAACAGTCGTAACGTCACTTCCTTCCTAATGACGCATGGTAACTTAGTAACACTGGCTCTAAACTATCGGAACAATGGCGGACGACCGTATGAAATATTTCTCCTGCGAGCATAAAAGCGTATCCAGAGGGGAAAAAAACATAAATTTAATAATGTTTTGACTTTTGCACATTTTGATCACAAGGCATATGAAAAGTTCTAGCCAGCATGAAGGATAAAAAGTAATGATTTTATTTGTTTAGAACCAAGATGGCCGCCGTTCCCGGGCGGCGTGACATCAGACTACTGAATCCAATTAAGGAAACAAATGACCCCATTGGTTGAACAATTATTGAATACAACTCACGATTTGTTTTCTTTTGGTGGTCGTCTTTTGACGTATCGAGTATTTTGGTAAATGCCCGCCATGATTTTACGAAGGCGACGCACTGACCAAATAGATACAAGACGACAACCACCACAGTAAAATGAAAGGCGAGTTCGTTTTCAATGAGATCATGATATTATTTCGTTTCCTTGATCACTGATAATGACAATGGGCACGATCTATTTTACATTTCCCAGTGCTCGAGGTCATTGGCCACATTGCAAAGTGTGCTCAAAATGACTTACATAGTGAAAAGTGTTCACAGTTTGCGAACTATCCAACGTTACAATTATTATTGGTCTTTTCGCTCAGCATGACTCATGGGTATGTTTACAACTTTCATAAACAAAGCAACGTGTTTAGATACATTGAGAAATGTCCAATCGTTGTACAGCCACAAATCATGTGATCGATGACTTGGTTGGACGATAACATGAATAGAGATCGCTCCCATTCATTCATTTTTCACTTTCTTTTCGTGATTGTCGCCTTGTTTTCTGCGATAATTTTTCAGGAAGTGTCTGGGAAGGCTTGGGGAGAATCCCCTTCGGTTAACAAACTTAACAAACTTGGGCTTTTTTATAGAGCATTCTCCACTAAATGTGTTCAAAGCAAGGGATACCTCCCTAGATAACAGCAACAATTAACATGTAGGATTATACAGGACGCCTGTTATTATATTTATTTTTTCGACTAGACAACAATGCTAACGGTCAGTTACTTATTTTACACCTACGTACGCTGGGAGAATGTGAGTAAAGAGCCTTTCTCGAGGACTCAACTATGCATCGCTCAGAGCGGGACTCTAAGGCGAGTATTATACCGCATAGCCGCACAGGTTCAGGGTTTGTTGGTTCTTCATCCTTCCACAAGCTTATAACATAATTTATCTATCCCCCTATATCATAATTTGTCCTCTCCATGAGTCTTTGTGTCCCTCTGTGTCTGAAATCAGACCATTTGATTTTACCCAGGCCTTGTCTGGAATCTTTTGTAATGAGGGAAACGGGTAAATTTATATTTTTTGAGATTTATTTTTTTTATGTTCTTCCTTTTTATTCATCTGTCTTTTTAAAGATTTTAGTTTATTGATTTGTTGATAAGCATTTGTATACCATCTGAATTTACCCCATTTGGCCGGATCCTGTTTCAGCGTCTAGATTAATATTTTAGATGAATTTCAAACTTAAACATTCAGACGGGTGGCTTTTGTAACTACTTCTCTTCTCTGTTTGAATTAGTGTCCTTGGTCTCTCTTTCTCACGTATGCTTATAAATGCAAATCTAGTATCTAAATCACGTATCTACCTCTATTATACCTGTGCGGCTATGTGGCCTAGTGGTATGACACTCGCTTTCGGATCGGAAGGTCCTGGGTTCGAGCCTCGCGCTCGGCGCATAGTTGAGTCCTTGGAAAAGACTCTCTACTCACATTTTCTCACCGTACTCAGGTGTAAAATGAGTACCTGGCCGTTAACAGCGTTGTCTTTGTCCGAAAAATTGTAATATCACCTAACAGGCGCCATGTCCCGTATTACATGTTAAATTTTGCTGTTGACCAGGGACCCTTGTAAAGCGCTTTGAGCACATTTAGTGGATATCGCGCTATATAAAGCTCAATTTTTTTTCTCACGTATGCTTATAAATGCAAATCTAGTATCTACCTCTATTATGTAATGATATAAAAAATAGTGTTGCAACTGCGGCTTTGTGGTCTCTTGGTATGTAAGTCCCGGGTTCGAGAGTAGCCATCGTGATACGATGGCTACGGTTGGAGTCACTCTATGAGCGGCGCAAAGTTGAGTACTTGGAAAATGCTCTTTACTCGCGTTCTCTCATCATACTACTTAGTTTTAAAATGAGTACCTCACCATTACCGGCGTTGTCTCTGTCGAAAAAGTTATAATATCGTCTTATAGGCGCCATGTCTTGTTATACATGTTTAGTGTTGCTATTGGCTTGTGACCTGATTTAAATCGCTTTGAGCACGTTTAGTGAATATTGCATTTGGTTGGGGGGGGGGGGTAAATAGACTCAAAAAATGACATGGCAATCCTTTTCATCCTCATTCCGGAATCGAAAACTTTCTTCCCGCCAAACTTGGCTGCAGACATAATAAGTAGAAGTAGAACATAACGAATTATTATTGACCCTTTTCACCTCTTTTTCTAAGTCTTTGTATACATCATTATCTATACGGGTTGAGGGTCAGGGCGCAATGGGGTCAGAGGTTAAACTACTTGAATATCGTACAATAATAGTGATATTTGACCCCTTGCCTCAAAACGTTATTATGTCGGGATGACTGAGATGCTAAATATTGAATTTATAGCCAGAAATCTCAGACTTTCGTTGAGTTTGTTTTATTGAGAACAATGATCATCGTATTTTACAGTCTTAAATAGCGATAATTTATATTTCTAACCAGTGTAACTTCAATTTGACTTTTTAGAATCTGGTTCATTCCGACATTATACCGTTTCGACACGATAGGTCACATATGTTGACTTGCCCATGTTCTTGTTTAGCAAGTCGTTCATGATGGCGAATGAAGCGTCCGGTGGTGTTTTGTTTTTTTTTGAAATGTGAAGTCTTATTTATTATGTTTTGTCCCCACCCAAAGGAAGCGCCAATGTGTTCACTACGTTTTCCCATCCTGATTTGTTTTCGTTTGTTTTTTGTTTTTTGTTGTTTTTTTTTCTTTTTCCTGTTTTTTTTTTTTTTTTTTTGTCTGTTTTTTTTTTGTGTGTGGGGCTTTGTGGTTTAATGGTATAACACTCTCCTTTTGGATTGATAGGTCCAGGGTTCGATTCCCGCCCTGAGCGGCGCATATTTCTAAAAGGCCTTGTAAAGGGCTCTTTACTCACATTTTCTCACCGTACTCAAGTGTAAAATGAGTACCTGGCTATTAACAGCGGGTTGGGTTGGGTTTTTTATTTGTTGTTGTTGTTGTTGTTGATATTATATATATATATTTTTATTTTTTTTGGATTTGTTTTGTCTCATTGTTGTGTTTTTGTTTGATCGTTTGTTGTTGTTGTTGTTATTGTTGTTGTTGTTGTTGTTGTTGTTTTTGGTTGTTTTTTTAAGGGGGCGGGAGGGGGGGAGGAATTCAATGATAAGCAGACTTATATTGTATCATCGCCAAAGCTACTGACTGGTAAAGCT
>NC_088367.1:18679070-18689070 GCF_034508935.2 Berghia stephanieae
AGTGGGTGAGAGAGAGCTCTAGAAATGACCTGAGTTTGATACGAATATTTTTGTATTCGTGGATAGCTCACACGGTAGATCCACGCTCTCACCTGCCAGGCGGAGTTGTCGTACCAATAAGGTCGCAGGTTCAAACCCCACCACCGCCTCTATTGTCTTCTGGCACTTTTCTACTCACTTCATCTCCTAGTCCGTAGCTAACATTGGTGATAGTGTGATATTGTACACCCTATAGTGCTATATACCAACATCCAAGAAGTAAAGATGACGATAAAACGCCTCATCAGTGATGATGGCCTTTATGTTGGATGAGGAGTAGCCAAGAGCAATTAAACTGTACTGCCGTACTCTGAAAAAAAAAAAACATATTTAAAAATTTGGCCAGAAAACTCGTCCTTCAAATATCGATCGATTTAAATGACCCTCATCTTGGCAAAAATCGATTGATATTTGAAGTACGAGTTTTCTGGTCGAAGTCCCAGGTTTGAGAGTTTTTGCCAAGATGAGGGTCATTTAAATCGATCGATATTTGAAGGACGAGTTTTCTGGCCAAATTTTTAGATATGGGTTTTTTTTTCAGATTACGGCAGTGTAGTAGTATGTCCTTGTTAGTATAGCTGTTTTTTATTACCTAGTTTATTTGGAGTCCGCTATCAAATATTTAGAGATGTATGGATGTGTCCTTGCGAAGATAAATTCATGAATGTGACGATAATGATAATGATAATAATAGTAATAATATTGTCACCACTTTAATGGTGGGTTTATTTTTATGATGATCCTTAATGGGGGAAAGTGGGGGAATCTGTTGATAATACTAATACTAGTCAGAATAGATAGCCGTCATTTTTAATGTTCCGCAAACAGAAATGGGCAATGTTGAAAATAAAGGGTTTGGGGGGGAGGGGGGGGGGGGGGCAACGGAACGAACTCGAGTTTCTTGTTGTCACTGTGAAGATTTGATTTTTGTTGGTGGTGATGGTTGGTTTTGGTTTTTTTTTCATCACTTAGTTTTGATTTTTCATTTTGTTTTAATTTTTTTTTTTTTTTTTGGGGGGGGGGGGGGGTTGTATGTATGTGAATGAAAAAGAATTCAAAAACGCCCTTAATTTCGCACTTTTCCTTGTCTCTGTGTGTGTGTATGTGTGTGTGTGTGTGTGTGTTAATTTGTGACCCTCCGCCTCGAAGCGGTATTAAGTAGGATTTTTCAATTTTGGGTTTTTGATACCCAATCATAGCTTATTTTCATGCTTTAAAATAATGGATGTTGTAGTAGTAGTAGTAGTATTGTTAGTGATGATGATGTGGTGGTGGTGGTGGTTGTAGTTGTAGTAGTGGCTGTAGTGGTAGTAATAGTGATGATGTAGTGTGGGTGGTTGTAGTAGCAGTAGTGATGATGTAGTGGTGGTGGTTGTAGTAGTAATGGTGATGTGGTGGTGGTGGTTGTAGTAGTAGTAGTGGCAGTGATGATGATGTGGTGGTGGTGTTGTAGTAGTAGTGGTTAATGATAATGATGTGGTGGTGGTGGTTGTAGTAGTAGTAGTGGCAGTGATGATGATGTGGTGGTGGTGTTGTAGTAGTAGTGGTTAATGATAATGATGTGGTGGTGGTGGTTTAAGTAGTAGCGGTAGTGATGATGTGGTGGTGGTGGTGGTGGCTGTAGTAGTAGTGGTCGTGATGAAAATGATGTGGTGGTGGTAGTAGTATGTGTGTGTGTGTGTGTGTGTGTGTGTGTTTGAGAGAGAGAGTGTGTGTTTGCTAAAAGTGCATCTAGTGATAAGTAGAGCAAAATGAACTTGAAAAACTAACGAGGCTAAAGTTTGCGGTTAAAGTATTTGTGATCAGCTATTATTGGCAAGTACAGGAAGGTGAACATGAAAATTAATCCAGTGAGCGCAATTTATTGATGTGTGTGTGTGTGTGTGTGTGCGCGCGTGTGTGTGTGTGTGTTTGTGTAAAGAGGGAGAGAGAGAGAGAGAGAGAGAGAGAGAGAGAGAGAGAGAGAGAGAGAGATTTGAACCAAATTTGTTTGAAGGGTTTTTACGGCGCTTGCAACACTGGTTGCAGTAGTATTGGTGGTGGTAGGGGTGGCTTTGTGGTTGTTGTAATAGTAGTTGCAGGGATGAGATGTGATGGTGGTAGTAGATATGATGATGTAATGGTAGTTGTAGTTGTGGTGGCATGGATGGTGATGTGGTAGTTGTAATAATGGTGGTAGAGATGGTGATGTGGTGATTGTTGCATTAGTGGTGAGGACGGTGATGGGGTTGTTGTTGTAGTAGTGGTGGTAGGGATAGTGATGTGGTGGTTGTAGTAGTGGTGGTAGGGAAGGTGATGTGGTTGTAGTAGTGGTGGTAGTGATGGTTGTAGTAGTAGTGATGATGATGTGGTGGTGATGGTGGTTGTAGTTGAAGTACTGGCAGTAGTGATTATGATGATGATGTCGTGGTGGTTGTAGTAGAAGTAGTGATGATGATGTGTTGAAGGTGGTGGTTGTAGTAGTAATGGTAATGGAGTAGATGTGGTGGTGGTGGTTGTAGTAGTAGTGGCAGTGATGATGATGTGGTGGTGATGGTTGTTGTTGTAGTGGTAATGATGATGTGATGGTGGTGATTGTAGTTGTAGTGGTAGTGATGATGATGATGTGGTGGTGGTGGTTGTGGTTGTAGTAGTAGCAGTGGTGATGATGATGATGATGATGATGTGGTGGTTGTAGTAGTAGTGGTAATGAAGATGATGTGGTGGTGGTGGTTGTATTAGTAGTGACTGGAAAAGGGGGGGGGGAGTATCCTTGGAACATTTTAACCTCACCGGAATTTGACGGAAGTTGCCCGTAACCCGAAAGTTTTTGCTGCAGACCGGTTTTTTTTCCGGTGAAACCGGAGTTTTGGCATCACTGAATTTGACATGGGCTTAGAATATATATTTGATAATGTACATACAAATGTTTGAAATAATCCAATTATTACTTCTGTAGTTATTCATTATCATGTAAGATGTCCTTAAAATAAAGAAATCACCACTTGAGAGAGTGAAATAGAGAGAGAGAGAGAGAGAGAGAGAGAGGGAGAGCGAGAGAGAGAGAGAGAGAGAGATAAAGAAAAAGAGGAGCGAGAGGGGGAGGAGAGAGAGACTGCTTGTGCATTAAGAGGGCGGGAGGGAAAAAGAGTAAAGATTGAAGCCTGACTGAATAACTGTTTGTGTGTGTGTGTGTGTGTGTGTGTGTGTGTGTGTGTGTGTTTGTATGTGTGAAAGAAACAAAAGGGAGACGGATAGAGTGCACCTCTTCGCTGACGACACAGCATTATATAATCAGATAAGGACAACAGACGACTGCAAAACACTGAATGACGATCTAGCTAAATTACAAGAATGGGAAACAATAAATCAAATGGAATTCAACGTATCAAAGTGCAATGTTCTAACCATCACAAATAAGAAAGCACCTATTATTACATTTGAATACCAACTTCATGGTCAAAACCTGGAACATGTAAAGACAGCAAAATACCTTGGCTGAAAACCTCAAATGGAACGACTACTTGTCCTGTCAGAAAGTTGCACTGAAAAGTGCGCAAAGTTGCACCAGAAAATCAAGGAAGTTGCACCAAAAGTTGCAAAAAATGGCAAAAGTTGCACTAAATCAAAAACTGCAAAGGGGATAGATAAAAATGAATGTATTCGCATACCAGGACAACACCAGGCAACATGATGATCACACGGAAGACAGAATTGACTGCTACCATACACAAAGACCACACTCAACACAGGTCATTACCTTTTGTTCACTACGAGCGTGAAAAGTTTATTTAAACTAATTAGGAAAAAAAATTATAATGATAATAACAATAATAACAGTTATCTATTATTATTATGATTATGACGATTATTATTATTTATTATTATTATCATGATTATTATTATTATTATTATTATTATTATTATTATTATATTATTATTATTATTATTATTATTATTATTATTATTATTATTATTATTATTATTATTATTATTATTATTATTATTATTATCATCATCATCATCATAATTATTATTGTTATTTTTATTACTATTATTATAATTATCATTATTATTATTATTATTATTATTATTATTATTATTATTATTATTTATTATTATTATTATTATTATTATTATTATTTATTATAGACAATTGTGGAATGAAATGAAAGAAATAGCATTCCTCTGTTGAAACCTTTAGTATTTTTCTCTATAAAGTCATGGGGGCCAAATGGACCCCAAATCAGGAAATCGTACATTCTAGTATCTTTCTCTTTGAACCATTTGGACCCCAAATCGGAAAATCTCAAATTCCAGATGAGCATGCTCAGTGTGAGTAAACTATACACGTGAGAAGCATGAAATTTGGCATGGTCATGGACCTCATCATTTTAGGAAAAGTCACTAAATTTCAGGTCCCTGTGTCGAAAATTGACTGTTTTATGAATCCCCCCCCCCCCCCCGGGTCTTTTTGGCCCCCAAGTATGAAAATAGGGTTGTTACCGGCAACGGTACACACTATTTTTACGAGATTTGGAGAAAAATACCCTTTTTTAGTGGGGTTTTCCGCAAAAGTTGCACCAATGTTGCAAAAAAGCATCAAAGTTGCACGACGGTTGCAAAAAGCTGCAAAAGTTGCAAAAAACGCGAATTCGCGTCAAAGTTGCAATCGCGAATTTCTGACAGGACAGGACTACATATGTCACCTGGCTTCGAAGGCCAATCAAACAAGCGCTTACATCACCGGCAATTTAAAAAGATGCCAAATCTCAACTCAAACCCTTGCTTTTAAAACTATTGTTAGACCAATTTTGGAGTATGGCAGCTCAAGTTGGGACCCATATACAAAGAAAAACATCGACACCTTAGAAAACATCCAAAGAAAAACAGCAAGACGCATCACAAACACATTCGATTATTTCTCAAGTCTGTCTGAAATATCACAACGGATTGGCCTTGAACCTCTGGAAAAGAGAAGAGAGATAGATAAACTTAAATTGTTCCACAAGATCTACAACAAAAATTCGTGCCTTAAACTTCCAAACGACATCAAATATATTGGCACAAGAAATACGAGGGGACACACAGCAAGAGTAACCATCCCAACATCAAAAACAGACGCCCACCTGTATTCGTTTTTCCCTTCCACTGCCCGACTATGGAATAGCCTCCCAGCTGAAGTGGCAGCAGCAGCCTCTTATGGTTTTCACACTACTATGTTATGACGATCGACCCAAATCAGCAAAGTCTGGTCCGCATTCGTGCACCGTCGCAAACCCGCCGGGTAGCATCGTCACAACACACCGTTCGACTAGATGCTCTGCCGTCTCAGGTTCTTGCCCACAGTGAGTACATGTAGGACAGGTAGTAAGACCCCACCGATGAAGCGCACTGGCCGTAAGGCAGCTCCTCGACCGAAGCCGATTCGCAGTCACCCAGTGTCTCCTCTTACTGGTATCAAAGCCTGGCAACTTCTCACCAAGCTTAGAGGAGGTAACGTCCCCGCCCCACGAGGGATTGAATTCGTCCAAACCGACTTCCATCTCGTATGTGCATCTCTAGACGTAGTCAGGGATTCTGCGTACAAGGGTTGCCGGGACTTATTTCGGCTCGAAACGGGGGCGCCGTCCATTATGCGCATCAGAGGGGTATCCCCATTCCCTCTCTCTTTGATCTTACTCAGCCAGTTTCCCGTAATCGTCTCCCTCCGGACATCGGGGGGCTGGATCGCTGCCATTATCGGGCCCCATTCTCTAGGAGTTGTTGCTAGCGTTCCTGACACCCCTAAATATTTAGGATGCGGCTCATATGGGAGTGGCTGGTCCCCGACTAGGACAGTCAGTTTGCGGGTGTGCCAAGCACTGCATAGGTGAAATGCAGTGGCCACGGTTTTTGAAGTGTTCATCTTCAGGTACCACTTGTCGAAGTAGGATTTGAGTCTGGTGACGTCCTCGCTGAGTACGCTCTCGAGACGGGTCCACACTTTACTCTGAGTAACGAGTGCCCAGTCGTCCGCGTATCCCAGCCTCAGGGAGGAAATGTTCGGCATATCGCTAATGTAAACGTTAAACAACATTGGCGCAATTACCGACCCCTGAGGGACCCCATTCTTCAAATTTCCTTGCTTTGCTCGTGGCGTCTCCCAGCGCGACGTGGAATTGTCTTTCCCCCAAGATCGAAGAGAACAACTTCAAGGTCTTTTTGCACCTTATGATTTTTGCTAGTTTGGGTAAACTACGGATATAGTCGGTGTTAGGGTTGAGTGAGTTAATGTGGAAATACATATTTAATATAATATATAATATTTGAAGTTCGGCGCCCCTTGTCCTTCGCCTCCTCAATATCTAAGAAAGAAAAAAAAGGAACTTTATTTTTAACGACTTATTATGATTACCACCAAAGTAGCAACCAACTCATTGTATACTCATTTGCAGGTCTGCACAGCCGTTTAAATAGGGCCCAAACTTTCAGTTTAGTTACTTCTTCCCTCACTGGCTACCGTCAAGTAATGTAAACAATCCACCGTCAACCACAGTGATAACACCTGTCAAGAGAGGGTGCACTGGCAATAAATTATGTCGGCAGGTAAATCTCATCGCTTTGAATTTCTCTCAGGCAGAGAGTAGTAGAAATTTCATCAAAATACTCAATTTTCTCAGCCTATTGTGGACGCAGTATCTTTTTCATAATTTTCAAACATATATGGATACAAAGATCAGCTTTTCCTCTACAAGACGCAATTATTTTTGTTTACATCATTAAATGATAAGTTTGTGTTTTGCTCTTTTGAATAATCAGAGTTTTTTTATGAAATAAATATTAAAATTATAAGTTTAAGAAATATTTAAAAATTCAAAATATAAAACCAACACTTTTTACCATCAAGGATGAGGGATCAGAAAAAAGTAGATAAAATTATCTTTCATATGATATATACTTTATTATGTAGATTCAGGGATTTAAGAATAGAGGGTGTGGAAAGGAATCTCAATAATTATTTTTGTTACCAACAAAGAGTAAAATATTTCATGATATTTTAGAAACCCAATAATAAAACTAGATAGTGATGATAAGAGACATTTATTTAATTTGATTTCATTGAATTTAAGCGGAAATTTTAGATATTTCTTAAATTTACTTATTTAAGTTCTGTTCAGGTTATGGAGAGACACACTGAAGACGGTCATCACACCAGTACTAATGAAATATGTCGAATTTGTTGTGAAAGAGTACAGAGCCGTGCTGAGAGGATTAAAAGACTCTAGACGTTATCAACAATTGACTATAAATATAAATGAGAAATTCTGACATATTTAAATATCTCAATTTGCGAGAAATGTATCTCACTGGTACATAATTTAAAGAAATGCGATGCAGGTATTGATACCTTTGGTTCAATGAGAAAACTCTGAACAAGGAAAAAATACTTAATGAGGTGAATATGATCCTAATCTTTCACCAGTGGTGTGCTATATGCAGTCTATATATTGCACACAAATTAAAAGAGGTGCAAGTCAAGTACATAAAAAAAGTAATGGGCATGGATATCTCAAAAATAAGGTTATGAAAATTATAAGAACTCTTTAAGATTTTCTTAGTGGTTTTGATTGTCTTTAAATGAGTGTCCTTATATAACATTTTTTAATGGAATTCTTATAATTCGTTGATTCTGGGATAAATATAAATGAATCACATTTGACTATGTTTCTGGTTTATTAAAAAATGTCTATTAAGACAATGCTGTGATTGGATTTCAGTTTTACCTTACTCAAAATCCTTACTTTTACGTACAGGTGAATTGATATCTCAAAAACGCCTCAATCTACTGGTATAAAATTTATGTCTACATTCTACAGATATTCAACATCATTTCCATTACTTTTGTTTTAAAATCTTAAGTGTTGAACATGTTAAAATATTCTCTTAAAAATTTCAATTCACTTAAATTTATGTATCAATTTCATGGGTTATCCCTCTTGATTTTTAACAACATCATAATTATGATTAAATAATCAATGAAAACTCTGTTAATAAACTGTTCGGTAGTATAAAAATATTTTTGCTACACTTAATAACGGCAATACTACATTAGTTTGAAATTCAGAAAAAATCGATCAAAACGGCGAAAAAATTGTCTCCCTCTCTCAGTGTAAAGCTATGACTCATCATCACTAGACTGGCTAGATTTACCTGGCGAACTAAACTGAAAGCAATAAACGCCTGTGTCTGATAACCTAAATTGTTATGGGCTCATTGATGTAATGGAAATAATCTTAAACCAGCACGAAATGTTAAATCTAGGCTATAAAAGAGGTCGGTCAATCAGATCTGCACGTTTGTTCATGTCGTATAACTTTGCCCAGACTAAAGAAGTAACAATGATATCACTGTTAATGATAATAGTATTGATAATAATAATGATGATGGTGATGATAATAATAATGATATTAATAATAATAATAATAATAATAATAATAATAATAATAATAATAAATAATAATATATAATAATAATAATAATAATAATAATAATAATAATAATAATAATAATAATAATAATAATAATCATAATAATCATAATGATAATAATAATAATAATAATAATAATAATAATAATAATAATAATAACAATAATAATGATAATGATAATATAATAATAACATTAATGATAATAATGATAATGATAATATAATAATAATATTAATGAATAATAATAATAATGATAATAATAAATAATAATAATAATAATATAATATAATAATAATAATAATAATATAATAATAATAATAATAATAATATAATAATAATAATAATAATAATAATAATAATAATATATAATAATATATAATAATAATATATAATAATAAATAATAATAATAATAATAAATAATAATAATAAATAATAATACATAAATAAAATAACAACAACAACAACAACAACAACAACAACAACAACAACAACAACAACAACAACAACAACAAGAAGCACTGACGAAATTAGTAACAATTTATACAACACAACAATAACCAATATCATTGATGTCAGTTTCTTTATTTTCATCTGAAGATCAATTAATACTCCCCTTTAAATCATATACATACATCGACGAAAGGAATATATTATTCAGGATCATTCAATGTTATAAATGACAAAGTGGTCTTTGAATACTAAACGAATAATAAGCTTCGATTCGATATTTATTTTCAAAACACACATTATTCTATTATAATAAATATCCTATCCATTATCTCTTATCAATTCCATCCAAGCTCCCGTTTCCTGTGATTGGTTCATTGAACGCCGTCCACATGTTCGCAGCCAATCAGAATGCCTGTCTCAAGTCGACCACAACCGAGGACGCAAAAATCGTCTGGGAGGAGTTTAACGACAGGTATAGATTTTTTTGTATCTATTGTTACGTAATGGCGATGGTGGGGTTTGTCAACAAGGTCGCTGCTTTTGCTTCCTTTTCAGACGTATGATGACGATGATAAAGACTCTCAGACTGACTGGCAATCGATGAAAGACGATGAGAAGTATAAGAGTATTTGTCCATTATGTTCGTATGCCGACTGCGGATCCCGGTATATTATTATTATTATTATTATTATTATTATTATTATTATATTATTTTATTATTATTATTATTATTATTATTGTTATTATTGTTGTTATTATTATTATTATTATTATATTATTATTATTATTATTATTATTATTATTATTATTATTTTTTATTATTATTATTATTATTATTATTATTATTATTATTATTATTATTATTATTATTATTATTATTATATTATCTCAATGGTAGAGCACTCGCCTCTCGAATAAAAGCACAGGTATCGATCCTAGAAGGACTCGTGATTTTATTTTTTTTTAATTTTATTTTGACCTCATCGTCACTGTTCATTAGCAATAATTATTGGGTAGCTGGGTTTTTTAGGTCTGGCGGTAAATACTTGACGACAGACAG
>NC_088367.1:18694070-18709070 GCF_034508935.2 Berghia stephanieae
GTAAGTTTCAATTCGATATACGAAAACACATTAAAATGGACGTTTCGGTGGCATTTGTCTCAGTTGTCAAAGGGGTATCCGAATTGGAACACACGGTGTCCGAATAGGGAAAAATGGCTAGGTCCCATAAATCAAGGCCAAACACACATATAAAGTCTGATAATGGACAATAAATATGTTTACCAATTTATTTTCCTTAACTGTATTTGCAACGCGTGTAACAGTTATATTCATAATTACTCTCAACGTGTGGCCATTAGAAGTCATTAAGCTGAAAGAGCCATTTTGGAGAAAAAACCCACCCGACGTGTGCGTATATGCAGGTCTGACATCCGAACCCACTTATGGGCCTAGTTTAACATTGTTGTAATGGACAATATTTTGCGTCATCTTTTGAGATTTCCATAACAACAACGAGCCCATAAGGGATTGGGTTATCTGACCTACAAATAAATGCACCTCGGCCCCCACCCTACCTTATGGCGTAATAATACATTTCCACCCAAGAGCGCGGACATCATAAAAAAGTAAAGAGGTAATTTATGTCTCTGACACATGAACTATTTAAAAAATGAATTTATGATCTTCAATTTTGCACGCAAAAAAAAAAAAAAAATCAAACAAACAAACAAAAACAAACAAACCCCCCCCCCCCCACACACACACACACACACAAAAACAAACAAAAAAAAACCACAAAAAAAAAACCAACAAAAAACGCTCATTGAACATTCCCTTGTCGGATAAATATTTTATTCCTATAGTTTTTCACCGCTTCTTCTTGTCCTTGGAAGTTCAGTTGGCCAAATTTGAAACATAAATTGTAAAAAAAACAACAACAAAAACCAATACAGGTGTAAAACCAAAACTGCCTGAAGCGGGGCTCGAACCCGGGTCATCCCGGGATCACAGTGCAATGCCTTAACCACTCGGCCACTTCGCCCCCGTACAAACGTACAAACATACACAAAACATGTGTGTAAGATTGAATGTTTATGAGATGTTATCATCAAAATGGCTGTCTGAAAACAATAACAAAGAGTTCAGTGGCGTCATTGTCTTTCCTTCTATATGTTGTGGGGAAAAAAAAAAAAAAAAAAGAATTGAATGAAATTCACTCTCGCCGGTAAAGTGTTAAAAGGAAAAAAAGATGGGAGAAAATTACCTGACAAAAATTGAAGAAAAATAGATTGTAATCCAGGAGCTTATCATCTGAGCACAAAGTGTACACAAGATGTACACAAATCACACAGCCTTGTTTTATTTTGTCTGCCCTTCGTCCCGGCCCAGCCCCATTGTTGTGTTACGTTTGCTTAGGGATAAACCACCATGTTGCCTTCTCAATCCCTGCCATCTACGTCACCAATGTGTGAGCACACAAGGGGAGATAAGCCATCGACTCTTTTCCGGTCGAAATCCGGCTTGATGGCAAAGCTGAACAAAGAGAGAAGACGACCAGACTGGGGTGATGTTTGGTTTGTTTATTTACAGGTAAAGTAAGGGAGAACGAGAAAGAGGAGACAGGGGGTGTAGGAGGGCGGGAAGAGGTGAGTCTTCGATTTGGAGAGAGAGAGAGAGAGAGAGAGAGAGAGAGAGAGAGAGAGAGAGAGAGAGAACTGTGATAGATTGGACAATTAAAAGTTATATAAATAAATAATCCATAGCTAGATTGTTAGATAGTTAGATAGATCGATCGATAGATAGATAGATAGATAGATAGATAGATAGATAGATAGATAGATAACAACATTAGTAACAACAATAACGATTTCAGTCCCCGAAGATTGCCCAAAGTAAAACGCATGAAACAAACCTGTAGTAGTCAATCAAACACTTACTCACTTAAGGCTGTCGCTTCCTGATCATCCGATCGGGACGCCTCGGCTGCCTCTTTAATCATCCGTATCATTTTCTTCCACTGTTCACGGTCTTTTGCGGTTGATGCTAATTTTGTGAGGTCTTCCTACAGTAGTCAATACTAATTCAAATATTTTATTTATGCATAGATAGACAGATTAATATGTAAATAGATATTATATAAGTGAAGAAGGGGGGGAAATGAGATTTTATATAGCGCAATATCCACTAAATATGCTCAAAGCGATTTACAAGGGACCGCTGGCCAACAGCTACATTTAACATTTAGGACGGGACATGACGCCTGTTAGGCAATGTTACAATTTTTTTGGACAGAGACAACGTTGTTACCGGCCAGGCACTCATTTTACACCTGAATACAGTGAGAAAATGTGAGTAAAGAGCCTTCTCCAAGGACTCAACTAAGCGCCGAGCGAGGCTCAAACCCAGGACCTTCCGATCCGAAAGCGAGACCACATAGCCGCAAGATATACTAATATGTAGATAGATATCATAAGTAAGTGAAGAAGAAGAAGATAATGATGGTGATGACGGAGGAAGAAGAGTAGGAGATATTGAGGAGAGTGAGGAGGAGAATAAACAGAAGAAGGAAGATGAAAGGTGGGAGATGGACAATATATAAGGCATGAGAAGGAAAGATAAACCAATACAACATATTTGTTGTTTGTTGAAGGAGGAAAGAGAACTAATTTTTTTTCTTATCTAGAAAGAAAGAGAGGCATTGTTTTGAGAACATTGCATTGCATAGAGGGAAAGAAATAGTTTTGGGGCATGCTTAGACTAAAGAGGAAATAAATAAGAAATGTAAAATGAGCAACAACAACAAAATAAAAGCACCAACACACACACACACACACACACACACACACAAACACACGCACACAGAGACACACAGAGAGAGAAAGAGAGACAGAGAGAGAGAGAGAGAGAGAGAGAGAGAGGGGGGGGGAGAAACATGTAATCGTTGTTGTTTGTTTTTGTTTTTTAGTGTTTTTTGGAACATGTAATCGTTGTTGTTTGTTTTTGTTTTTTAGTGTTTTTTGGAACATGGTATCGTTGTTGTTTGTTTTTGTTTTTTAGTGTTTTTTGGGCGCTTGCGACACTTTCAGGTCATTTCAGCGCCAGTCAAAAAGGAAGATGCTGAGGGAAAGGTTCTAGATCTGAAGTTAAAAGCACCAAAGAGGAAGTGAGGGACTAGTTCAAATAGTAAATTGAATATTCCATGAGATATCCACAGATGTGCCTATTTTAACATTATCTAAAAGTTCCATGTGTACAAGCAAAATATCTCTCAATGGAAGATACATTCAAACGTTTACAAAGTACAATACATACAAAACAGTCTATTATGATGGTAAGCAATAGAGATGATTTTCAAAAAAAAAAGAAACAAAAAAATAGATTTAATGTAAAAAATTAAAAAAAAAAAATTAAATTAAATTTAAAAAAAAAAAAAAAAAAAAAAAATAAAATATATATATATATATATATATATATATATATATATAATATATATATATTCATCTCTCAAAAATAGATACCATATATTTGGCCACCTCCCTCCCAGCTAAGGACCCCGCCAGAACCAGGGGGGGGAACGGGCAATTGCAATCCAGAACAAAGTCAAAGTCAAAGTCAGGTCAAATTTCCAACTCTGTCCTACTCTGAAAATACATATTTTAAAAGTTTTGACCAGAAAACTCATCCTTCAAATATCGTACGTTAAAATGATCCTCATCTTGCCAAAAACTCTCAAACCTGGTACTACAAGGAAAATATGTGATTACAACTCGACAAAATATTTTCTTCATAATATTAATGAGACTAACCGTATCAATTCGGAATCTTACTCACAATTTTTAAGGCCGGCTTCCCTGATTCCGACGAGGACACAATTACGAGATTGGAAGGTAAATTGAAACGAGTTTTTCTCGGTGATGTTGTCTCTCCTCTAAGCTGGGAAAAAAGCTACCCGGGTTCTGTATCAAGAAACGGAGATACTCGGTCTTTCAGGGACATTGCCCCCTCTTCTTCTTCTTCAAGTACCAAGTATCTGCCAGACATCGGTGATCATGGCACGCCATTCATCTCTCTGATTAGATAACCTCAGAAAACTAATATAACTCTTCTCTTTCTTTGTCACCCAGCTGTTCAAACTATTCAAATATGTTTTTCTTGGTCTACCTTTACTCTTTTTGCCTTCTATCTTTCCTGTGAGAGCAAGATGTTCAATACGTTTATGTCGATTTAGGTGCCTTAAAATTGCATTTGTCTTTTTCTTATTGTACGAATTAATAACCTTTTAGTTTCAGCTTGCTCTAATACTTCTTCATTAGTTTTCTTCTCTGTCCATGAGATTCTTAACATCCTTCTAAGAAACCACATTTCTGCTGCCTCCAGTTTCTTTCTGTCTTCTGTATTGTAATTGTCCAGCTTTCACAGCCATATAATAATACTGACCATACATAGGCCTTCAAAACGCTATGTTTTGTTGTCATTGAGATTGCCTCCTCTTCTTCTTCCAGTGTCATCTCATGGGTTGAGGTCGACTTGAAATGACACGCCAATCTTCCCTGTTGACGGCTTGCTGCTGCATTCGGCTGCCGACAATCCTGTCCATGTCCTCACGTCATCTATCTAAGTTCTTGCTGGCCTGCCTCTTCCTCTTTTCCCCTCAACTCTACCCCCAAGAAGGTCCTTGTTGACAGTTTGATGGCGTCTTAGGTGTCCAAAATACCTTAGTTTTCTTGTTTTTATTACTTTCCTCTAAGCTGGGAGAAAAGCTTCCGATCGAGATCAAAAATTTCCTGTAAGCGGAGACTTTGGCTTGCTTCCAGTAGACCATTATCCAGGACCTGTTTAGGTTTTTGCCGTTTTGCACCACTTGAAACTGGCGGCAGTGTCGTCCATCTATCTTGCACTCCTTGAAGGAACGGACTGGATGACTTGAAGCATCTGGTGGAATACTGCATCATGGACGGATGAGCGGGGAAAGACATTTGAGGATTGAATGTTCGTTATAATATTGTAGTGTAATCATAGATTCTTCTATTTATTGGAGTCAAAAACTGCTGCCAGTAGACGACGACCCAGGAAAAAAAAATTAAAAACCCAACAATAACAACAAAACAAAACAGACAGTTTTGGTTTGTTGATTTTTTGTTTTGGTTTGTTTTGTTTTGTTTTTGTTTTTGTTTTTTGTTTTTTTTTGTGGGGAGGGGGTGATGGTGTTATTTACTCCATATTTACCCCATTAGTTACTATCCTTTAAAAAATGGCAACGTTAAAGGCTTTACACTACTTGTTCCACTGACTCAGTAGGACAAATTAATTATCTCCCATCCTCCGACAAAACACTTTCTTTCTTTTTCTTTTTTTTTCTTTTTTTTTATTTCCAATTTGGCCAGAAAACTTTTACTTTTTAAAAATTAAATCGATCGATCATTATGAGATCCCATTCCCGAACTTATTGTGAAACGTTTCTACCTTCCGAATTGTTTTTGTTTTTTAATGTCTCGGGTGACAGACTCCGTGACAAATTGGGGGGGGGGGGGGGGGGAGGTGTCATTGCAATCAATCCATATCAATCGTTTAAAGTCGAACAGTTTCCTGGACAATTTTATTTTTTTTATTTGGGGGGGGGGGGGGGGGTTCTTTGTTTGTTGTGATTCTTTTTGTCTGGTTTGTTTTGTTGTTATTGTTGGGTTTTAATTTTTTTTTTGGTTTCTTTTTTTTTTTTTTTTGGTCAGAGTTTGACGGACAAAGGAGACACAATAACATACTACTGCGAACCACCACCACCATCCCCCCCCCTTTCCGATCCGGACAACCTTCTAGGATATACGACAACGTCGTTTTTGTTTGTTTTTGTTTTTGTTTTTTTTTTGTTTTTTAGACTGGAGCTTGCTCGATCAAGCCAACACGATTGTAGAGAGTAGAAGAATGATAAGATTTAAAAGAGAGAGAAAGAGAAAGAAGGGAGGGGGGAGTCTATCAGCTTCGTTAGCCGAGCTTCCTGCGGTTTTCTCGTCAAAGACAAGACTTGTCAGAATCAACGGGATGACAAGACTTACCACAATGACACCCCGTGACGTACAGACAATGGCAAGCCGTTATAATGGCTGCTTATAATATTTGATTGTTGTTGTTGTTGTTGTAATATTTATCTTTTTTTAATTTTTTCTTTTTTTTGAAGTACGCGTGTATGTTTTTTTTTTATCATCATTATTATTTTTTTAAATTTTATTCTGTTTCATTATCTGGAGCTTGCCAGAATTAGACGTTCGGAACAGATATTTTTGACGTTTATTTATTTTGTTTGTTTTGTTTGTTGTTTTTTTTTATCAGAAGTTATGGATTTTAAAACGAGGTCAGGAAATTTGGGTAACGTGAAATCGATGCGTTTGTCATTAAAAATCACGTTCTTCTTGTTTGTTTGTTTGTTTGTTTGTTTTCTTGTTGTATTATTCTTAATATATGCTGATCGAATATATATATATATATATATATATATATATATACATATATTTATATATATATCATTATATAAATAGAATATATTTATATATATACATATAATATATACATATATCAGTATATAAATATAATATATATATATATATATAATATATGTCAGTATATAATAGAATATATTTATACATATATATATATATATATATATATATATATATATATATATATATATATATATATATGCGTCAGTGCATGACATAATCAGTGGGAAGGTGAAAATTCTGGATTTGCATTTTTTGAATTTTTTTAAACCAGAACATATTAATTTTAATTCGAAGTAAATATGGTGATTTTACATGAAGTTTTGGTCAGATTTATGGGAAAGGTATCCAGCAACTTTTCTCAAATTTCCATCTTTTCCACCTTGACTAGCGGTAAACAAATATTTAGAAGTGAAATTAAGCTTTGATATTCCCGAAGATGTATCTAGATACAAAATGGGTTGATTTAATCATTTATGACAAGAACCCATTTTTGATAAATTTACTTTCTAACTAAACTTGGCAATATTTAAAGATTGATGCACGACATGCTTCTTTACTCTGTGGCTATGTGGTCTGGTTGTATGACACTTGCCTTCGGATCGGAAGGTCATGGGTTAGAGTCCCGAGCGCCGCATAGTTGAGTCCTTAGAAAAGGCTCTTTACTCACATTCTCTCACCTCGGGTGTAAAATGATTACCTGGCCGTTAACAGCGTTGTACATGTCCGGGAAAAAAATTGTAATATCGCCTAACAGGCGTCATGTCTCGTCCTATACGTTGTGTAGCTGTTGGGCGTACGTTGTGTAGCTGTTGGGCGTGGACCCCTTGTAAAGAGCTTTGAGCACGTTTAGTGGACATTGCTCTTTATAAAAGCTCAACATTTTTGGGGTTTTTTTGTAAGAGAGTTAGCTTATAGCAAGTGGGTTAAATGAGTTCACAGTGCTTGTATATCAGTTAAACTTGGTCATTATATTGAGTAGTCTAGGTCAGTTTTACGTTCCAAAGTTAAAGGATTGGTCATTATATTGAGTACTAGAAAATTACTTTCTTTGATCGGTGTTACTTGGTATTTGGGGATAATAGCATCAAATTATAGTCTAGTTGTTATTTATTATTTGGGCGTACAGATTATTTAGGTGTACTGATCGTAAAACTGACGTTTACCAAAATAATATTATATCATAAAAGGCGTGGTTTAACATTTATATGTAGGAATTGACGTTTCAGGTTTGAATATGATTTGATCTTACTCTTAGGGGTTGGATTGTAGACTGATCAGGGAACTGTCGAAACTAGTAAGAGGTGTGGCTTGAAAGAATTTACAATAGGGGAAAAACATAGGGCTGCTAGATTCTAGATTTATTCTGATTCTACTTTACGATGAGCTGCACGTTCCTAGCATCCAACTAAGAATCTTTATTTTACGGACTTAGAAATATTCCACGTATATTGAAAATGGTTACTTAGGCTAAATGACTTAACATTTGGATTGATTTGACGGATTTGATTGAATTATGACCATGCTATTTGAGTTGTATTTGGAATTTATCATGATTTGGATTTGGAATTTATCACAACAAATAAAGCTGTGAGAAATGAAACTTGGAATCTGGACTTTTATTTGAATGTCTTGATGTTATGCATTCAATTATCATCATCGGCCCTTGAACTCTTTAGTCATTATTAACATCTACAACACAATGCAAAGGAATAATATTACCATCTATCAAAAAACCACTATACGATCATCAGCCATTACATATGTGAGCGACTCCGCCACATTTTTACTCATAAAATAATAGGAAATAATTATGAAGGAGACTGAGCTCACATTCGTTACTTGTGTTTTGCAGTAAAAAGTGAATATCCTGTCGAAATAATATATTCTTTTTAAAAATTTGTTTTCAAGATTTCAAGTCTGAAGCCAGTGTTCCTTCAGAGACACTAGGTCCATGGAGCCGGAGTTTATCCCGGTTTCTGTAGCGTGAAACGGACAATAGCGATTGCTAGCTACCCTTTGGATAGGACGCAAGTCTATCGCAAAGTCAAAGTACATTCCACAAGATCTAACAGACCGAGCTACCCAATCACTGCTGGGTGGACAGGGCGGGAGGTCGGGGAAAAATAATCTCGGGATCGATCTTGGTCCCTTTGCTTGTGAAGCGAGTGCTCTACCAACTGAGCTATCGGGACCCCGAAGCCAGTGTTAGTTTTTGTAATATGCGACCCCTCGTCTCAAAACGGTATTAAGTCGAGATGATTTAAGATGCTAAAAATGGAATTTGTAGCCAGAAATATCATGCTTAAGTTGAGTTTCTATGCTATATAGAGGAGAAGGAATATCATAATTTACTGTGCTAAATACCAACGTTTCATATTTTTGACCAGTTTAACTACGAGTATAATTTGACTTTTTAGCATCTGGTCCATCCCGACATATTACCGTTTTGAGACGAGGGGTCACATATATTGTTAGATTCTTGTTGTATGTTTTGTACTGTTTGTTTTTTTTACTATTCCGCACATCCGACAATAAATATACATTGTCCGACCTAATTAGGCCACTCATCCTATTTCTTCTTCTTTTTTTTTCTTTTTTACTTGCATTGACTTCGATCTGTCTGTCTGTCTCTCTCTCTCTCTCTCTCTCTCTCTCTCTCTCTCTCTCTCATTATATATATATATATATATATATATATATATATATATATATATATTATATATATAAAATAATATATATATATATATATAATTCCATCTATTATCTGTCTGTATGTCTATCTACCTATCCATCTATCTATCTATATATCCATACTACGTCTTTTCTCTTCCTCCCCTCCTACCACCCCCCCCCCCCCCCCCCCCCCCCCCATCCCCGCCCAATCATCTCCGATATCATCATCGTCGTCATCGTTTTTACTGTACTATCATCATCATCGTTGTCACCTACTCTTAGCATAGTTTCCCGTTTGTTTGGATGTTTGGTCGGCTGAAGAAGACAGACGACAGGCGACACCGGAAGACACTGCATCATTACGCCGCCATCTTGGATCTTAGTCCTTCCTCTCGCTAATGGGCGAGTCTATTGTTAGTCACAGCGGTTTCCTGCCATATTTTCCTTATTATATTCTCTATCCCACCGTCTTCTAGTAAAACGCCTTTCCTTTCTACTTTCTTCTTCTTTTTTTTTTCTTTTTTTTTTTTGTTTTTTGTTTTTTCTTTTTTTTTTTAAACCATAAAATTTTTACCTGGCATATTTATCGAATTAAATTGGCCAATTTTCTTCTTTACCACAAGGCGTGTCTGTCAAAATTCATAATGCCAGATTTATTTTTAAGTCACGGCTTTATGAAATCTGGCCACTTCACAGGTTATTTTGATATGATCGATATATTACTATGTGAAGTCAACATTTTTTTTTCCCTGGCCAAACTGCTAAAAGTTGTTTTTTCATCGTACGCCACCAGAGTTGTTCTCCATTTCTATTCTCAAGATAGATGTCTATTGTTATTTGGATGGGGGAAAAGAGAGCTTTATTTACAAAGGAGTTTGCAAACAGCTTCTTTGAGAGTCTTGTAAGGTTACCGATGGCTTCTAATCACCCCTCATAAAAAAGAAAGAAAAAAAGAAAGAAACGGGAGACAAAGAAGGCCGTCCTATTTATGTATGTGTTATATTTTGTTAGTTCTTTTGTTGGGATAATGGGTGTTCTATACATAACTGGTCGAAAAAATAAATAACTCGATTTTTATGAGATGCTCGGATTCGTTGACAACGTTCAAATCTCGCTTAAAGTTTTATCTTTTTACGTCATAATGTTGCAATATTATTTTCATATTTTGTTGTTGTTAAATTGAATTCTTATCACGAATCCTTCACACTTGTCTCATTGTAATATGTTTTGTTTTATATCACTGTAAAGCGCTTAGAGCCTGTGACAACGGGATAAAGCGCTATATAAATGCCATTTATTATTATTATATTATGATTATAAGACTAGAAGAGTAGGTTGTAGAGAGCGGAGCCAGAAAGGAAAAAAATATTGAGCTTTTTATATAGCGCAATATCCACGAAACGTGCTCCAAGCGCTCTACAAGGAGTCCCCGGCCAACAGTAACACTTAATATGTAGGACGGGACATGACGCCTGTTAGGCGATATTATAATTTTTTTCGGACAACGACAACATTGTTAATGGCCAGGTACTCATTTTACACCTGAGTATGGTGAGAGAATGTGAGTAAAGAGCCCTGTCCAAGGACTCAACTATGCGCCGAACGCGAGGTTCGAATCCAGGACCTTCTGATCCGAAAGCGAGTGTCATACCACAAGACCACATAGCCGCACGATCTACATATACAGAACTGGTCGAAAAAATAAATAACTCGATTGTTATAAGACTAGAAGAGTAGGTTGTAGAGAGCGGAGCCAGAAAGAAAAAGAGTGGGGGGGGGGGGGGGGGGGGGGGGGAACCCCAGAAAATAAAAAGCAGTATTTGAGGGACGATTTGTCTGGCCATAAAAATGTAAGTGTTTTTGTTTTTGGTTTTGGTTTGTTTGGTTGCGGGGATGGGGGGCGGTTGTTTGTTGGGGTTTTTTTTATTTCGTCTGTGCTTTTCCATTATAGGAGGGGGGGGGGGAGGATCAGTGTTCAAGAGTACGACAGAACACCATTTCTCTCTTACTGATCTGCCCAAGTCTTACAAAATGCCCTTTATATTTTAATACGATGACGACGACGACTCCTACTACTACAACTACTACTACTAATACTGCTACCTCTACTACTACTACCACTACTACTACTACTACTACTACTACTACTACTACTACTACTACTACTACTACTACTACTACTACTACTACTACTACTATTATTACTGCTACTACTACTACTACTACTACTACTACTACTACTACTACTACTACTACTACTACTACTACTACAACTAGTACTACTACTACTACTACAACTACTACTACTACTACTACTACTACTACTAATAAATAATAATATGATAATAGTAGTAATAATAATAATAATAATAATAATAATAATAATAATAATAATAATAATAATAATAATAATAATAATAATAATAGTAATAATAATAATGATAATAATAATACCATATATTTTGTATTTATTTCCAATTCCAATTTATTTATTTTCCAACAACAGTCTAGACTATTTTATGTCACTTTCTATACTGCATTACACAGTTCCTCCCCGCCTCCCCTCTGCTGCTAATGATTATGCTAATACCTACATCCCTTATATTATGTATTTATTTCCAATTCCACTGTATTAGTTTTCCAACAATAGTCTAGACTTTACTTTATTTCATTTTCTATACTGCATTACACAGTTCCTCCCCGCCTCTCCTCTTTGACGTAATTAATGGCGCACCTTTTATAAATATCTATTGTTCCATTTAAATTCGTGCTTCCTTACAAAGTAGCATACTATTTCCTGCCCATCACTGTTTTTGTTTATTCATCTTAACAACGCCACTTCCACATTATCTCATTCGTCTGTAGTGTTTCACTCATCTGGTTTTGTTGATAAAGGAGAAACCCGAAACGTCCATTTTATCTGTTTTCGTATATTGAATTGAAGCTTACATTCAATTTCACGTTGTTATTGATTTATTTTTTAAATATTTTGGCCAGAAAATGTAATCATCATGATATATTATATATATTATATATATATATATATATATATATATATATATATATATATATATATATATATATATCATATTGGTATTATATTATTGGTAAATGGAGTGTGGCGTCCAACGGTGTTTAGTTGATTTCTCCCTAAATTATCTGGCCACTTCTTATATTGTTTACTTTCCGGTTTCCTACATCCGATTGGACAGTTACAGTCACTTTGTCTTTGATTAAACTTCTATTCTTATCTTCACTTGTCGTTGGCCTTCCTTTGTTTTTAACACCAATGTAAGATGTGAGAATGTTACGATCTTACTTTGTTAAAAAGAAAGGAATGCCTGTAAGAGAGTAAGCTTATGCAAGAAGTTTACGCAAGAGTTTTTATAAAAACATAACAATAAAACACGGCAAATATTAGAAAGAACCATGGGGGTAGCTGCAGGAGGTTGCATTTATTCTCGGTTATTGTCCACGATACACTTTCGTTGCAACTCAGGGGATACGTTAAAAAACTCAGCGGATATCAGCAACAGGTTGATGCTATTTTTGGTTGTTATACATTAAATGCGGTCATTTTTGATCAAAGTACTTTTATGTCATAAGAGGCGGGGTTTGATGGTAATATTCGAGAAAATTCTTGTTGTTTTTAATATACAAGTTGTGTATGATTCGCTCTTACTTGAAAGAGGCATGTTTTGAATATTAATGTGGGATGTCAAAATCAGTAGGAGGAGTGGTCAGAAAGAATTGTGGAATAGATAGTTCGAAGATGACGTCACTCAGGCCTTTGTTATTGTTTTTGCCATCCGCGTTTGTGAGTTGTTCTCACTAAACTGTATTAAACAGACTATAAAAGTTCATGGTTACACTGAGTTTGTGTGTTGGTCTGTTATACTTCCGGATGGCAATGTTGTGAACTCCTTGGCCAAGCGCATTCTATCCATAGATAGTATGCGCTTGGCTAAGAAGCTCATAACATTGCCATCCGGAAGTATAACGGACCAACACACAAAACTGTGTGTATCCATGAACGTTTATAGTCAGGTTAATACAGTTCAGTGAACATTACTCATAAACGCGGATGGCAAAAAACGATAACAAAGACCTGAGTGACGTCATCTTCTAACTATCTGTAGTTTACGATAGGGTTTAAAACAGAGTGTTTCTATTCTATTCTACATTCGATTCTATTCTACTTGACTATGAGAGACACACTTTAAACCTTTTTCCTCACCATCATTTATTTGAATTCCACGTATATTGAAAATGGTTACTTAGGCAAAATGAATTTACATTTGGACTGATTTTACGGATTTGGAATTTATGAAACTGGTTGAACTAAGACCATGCTATTTGATTTGGATTTGGAATTTATCACAACAAATAAAACTGTAAGAAATTACAGTTGGAATCTGGACTTTTATTTGAATGTCTTGATGTTGTACATTCAATTATCATCATCGGCCCTTGAACTATTCAGTCATTATTAGCATCTACAACACAATGCAAAGGAATATCATTACCATCTATCAAAACGCCACTATACGATCATAAGCCATTATATTATGTGTGTTTTTAATTCAGAAAAGTGAGTGGAGCAGGCACTTATGTTGGTAACAACAAGATATGAAGTGAGTAGAAAAGTGCCAGAAGACAATAGAGAATAAAATTTTTTTTCGCGGCGGTGGTGGGGTTCGAACCTGCGACCTTATTGGTACGACAACTCCGCCTGGCAGGTGAGAGCGTGGCTCTACCGTGTGAGCTATCCACGAACACAAAAAATATTCGTTTCAAACCCAAAGTCATTTCTAGATCCCTCTCTCACCCACTTCTTGAGATCGCCGATTCGTTCACCACCATCGCGAAGTAATTTTGACCAGCAGTTAAGCTTAATAGCCAATATTCTCATCACAAACATATAACATAGAAACGATTGAGACATTGAGTATGCTCCGGTGTATGGGGTGAATTTTTAATTCAGAAAAGTGAGTGGAGCAGGCACTTATGTTGGTAACAACAAGATATGAAGTGAGTAGAAAAGTGCCAGAAGACAATAGAGAATAAAAAATTTTTTCGCGGCGGTGGTGGGGTTCGAACTTGCGACCTTATTGGTACGACAACTCCGCCTGGCAGGTGAGAGCGTGGCTCTACCGTGTGAGCTATCCACGAACACAAAAAATATTCGTTTCAAACCCAAAGTCATTTCTAGATCCCTCTCTCACCCACTTCTTGAGATCGCCGATTCGTTCACCACCATCGCGAAGTAATTTTGACCAGCAGTTAAGCTTAATAGCCAATATTCTCATCACAAACATATAACATAGAAACGATTGAGACATTGAGTATGCTCCGGTGTATGGGGTGAATTTTTAATTCAGAAAAGTGAGTGGAGCAGGCACTTATGTTGGTAACAACAAGATATGAAGTGAGTAGAAAAGTGCCAGAAGACAATAGAGAATAAAAAATTTTTTCCCGCGGCGGTGGTGGGGTTCGAACCTGCGACCTTATTGGTACGACAACTCCGCCTGGCAGGTGAGAGCGTGGCTCTACCGTGTGAGCTATCCACGAACACAAAAAATATTCGTTTCAAACCCAAAGTCATTTCTAGATCCCTCTCTCACCCACTTCTTGAGATCGCCGATTCGTTCACCACCATCGCGAAGTAATTTTGACCAGCAGTTAAGCTTAATAGCCAATATTCTCATCACAAACATATAACATAGAAACGATTGAGACATTGAGTATGCTCCGGTGTATGGGGTGAATTTTAATTCAGAAAAGTGAGTGGAGCAGGCACTTATGTTGGTAACAACAAGATATGAAGTGAGTAGAAAGTGCCAGAAGACAATAGAGAATAAAAAAATTTTATTCTCTATTGTCTTCTGGCACTTTTCTACTCACTTCATATCTTGTTGTTACCAACATAAGT
>NC_088367.1:18714070-18724070 GCF_034508935.2 Berghia stephanieae
AACTGACTCAATCCTAGATAGAGATTTTTGCTACTTTTCAAAATTGAAAAAAAACATGTATTAAAAATTGAGCTTGCACATAGATACCTAGTTTTATTCAACTATCATTAGTAAAAACTAAAAACATTAGCTTTGATACTATACGCCTATAAAATTTGTCTCAGAATATTGTAATAAATAGGCATGGGGTAAAAGTATCCCCGGGTAAACTACGGATATGGTCGGTGTTAGGGTTGAATGAGTTAAGGCTTATTTTTTTGTGCTAGGGTTTCGGAACAGCAACAATTGACTGCTATCGTTTGAATCGGACGCTTTCTTGTTTATCGTGGGTGTCGTGGATAGCTCATACGGTAGTCACGATCTCCCCCCGGCCAGGTGGAATTGTCGCACCAGTAAGGTCGCGGGTTCGAGCCCCCATCGCCACCTCGAAGTTTTTATTCTCTGTTGTCTTCTGGCACTTTCCTACTCACGTCATTTCTTGTTTCTTGTTTATCGAAATGTTTTGTTTTGTTTTGTTTTGTTTTCCTGCCAGGTTGAACATACCTAGCTACTTTATTTTATCACCGCTGGCTAGACAAAACACAACAAAACAAATAAAAAAGATACGCCGACTCAAAGTGGAATTGAACCCGACCCCCTTTGATTGTTATGCGAGTGCTCTACCAATGGGGACAATTTATATTATTTTTTCCCATTTGCCACATTGCAAAACATGGCCAAATTGACCTATACATTATAAAAAAATGTGTTCAGTTTTCAAAATATTTAATATTGTCACAATATGTATAGGTCATTTTGATCAGCTGGATCCTAAGATGTGCTTACATTTTTCATAAAAAAGGAGCGTGTTTTCATTTATTTAAAAAAAATGAGTTTTTATATAGGGCAATATCAACTAAACGTGCTCAAAGCGCTTTTCAAGGGGTCATTGGCCAACAGCAACATTAAACATGTAGGACGGGACATGACGCCCTTTTAGGCGATATTGCAATTATTTTTCGGACAAAGACAATGCTATTAACGGCCAGGTACTTATTTTACACCTGAGTACGGTGATAGATTGTGAGTAACGAACCTTTTCCAAGGACTCAACTATGCGCCGAGCGAGGCTCGAACACAGGACCTTCTGATCCGAAAGCGAGTGTCATACCATTAGACCACATAGCCGCACACGTTCTGGGAATAGTTTGATGTCAAGTGTTTTTCTTTATGGGGATTTTATCATTAAATGATTCGTTTGTGATGACAAGTAATCATTTCAAGTTAGGTAAACACCGATTTATTATTACGTGCGGCTATGTGGTCTTGTGGTATGACACTCGCTTTCGGATCGGAAGGTCCTGGGTTCGAGCTTAGCGCTCGGTGCATAGTTGAGTCCTTGGAAAAGGCTCTTTACTCACATTCTCTCACCGTACTTAGGTGTAAAATGAGTACCTGGCCGTTAACCACTCGGCCACTTCGCCCCCTAATGTATAAATACGTGAAGGACCCGGGTTCGGTCCCCGCTTCGGGCACTTTCGTTTTTTTCCTTGAGCAAGATTATTAACCCCTAATTTGCTCACTTGGACAACATGAGTGATTCCTGTTGACATCAGACATCTTGTTTGATGAGTTATCTATATCCCTTCGTGGGATGCCTAAACGACGATATCTTATGATGTCGTGGCGAAAAAGGCATAATATTTTTGTTTTTTTAATTTATACATTAAGATGGCCTCCATTTTATCAAAAAGTCTTTATAACCCTTGGAGTTATTTGAAGTCCTTTCCCCAAGACTGATATCAACAGTATCGAAATGGTACAAAATAGAGCTGCAAGGAGTATAGCATATCTAGAAATGAACAAATTATAATAGCGTAACAAAACTTCGATCACGTGACTAATTTCATTGATGTGACATTACTGTTTACCTACTAATTAACCCCCCCCCCCCCCCCTTTTTTTTTTTTTTTTTTGTTTTGTTCTTCTGTACACAGGGCTTCAGCATGGCTTCAACCATGCTTATGTTGAACATAATTTTTTTTAATTTTAAATCACAGATGACTCCCTCCGGATCGGAAGATTACGATGTCCTATTATAGTTGACATTACTGCAGTGCGCGCGCGCTCGCGCGCTCTCGTCTCGCACACTTTATTATTATTATTATTTTTATCTTATTCATCATTGTTAATCACTTCCGCCTCACCCCGCGTAAACATCCCTTACTCACTCATATCCGTCCCTTTATATCCTCACCACTCACCACGCATCCATCCACCCATCCACCCATCCATCCACTCATCCATCCACCCATCCATCCATCCACGCATCCACACCCATCCATCCACCCATCCATCCTTCCCTCAATCCTCCATCACTCACCACCACTCTCAAACTTAACACAATCGTAATCCAACTTTTTGTCTTCTTTCTTTTTCCTTTTTAAGGCATTTATATTCTCTATTTGTTTCCAATTTTTTTTCTTCCTTCTTTCTTTTGTATTTTTCTCTTCTTCTTTTTTTTTTTCACGCCTATTTAATTCCCAAGGGCCGGGCGATTAACACTCTTGATTAAATAAGTCCAAGAAGATTTTAATTCCCTTCCTCTTTGTTCTTTACCGCTTTCATCTGATTTTTTTTTCTATCTATTCAAATTTTGCATATTTTCTCGCAAGTTTTTGTTTCCAAGAAAAAAAAATATTATTCAAGTTATATTTTTCAAGTCTTAACTTTTGCCTTAAGCCAGTCGGAATTGTCACCTTTTGTTTTGAAAAATTCAATGCGTATTTGGAGCTTGCGATTTTTAATTCTTCTATTTTCTTTTTCGAAATTTAATGTGTAAATAATTTGTTTATCTGCGAGTGTTGTAATCCGGGATAATGCATGTTTTAACTAGGGATATTGGAATTGTTACGGGGGAAATCATATATTGAAGTTAAAATATAGTATAACCTACAAAACTAAACAGAAACAAAAGAGTAAATGTATAGATTAGAAATAATGAATGAATTTTTGTTTTTAATGGCTGAAAATATGTCATAATTGTAAATACAAATGTTGTAATGTGAAAGAGAAGAAAGGAAGAAAGAAAGAAAGAAAGAAAGAAAGAAAAAATAATATAGATAATAAAATGCGTAAATGAAAAGAAAAAAAAAGAATAGAAATGGATAAAGAGATTAGATCATCGAATCAATTTGATAACAACATTGTGTTTTACAATTATAGGAATAAATTTTGTTATTGGTTGTTTTCTTTTATTTTGTTTTGTTTTGATTTTTGTTTTTGATGGGTTTTCTTCATTTTTGATTTGTTTTTTTTATTTGTCTTGTTGTTGTTGTTTTCTAGATTTTGGGAAGTAGAGTAAGCTTGTTTTAAAATTAAAAGAAATGTTCAAAAAAATGGTTTAAATTTTTTTCACAAATAAAATGATGAATATACCTTAGACGTCTATATCTTATATTGTATTATCTAGATGATTTTGTCTGAATACATACAAGTTAGATTATGTTAGCTTTAAACGCAACATATTTCATATGCTCCACACCACATAATCAGAGGCACGGAATGATCCAAATCACGAGAATTCAAGGAGGAAAGAAGAAGAAGAAGAAGAAGAAGAAGAAGAAGAAGAAGAAGAAGAAGAAGAAGAAGAAGAAGAAGAAGAAGAAGAAAAGAAGAAGAAGAAGAAGAGAAGAAGAAGAAGAAGAAGAAGAAGAAGAAGAAGAAGAAGAAGAAGAAGGAGGAAGAGGAGGAGGAGGAGGAGGTGGAGGAGGAGAAGAAGAAGAAGAAGAAGACGAAGTTGGTTTTTTTTTTTTTTTAGGTATTCCCTTTAACTCAACGTCATTAGATACACTTAAAAAAATGAGATATTTATTATGGGACATCTTTGAATAAACTGTTTTTAAAGATTTGGCCAGAAAAACTCGTCCTTCAAATATCGATGGATTAAATTGACCCGCATCTTGTCAAAAAACCTTTCCAACCTGAGACTGTCCTGTGAAATCCTATTTTTGAGAGGTTTTGACAAGATTTAGGTCATTTGAAGGAGGAGTTTTCTGGCCAAATTTTAAATACGCGTTTTAGTTCTGTTTGGGTTTTTTTTTTTTTTTTTTGGGAGAGGGGGGGAGGGTAGGTGTTTTGTTGGTCATGTTTTTTTTTTTTTTTATTTTTTGAGTTTTTTTTTAAGTTTTGTTTTTTTTTTGTTTTGTTTTTTTAGTTTTATGAATATTTTTTTTTTTTTCAGAGTAAAGGAGAAAAGGGTAATTTGAATGAACCCAAATCGGTAGTTAAATAGACGTAGATGATGGTCAGTGAAGGACAGTCGTTGCTAGTATTCAAAATTAATTTGATAGAGCATCTCTTTTATTTTTAGGTTTTATCATGTGGTTATATTTTGTGAAATTACACAATGCGTTTTAGTTTTATCACGAATCACCAATCAACACCGAGACACCACAACATCAAACAATCATCACACACCACCGCATCATGCTTCAGCAGCAGAAGAACATCAATCATAACAACTCCACAGTCAATAGATCATACAATTAACATAATCGATTTTTTTTTATTATATCATCAACGTATCATTAACACACCACATCACATCATAACAGCATCATCATCAACATCATCATCATAGTGTCACGTCAATATGAGGGTCATTTTTCCAGAGTACGGCAATTAACTGGTCAAAGCTGACCTGATATTGGATCCATAATACTCTTATAATAGGCTTTTATAACCAGATTCTAGGGAGAATTTGACCGACACAAAAATAATATTTTGATATACGGATCGCATAGTTTCTATTTCATTTGACTTGATTTCATTTGACCTTGATATTCTGAAATCTCTATTAGGTTGACCGCTCTCTCGCTCTCTCTCTCTCTCTCTCTCTCTCTCTCTCTCTCTCTCTCTCTCTCTCTCTCTCTCTCTCTCTCTCTCTCTTTCTTTTCTCTCCCTTTCTCTCTCTCTTCTTTCTTCTTTTCTCTCTCTACTACTTTTTCTACTACTACTTCTTCTTTTTCTTCTCCTCCTTCTTTTTCTCCTCCTCTCTCTTCTCCTCTTCTTCTTCTTCTTTCTTCTTCTTCTTCTTCTTCTTCTTCTCTTCTTCTTCTTCTTCTTCTTCTTCTTCTTCTTCTTCTTCTTCTTCTTCATCATCATCATCATCATCATCATCATCTTTGTCTTCTGAGTGCGTCTTTTCGAGCGTTTTGGGGTCGACTCAGGGATGCAAACAAATTTTGATTACATAAATTACTACTAGCTACTACTACTTCTAATAATAATAAATACAATAATGATAAATAACAAACGCACAAAAGTCAAATTTAATCCCTGCCATTAACGTGTAGTGTAAAATAAATAGTAAATAATTGCAGTGCCATCGGCGTGATTCGTGTGCAAAGGGAGATAACCACAATAAATGGTTTCCAATTATTATGATGATGTTTAAATTCCGTTTGTTTGGAAGAAGAAGAAAACAAAAAGTATAAAGATTTGAAAGAATGCTTAGAATTGATTGGGCCATGCCTTTTTTGTTTCCTAAGCATCGGTAAAAGGAGGGCCACGTCCATAATAATTATTAGAACGCGTTGAAAAGTTATGCGGTAACCTGAAAACTAATCTTCGATGTGTCAGTGCTTTTTCCTCCAGGGGAAATTTATATCCATTCATTAAAAGTTGTTCTCCAAGGGTTTATTCCTTTTGTTTGGACACAAAATGTGTAGTTTTTATGTTGTGTTGTGTTGTGTTGTTTTTGTTTTGTGTTGTTTGAAACACAATGTGTAGTTTTTATGTTGTGTTGTGTTGTGTTGTTTTTGTTTTGTGTTGTTTGAAACACAATGTGTAGTTTTTGTGTTGTGTTGTGTTGTGTTGTTTTGTGTTGTTTGACACACAATGTGTAGTTTTTATGTTGTGTTGTGGTGTGTTGTTTGACACACAATGCGTAGTTTTTATGTTGTGTTGTGGTGTGTTGTTTAGCTTGAGAGAGTTTTTTTTTTTAGTGCATAATGGTGTGGTGGTTGGGCGAGAGAGACTTAAATTTTGTTGATATGTGCCAGAGATAATAAAATATTATGTTGAAGATTAAAAACACAATAAATGAAACATTGGATGTGTCTTTGTACGTTTACGGGGCAGCATCGCTCAGCAGGTACGGTTCTTGCTTCGTACTCAGAAGTTACTCATTAAGTATCGAGTTCGTATACTCGTTACGCTGTGTGGACCAGGAAAAACACATCGCCCTAGCTCAGTTTGCGGCGCTTCGCTGCGGCTGACGCCTGGGTTATTCCAGTCTTCCCTTGGAACAGACTCTTATGACACATTTCTCCAATGGGATGAATAAAAGGAATTTTATTTAATTTATTTTTTATCTATTTAAATTAAAAATTATCACAGCATTGTTAAACTGACTGAAAAACGTATAGATAGTATGCGCTTGGCTAAGAAGCTCACAACATTGCCATCCGGAAGTATAACGGACCAACACACAAAACTATGGTGTAACCTTAAACGTTTATAGCCTGGTAAACACAGTTTACTGAGAATTACTCATAAACGCGGTTGGCGAAAAGCAATAACAAAGACCTGAGTGACGTCAACTACATTCTATCTATTGACTCTCAGAGGCTTTGAAGGGAGTACCAACAATGGAACTCACCAATGTATTTTTTAGGAGAAGAATTTATTATATCCTTGGTTACGATAAAGATCGTTGTTTAGTCGATTTTGTTACTGTTAGAGATCATTCGTATTGTAAGGACTTGCGTATTAAAAGGTTATCGATATTCAAAATTTCATTTTATTAAAATGAATTCGAACTGTTTTTGCCTGTGTAATGGTTTAAAAAATGATTAAGACAGTCTTTCATTGGCCTCGACTGTTTTGGTTTGTCTGTGGTTGTTGTTTTTGTTGTTGTTGTTTTGTTGGTTTTTTTTTTTGTTTTTTTTTTTTTTTGGGGGGGGGGGGGGTTGTTTTTTTGGTTTTGTGTATGTGTGAGAGTGTTTGTGTATGTGTTTGTGTTGGGGTTTTTTTTCTCCAATATTTTTTTTTTGGGTTTTATTTTGCTTTTTTGTTTTGTTTTCTTGTTGTTTTGTTTTTCTTTTAAATTTTACCTTTATAAAAGAAATTCTCTCACTCTCTGGCTTATTGGGCAAAGGTAATTTTCGACTTCCGGGGGTTCTTTTTTTTTTTTTTTGGTTTTGTTTTTGTTTTTTTGTTTTTTTACACTCTTCCTTACTCTTTTTTTCAGTGTGTTCGTTGTTGTTGTTGTTGTTGTTGTTGTTGTTGTTGTTGTTGTTGTTGTTGGGTTTTTTGGAGGGGTTGTTTTGGGGGGGGTTTGGGGTTGTTGGTTTTTTTTTTTTCCAATTTGATCTTTTATCATATTTTTATACGGTTTAAAAGAAAAATAGAAATTCTCTCACTCTCTGGCTTAAGAGACAATACGAATTCAACTGATTCCTGCTATAGTGGGCTGGACTCGTTAAAGGTGGGTGTTCTTTATTTTATTCGTTCTGTTCTATCTTTCAAAGCTAAGAAGAAGAAGAAAAAAAAAAAAAAGAAAAAGAAAAAAAAATAATGTTAAGTGTTGAGTTTCCATCGTGTATTATCTATGGTCTCATAGATGACTATTACAACATGACTCGATCACAGGCCAGTATAGATTCCCTGCTTTAATTAGTTTCTATCACGCTATCTTACCTCATATCCTCAATTAATATTTTTTTAAATCATATTTTGTGTGTGTGTGTGTGTTTGTGTGTGTGTGTGTGTGTGATTGTGTATGTGTGCGTGTGTGTTGTTGTTTCTCTCTCTCTCTCTCTCTCTCTCTCTCTCTCTCTCTCTCTCTCTCTCTATCTATCTATCTATCTATCTATCTTGTTTGTTTTGGGTTTGGTTTTTTCATTCTTTGGGTTAATTTTGGTTTTTTGGTTTTTGTTTTTGTTGTTAGGTTTTTCTCTTTTACTATTTTTTTCAAATATTTCTTTTTTATTTTTTAGATTTATCTTGCTATCTGGCGTGTTGGTCCAAGATAGTTGTCCGACTTCCGGATGACCGTGACCTTACGTAACACCTAAGAGACAATACCAATTCAATTGATTCCTTCAGTAGTGGGCTGTATTCGCTTCGGTGGATGTTCTTGATTTTATTCGTTTCGTTTTCTAGTCTTACTTTCAAAGCAAAGAAAAAAAAAAGGGGGGGGGGGGATGTAAGGTGTTCTGTTTCCACCTCGTATGTCTATTCCACCCGCCCTCCCATTGGAAAACCCTTTCATTTCTTAGTAATTACGTAATCGTTGAATAATTCTTTGAACGCATTGAATAAACATTTTATTCAACGATTGCAGAACATTGGCGCAGATGGTGTGAAATTAGGTGTAAAAGGCAACTGATTGGTAATTAAAAATAATCATTTGGTGCGCATGAATACAAATCCAACGTTTTTCCTTATTTTTTTTAGGTCAAATTGTCATTCAGGCAGATGGAGAAAAATACAAATTGTGGCGAATATAACTGCTTCTACCATTACAATTGGTCACGAAATATCTAATAATCTTACTTGGAGGGGTGGAATAATGAATGCATTCTTTCATTTCCTGCCTTGTATTTATTAAACTCGTTATATTTTTATCGTGTAATGTAAATGATGCTGCTCGAAGCTCGAAGAAATAAATAATAATGTGAAATTGAATGTAAGCTTCAATTTAATTACAAAAACAGATCGAATGAAGAAGAGAAACATCTTAACTGCGCTACTATCACATTATCTCATTCATCTGTGGTGTTTCATTCATCCTGTTTTGTTGATAAAGGGGAAACCCGAAACATTCATTCGATCTGTTTCTGTAATTAAATTGAAGCTTACATTCAATTTCACATTATTATTTATATTTTGATCGTGCAATAACACATACTCGCAAGCACGTAGTGTTATCAGCGACATCTATATATTATTATGTAGTCCTAATTAAGATCGATGCAGAGACGCATCTATGCGCTTTTATTTTTTTCCATCCGTTTGTGAGTTGTTTCATATATCTGTTTTAAAAGACCGAAAAAGTTCATTCACAGTTTCTGTATTTTGAGCTTACTTCGGATGTCAATTTGTTTAACTCTTGGCACAACTCGCATTCTATCTATAGTGTTATATATTGGGCACGATAAAAATAACATTTTAATAAATACAAAGACATGAAAGAATCGTCTATTATCTCATAGACGACGACTATTAAAACATGACTCAATCCCAGGCCATTATAGATTCTATACTTTCATTATTTTTTATCACGCCATCTTACATGATATCCCCAATAGGATTCAATAGTCGTAACGTCACTTCCTTCCTAATGACGCATGGTAACTTAGCAACACTGGCTCTAAACTATCGGAACAATGGCGGACGCCCGTATGAAATTTTTCTCCGGCGAGCATAAAAGCGTATAATGTTTTGACTTTTACACATTCTGGTCACAAGACATATGAAAAGTTCTAGCCAGATTGAAGAATAAAAAGTAATAATTTTCTTTGTTTAGAACCAAGATGGCCGCCGTTGCCGGGCTGCGTGACATCAAACTACTGAATCCAATTATTGTCATTTTACCAAAAAAAATGACTATAATATTTGTGCATAGTTTGACAATAATAGTTTGTGCGTGTGTATGTGTGAGAGTGTTTGTGTATGTGTGTGTGTGTTGGGGGTTTTTTTTCTCCAATATTTTTTGGGGTTTTATTTTGCTTTTTTGTTTTGCTTTGTTTTGTTTTCTTGTTGTTGTTTTTTTTTTTCAATTTTACCTTTATAAAAGAAATTCTCTCACTCTCTGGCTTATTGGGCAAAGGTAATGTTCGACTTCCGGATGACCGTTACCTTGCGAAAATATACGTATCAATAGGAGCGATCTATATCACCCTTCCGTGTGCTCGAGATCATTGGTCACATTGGAATGTGTGCTCAAAATGACCCACATAGTGAAAAGTGTTCACAGTTTGAAAATTTATTTCCAATACCACAATTTGTCATT
>NC_088367.1:18729070-18731570 GCF_034508935.2 Berghia stephanieae
AAGATTAAAAAAGAAAAAAAAACACAAAGTATCATAAGAATTCATATGAATAGATTACATATTATGCTTGTAATCCTTTGAATACGATTCTAGATTACAGTACAGCATTTTCTACAAGATTTAACTCACTCACCCCTAACACCGACGATATCCCTAGTATACCCGGGGTTACTTTTACCCCCATGCCTATTTATTACATTTTTTTTTGAGACGATTAATTATAGGCGTAGTGTCACAATTAATATTTAAAATTTTTACAAGTTAATGATAGTTAAATAAAACTATCTATGTATCCTACATGCTCATTTTTAATACATTTTTTTTTCCAATTTTGTAAAGTAGCAAAAATCTTTAGGATTGAGTGAGTTAATTAATATACCCTGTTTCCTTATTTTATTATTTGCTGAACAAAAAAAGTCTCCACTGCACCCCGGGATTGATACGTACTATCTCTTTATGCAGATAATACCAGGGACCACCAAACAAGCGATGTAGCGTCCGTCTAGTACAAAGTTTAATAGATCCGTACGCGATCTTGAAGTGAAGATCTCTGGCTTCCCATAAATCATATTTTTTAAATGGGTCCGTGCATAAGATCGTAAATAAATGAGACTCCGCATCGATCCATCCACGATGTAGTTCTAACGTTACGTAGTATAGTAGTCTTTGTCTTCATCGTTTATCATCCGTTTATTACTACAATGTCGTAGTAGTAGTAGTAGTAGTAGTAGTAGTAGTAGTAGTAGTAGTAGTAGTAGTAGTAGTAGTAGTAGTAGTAGTAGTTGTTAGTAGTAGTAGTAGTAGTAGTAGTAGTAGTAGTAGTAGTAGTAGTAGTAGTAGTAGTAGTAGTAGTAGTATAGTATAGTAGTATATAGTAGTAGTAGTAGTAATAATAATAATAATAATAATAATAATAATAATAATAATAATAGTAATTATAATAATTCGGTTCTTGTTGTATTATTTTTAAAAGTTAGGTCTGGGGTTTTTTTATACCTGGTTCATTACCAGCCAAGATATTATTATTATTTGTTAGTATTTGTGGAACACTCTAGGGAAAGGGTCCACTCCGCGTATTACGAGTACTTTTGAGATATGATTGATAAACAGTGTTTTTAAAAATTAAAATTGTGTTCCAGGTTCCACAAAATTGTAAAGTGAAATTTGCTCTGTAAGTAGTCCTTCAGAGTCAATAGAGCCCATGGAGCTGGAGTTTTTCCCGGTTTCTATAGCGTGAAACGGACAATAGCAATTGCTTGTTATCCTTTGGATAGGACGCTAGTAAGTCTTTCGCAAAGTACTTCCCGCCAGGTCTAACAAACCGAGCTACCCAATCACTGCTGGGTGGAGAGGAGTCCTTTGGGTAGCTGGGTTTGTAAAACTGAATTCTGATCTGAGTGAGAGACTATACTTACAATGGTGAACTTTGATGAATGTTACTCCGCTGCAAAACAAAACAAACCCAACCTGTTTCAAATTGGGTTCGACCTGGCGACCTATCGATCCAAGGACAAACTAACTTCCTTAACCCTCTCCTTACCAACTACAGGAAAATCGTCACATTCGTAACGATGCAACCAACAACTTTCTCATCTAATTATTCTTGTTTCTCATAAACATTGAAGAAAATGTGTTCATTATAATTATAGCCATAAAAACTGGACACTGTATTGTAGATCTCATTTTGTTGAACAATATTATGCATAGAATGTACTTGTTAGTCTTCTGTTTCAGTAAGAAAAATCTATTTTTGTGTTGGGCGGATGTGACGTATTGGGGAAAATTCTGAAACTGCCCGGTAAGGAGAGAGTTAACCACTGCGCCACCGGCTCAACCTACCGTTCACTTTTTTTCACATCTATTGTCAATTATTTTCATTCCATAACCAAAATCCTCTTTTCCCCGCGAAGACATTAATCCCTCTGTTGCTGCTATCTATCAATTCCTATCTCCTTTGACAAAGAGACTAAGCCGCTTACGATGTATATTATAATGATAATTTGAGTGTTTTGTCTGCGTCTTAAGCGGCATTCTTATGATTTATATCGGTGAGAAGTAGAAGAATGAATCGTCTTATTCTTTCCCTACCATTTTCTGGGACAATGAAACAGTTGTCTCGATCCGATTAGGTCTCTTGCATGAATTGTCTTTGGTCGGATGGATGGATGGTGGAATTGGTCGTGATGATGGGGGGGGGGGGGATTATTATGACGATTATGACGACGATTTTGATGATGATGATGATGATGATGATGATGATGGTGCTGGTGATGATGATGATGATGATGATAATAATGATGGCGATAATGAATATGATAAAAAATGATAATGATATGCGAAAAATGATGATGATGACGATGATGATGATGATGATGATCATGATGATGACCCGTATGGAATTGTAGAAGATTACAAAGCAAATACGCACATCAATCAAAGTCGCTGGTTATCCCTTAATTATTATAGATATATCCATATCCATAATTTAAGAGGACACCTT
>NC_088367.1:18736570-18739070 GCF_034508935.2 Berghia stephanieae
ATATATATATTGTATATTTATGATATATTTATATATATAGTATATATATTATGTAGTGTGTGTGTGTGTGTGTGTGTGGTTGTGTATGTATATTGTTCTGTATCACATATTTCTATTCTTAACATATATGCAGTTTTATTACCCCAAAACAACAACAACAACAACGTGGCGATCAATAGGACAAAAAAAAAAAGAATGTATATATAGATATAGATATAAAATTCATTGTACAATTTCTGTTTTATATCTATTTACCATGTTTACACGGTGGGTTTATACAATATATAATTATCTGTGTGTCTCCTTCAGATATCTTACCAGCTGGTGGACTCGTTGCTACTACAAGCCTCCCTTCCACTCTTTGTCGATCTGACAGAGGCCGTTGACGTCATCGTTGCTCCAGAGGCGCCAGTCATGCAGGTAACATTAAATACGCTTCAACATGTATTAACGTCACTTCCTTCGTAATGATGCATGGTAACTTAGTAACTGGCTCTAAACTATCGGAACAATGGCGGACGCCCTTATGAAATATTTCTCCGACGAGCATAAAAGCGGGGGAAAAAAACATTATAAATCTGATTATGTTTTGACTTTTACACATTCTGATCGCAAGACACATGAAAAGTTCTAGCCAGTATGAAGAATTTAAAAGTACCGATTTTCTTTGTTTAGAACCACGATGGCCGCCGTTGCTGGGCGACGTGACATCAGATTATTGAATCGAATTGTAGCAGTCCTTGATTTTAGAGCCAGTGGGGATCTGTCTTCTTTTTCTTCTTCTTCGTCGTCGTTCCTTTTCATATTATTGTCTTCGTGTTTGAATGTTTTGTTGGTGAAGGAACGCCGTTGTCTTCCTCAGTTCTGCCAGGGACCAGGGACCTCTGCCAGTTTGGTCTGCAGAGGTGTGGTGGTACCAGGCCAAAAAAAAAACCTCTCTTGCTATAGTATTGTTTGTTTGTTTTTTTTTGTTTTGTTTTGTTTTTTTTTTTTTTGTTTTTTTTTTTTGTTTTTTTTTAAGGGTTTTACGTCGCTTGCAACACATTAAGGTCATTTCAGCTCCAGGAAAAAGGAAAAACATGGGAGAGTAAAAAAAAAGTAAGACAGAGGGGAATTGGATCAAATAGGGAACAGATGTAGATTCCAAGAGCTCACTATCAAAGTACTTATTTTGGAGATCACCTGAAAGTCTCATCCAGTCACAAGCACAGGTCCCCACTAAGAGAAATACATTCAAATATTTACAAATCATATTATGATATGTAAACAAAACATAATACATTAAATAACAGAGAGATGATTTACAAGGAAAAAAATATCATCTCCCAAAACTAACTATGCATTTGACAAAATGAGCAGCGCGGGTGATCTAACTCGGGTAACTTTCGGGTACGAAGCAAAGACCGTGCGCTGAACCACGCTGCCCCCATAAAGCTGGAGATCATGGCGATTTCCAGTAGCTTGATACAAATACTATTACCTCCTCGGATGTTACAATGTGACATGTCCTGTATGGAATGGGAATTTGGTCTCTTACTATTTGCTACGCTTTGTTGGAAGGTGGGATGGGTGGTTTGTTTGTTTGTTTGTTTGTTTGTTTCTTTGTTGTTGTTTGTTGCTGTTTTTGTTGGGGTTTTGGTTTGTTGTGTTTTGGTGTTTGTTTTTTTTTTGTTTGATTGTTTTGTGGGTTTTTTTTTTAATGTTTTGTTTTGTTTTGGGGTTTGTTTTTTTGTTTGTTTTTTTTTAATAGATTTATTGTTTGTTTTATTTTGGGGGGGGGGGTTGTTTCTTTTTTTTAAATTGGATTTTTAAATATTTATTTTTTATTTGTTTCCCCGCTTTTTTTTTCTATTTTTGTTGTTCGATTGTTGTTTTGTTGTTTTGTTTTTCGTCTGTTTGATTGTTTCTTTGTTGTTTTTTTTTTTTTTTCTTTTTCTATTTTGCTTATTGTATTGTTTAGCTCATCAAACAAGACACGTTTTCATGATCATTTAATAACGGGCATTTACATTTTTATTTCATTCCCATTTAGACTGGGAAGGAGGGGGGGGGGGGGGGCTTGGATATATAAAAAGACAACCCGCTTTACAAAATACATTTAGATTATGCTCCTTTTTACGCAGCAGCCTTTTTGGGTCACCGTTGTCTCATACATACTTACTGTAATCCTTGTAGAAGATATTACAAGACAGCCTTATGATTATAATTCTTTCTTTTTTTTTTTTAAATTGCTTGTCTTGTAGTCCGGTATAAGGGAACTAATCCCCTGTATATTTCTAAATATGCACTTTAGACGCAGAGTAGCGGCCCTTCGTCGGATTATGCCATTAGTTGCAGGATTACGCTGATGGCTGGTTGTGATATTATGAGGTATTAAGAGAGAGTGATACTAACACTGCAGTGCAGAGCGGCCGTAATTCCTAAGATTATGGTAGGTTGTTATGGCGCCATTAAAAGAATGCTTAAAGAACTTATAATAATTTTTTTTTTTTTAAACACA
>NC_088367.1:18746570-18786570 GCF_034508935.2 Berghia stephanieae
GTTTGTTTTTCAAAATGTTTCCCAGGTCCATGAAGGCCTGTTTGGCTTGAGTTATTCTTGCTCGTATGTCTCGGTTACATCTTCCATCTGTTGTCACTATTGAACCTAGGTATTTAAAACTTTCTACGTTGGTAAGTTGCTCGCCGTGAATCGTTATATTGCAGGTGTTGTTGTTTTCGGGGTTTTTCTGTATTACCATGCATTCCGTTTTGGTGATATTCACTTCCATTCCTTGGCTTCACTATCTACTACCACTTTGTCAACAATCTTTTGAAGTTGGATTTCTGATGTTGCAATGAGTACCGTATCGTCTGCGTATCTTATATTATTTATGTTGTGACCTCCTACTTTTATTCCCTCCATATTATTTATGCCCCTCATGATTGTTTCTTGGTATAGATTAAACAGATCTGGTGAGGCAACACACCCTTGACGGACTCCTTTCTTAATAGGAATGGAATTTCCTGTAGAGTTTCCGATTTTGATAGATGCCTGCTGGGTGTAGTATAATGTTTGCATGAGTCTGAGGTCTTTCTCATCAGCGCCAATGGAGTGCAGTTGTTTTAGTATTTCTTCGTGGCGTACTCTATCAAAAGCTTTTTTGTAGTCGACAAAACAGAGGTATAGTGGGGTCTGAACCTGTATAGCTCTTTCACTTAAAACACGGAGGAGGTATATTGCGTTCCTTGTCCCTCTGTCAGGTTGGAATCCATATTGTTCTTCTGCGATTTCGGGGTTAATCTTATTCCTTAGCCTGTTGATAATTATACGCAACAGTATTTTGTTGATGTGGCTTATTAAACTTATAGTTCTAAAATTTTCGCATCTGACTGCACCTGCTTTCTTTGGTATTGCTATGAAAATAGAGTTACAGAGATCTTCTGGAATTTTCCCAGTATTGTATATATTGTTGAATAATATGTGAAGTTCATCAATTGCTAGATCGCCTAGGCTTTTTAATACCTCTACAGATATTTCATCAGGGCCTGTTGCTTTACCATCCCTCATTCGTTCCATGGCATGTTCAATTTCACTTTTGGTGATGTTTGGTCCGCTTAATGGTTCTTTGAATTTCAGTGGTGGTTCATTTCTATTTGGATCATTGTACAGTTCGCCTATGTATTCTACCCATCGGCTTTCTATATGTTGTTCTTCAAATAGCAGTCCCCTTGTTTGTTTTGGATACAACTTCCTGCTGCTTTGCTTTTCCTTTTCCCTGATAGTTCTTTTATTCTTTGGTGAGCTTGTTGAGGGTTGGGTTTGTATTCTCTTTCGATTTCGCAGCATTTCCAGTCTAGATAGTTCTCGTGTGCCTCGATGCATTTGGATTTAATGTGGTTGTTCAATGTTTGGTATTCTGCAGACCCTCTGTTGAATTTTCGTCTTTCTTCAAATAGGTTTAGAATTTCATTTGTCATCCATTCCTTTTTGCTGTTTATTTGAGCTATTGGTAAATGCTTTTCTGCAGTTGCTTTGACACACTTTTGGAATATATCAAATTGTTTTTCACATTTTTCGTTATCAGGTTCACTTTGGCTTTGTATCATGAGTGCATTTTCAAATTCTTCTCTCATTTTTGTTTGTATGCCATTGTCTTTGCATAACCTGTAATCCCTCTTTATTCTACCAGCTGTTCTCTGAATAGCTTTAAACTTTATCCTTACTGTACAAACAACTGGGACATGGTCACTGTCTACATCGGCGCCTGTGTAGGTTTTGCAATTTAATATGCCATTTCTGAATCTTGATGATACTGCTATAAAGTCTATCTGGTTCCTTGCTCTGTCCCCTGGTGATTGCCATGTCCAGGTTCTTCTTGGGTGTTGTTGAAACCAGGTGTTTGAAATCATTAATTTATTTGTTCTACACCAATCTGCCCAGATGTTTCCTCGTTCATTTCTGTCTCCGAGTCCATGTGGTCCGATTATGTCACCATCTCTGCCTCTGCCAATCTTAGCATTTAGGTCCCCCATTACCATAAGGACTTCTTGTGATTTACACATTCGTTTTGCTTTGTCTAGTGAATGGTAAAACTCTGTCATATCTGCATCTGTCGCCTCTTCTGTTGGTGCATAAACTTGAATAATATTGGTGTCAACTACAGGTCCTCTTAGCTTAACCAGCAAAACTCTGTCTGAGATTGCTACGTGCCCTTTGTAAAATTTGGTTGATTTTTGGTCTAAGATCATCCCTACTCCTTTTTGGAAAGAGGCTCCACCACTCCATATGATCTTATATGTCGTGTTGTTTTCTTGTTTTGACATGGTTCCCTGCTCTTTCCATCTCATCTCTGCCAGGCCAAGAATATTTATTTGGAGCCGTTTCATTTCTTTTAGAATGTTGTTTAGTTTTCCTTTTTGGGCACAGGTCCTGACATTCCATGTCCCAATTTTGGTTTTGTCACATTTGTTAAATTTATTTCGCCTAGTAACTGGCTGACGGTTTGGTGTGACCTGACGAACATCACGCTCCCAACCGAGCGAGGCAGCAGTCTTCCGTGAAAACATGCTCCCCTTTACGCTGTCACCGTTTAACTTTTTGGACTTATTCATGCAGTTAACTCGGCAAAGTTACAAGAATGGTTTGCCATTGCCTATTCTTGTCTTGTATTATATAGTGCAATATCCACTAAACGTGCTCAAAGCGCTTTACAAGGGTTCCCTGGCCAACAGCAACACAACATGTAGGACGGGACATGACGCCTGTTAGGCGATATTATAAATTTTTTTTCGGACAGAGACAACGCTGATAACGACCAGGTACTCATTTTACACCTGAGTACGATGAGAGAATGTGAATAAAGAAACATTTTCCAAGGACAACTATGCGCCGAGCGAGGCTCGAACCCAGAACTTTCTTCATCTTCTTCTTCTTTTTCTTCTTCTTCTTCTTCTTCTTCTTCTTCTTCTTCTTCTTCTTCTTCTTCTTCTTCTTCTTTTCCTCCTATTTTCTCGGTTATCTCATCATCATCATCCTCATCATCATCATCATCATCATTATCATCATCACCATCATCATCATCATCTTCACACCATCATCGTCATTATCATCATCATCATCATCATCATCATCATCATCATCATCAATCATTGTTTCTTTTTTTTTTCTGTGCATTCTAGATTGGTAGGTTTTGGGTACCAGCTATTGAAAGTCTTCGTGCAGTAAGACAGACTCACCCAAGAAACTTTCCTTGGAGCTTGGACATCGACAACAGTGTATTAGGGTGAGGAGATTGGAATAGGATTCAGTAGTCTGATGTCACGCCGCCAGGCAACGGCGGCCATCTTGGTTCTAAACAAAGAAAATCATTACTTTTTATTCTTCATGCTGGCTAGAACTTTTCATTCCCTTTTCATATGCCTTTTGATCAGAATGTGTAAAAGTCAAAACATGATCAAATTTATGTGGGTTTTTTTTTTTCCTCTGGAAACGTTTTTATGCTCGCCGGAGAAATATTTCAGACCTAAGTATTAGGTTAATAAATAATAATTATGCCTTTTCTGCCACGACATCATAAGATATCGTCGCCTAGGCATTCCACGAAGGAATATAGATAATTCATCAAACAAGATGTCTGATGTCAACAGGAATCACCCATGTAGTCCAAGTGAGCAAAGTGGGAGTTAATAATCTTGCTCAAGGAAAAAAACGAAAGTGCCTGAAGCGGGGCTCGAACCCGGGTCCGTCCGGGTCACAGTGCAATGCCTTAACCACTCGGCCACTTCGCCCCCCCCCCCCCCCCCCCAAGTATTAGGTTGGATTTGTAAATTAAAGTGGTATTTCCTTAGAGTCATGTGTTTTTGTGAAATCGTAAATTTAAAAAAGTAGTCCTTTAGAGCTATAGATATTATTAGGATGAGATTTTCAATAAAGAAAAATAGCCCTTTTACAGCCATGAGGATTGGGGTGAAGTTTCGATAAAAGTAGTTCTTTAGAACCATGAGTATTAGTATTAGGGTGACTTTTAAATAAAATAGCCCTTTACAGCCATGAGGATTGGGGTGAAGTTTTCGATAAAAGTAGTTCTTTAGAACCATGAGTATTAGTATTAGGGTGACTTTTAAATAAAATAGCCCTTTACAGCCATGAGGATTGGGGTGAAGTTTTCGACAAAAGTAGTTCTTTAGAACCATGAGTATTATGGTTTATTTTAAATAAAATAGTCCTTTGGAGCTATTTACATTTCGGCGAAATTATAAATGAAAGTGAGATTGTAAATAAAAATAGTGATTTCGAGCCATCATTATTAGGGTGAGATTTTAAATAATAATGAGATTATACAAAACAGTGATATTGTAAAAAAAAAAAAATTTTGAAAGAAGTCCTTTAGAGCCATAGCTTTATATTATAAATAAAAGTTGTTCTTATAAGTCAAAAGGTTAAATATAGAATTTAAACATGCAAAGCATTCATCGCGAAGATTAGAAAAAAATATAACTTAGCAGACTAATAAATAACGTTTCTGGCCACTAATATACATTGAAATCCTCATTAAGTCACCACTTAAATTCAACCTTGTCAACCAATATTTCTGGTCCGCAGTGTTGAATACATTGTAAAATGACTTTTTTTAAAAAGCTATTGTGATCTAACATTGTCATGCATTCAACTCTAAAACGAATTTTTTAAAATAAAATAAAATAAAATAAAATTCCCTTTATTCATCCCATACGGGAAATAATTTGTCTCTAGGGTCTATTCCAAGAGAAGACTGGAATAAACCAGGCATCAACCGCAGTGCAGCGCCGCAAATTGAGCTAGGGTGGGGTGACTTGCTCAAGGCCACACAGCACAACGCCGAGTGATCAAACTCGGTACATACATTTCGGTTACGAAAGCAAAGACCGTACCAAAGAGTGATTGGTCATCAGAAGAAATCGCTGTTTGCCTTCCAAGCAGTACTTATGCATTAGAAAAAGAAAAAAAAAAAGCTAAGTTGAAAACCTTATGAGTGAAAATTTCAAGGGAATGATGAATTAACTCTCTCCTTACCGATCACTTTCAGTATTTTCCCAAAATGGCAGGCATACCCAGCAGAAAAAAAATTATTTTTAAAATTCAAACAAGCTCTCTACAAAACACGTGTATGTTCTTATTAATTAAATAAAGATCATTTTTCAAAGTTTGTATGTAATATACAAAATAAATCTGAATTAGAAAAATGTAGATTGTGTCGTAACAAATGTGACGATTTTGTTGCAGGTGGTAAGGAGAGGGTTTAATTTTTTTGAACTTATCTCGATATTAATGTACACATTTTTTTTTTTTTTTACAGTTTTGTAATGATACACTTAACAGGGGTTTTCTCCAAGTGTTAGAACAATATCACTTTGCTCTGTCTTTTCTTTCCAACAGGTTTTTGTTGATAAACAGAAAGACAAAACAATGTCTCAGTTCTGTCAGTCTGACAAAGGACAAGGAGGAGCAGGCCAGGGTTGAGAAACGACGCAGCGTGTTGAGGTCCTTCTACAAACACGTCATGGGGGCGTATTTTACCAGAGAGGGAAAAGAGGATCAAGCGGAAGGTAAATAAATAAAAAGCCTTCCCATAAAACATGTCAGGTGGTATATCACATGATCAACTATTTAGAATGTGACGCATACAATGGTTAAAATTTATCAACTAAATTGACGTATTTATAAATGTTATGAATCGTATAAATTATTTATGAAGAAGAATTAAAGGAGTAAAAAAGGGGGGGGGGGGGGGGAGCAGGAGTGGGCGGGGGGCAAGAACAACGACGAAAACTACGTTTATAATTATAACAATTTAAATTGAGGGAGAAATTAGAATTTCAAAGCAATCCAGGCTCCCCCTTGAGAGTAAAAGGACCATGGGAGCGTACAAAGAGAGAGACGATGTCGCTAATTTTAGTTTTCCTTGGTGCAAGGGAGATAACTCAATTATTTTAAAAAGAGGATTAAAGAGATTGAGTTGAGTCCCGTGAATAATTTCCATTTTTGTTCAGGCTGCTTAGAAATTCAAAGACTCTAACTGTAAGAAAACCTACTCGTACTGAAAAGAAAAGAAATATTGGATTGATTTCTTTGTTGTTTTTGTTCTTTTGTTTGTTTGGGGCTTTGTTTGTTTTTTTTAATACAACACACTGATATTTATTTTCCTCGTGTTTAACTGTACAATATTACTCGTTTTTCCTATTAGTCATTACTTTTGGGGGAGGGGAGGGGTTAATTATATCATCAGTGGCACTTACTGTGTCTTCTATTCCTGTATATCTGTTTTCCAATTTGCTTTCTGTCTTTGTCTTGGAATGAGATTACTTGGTTTTGTCCTGGCCCTGGCCGGAGTCCTGGCTGGGAGAGAAACAGTCAAATGCATAGTTATTGTTTTGGGAGATGATATTTTTTTCCTTGTAAATCATCTCTCTGTTATGTATTATTATATTTGTTATTTTGAATTTATAATGTAAGCATTTGAGTGTATTCCTCTTAGTGGGGACCTGTGCTCGTATCTGGATAAGACTTTTAGGTGATCTCAAACTAAGTACATTGATGGTATGCACTTGGAATCTACACAAATTCCTTATTTGTACAATTCCCCTTCGTCTTACCCTTTCTTGTGTGCTTAAATTGTAATTCTATAACTTTTTACTATCCCATTTTCTTCCTTTTTACTGGCGCTGATATGGCCTAAATGTGTTGCAAGCGCCGTAAAACGCTTAAAAACAAAACAAAACAAAACAACAGTATTCTCCCTCTGTATGAATGTATTTTTATGTCCATTGCAGGTCCATCTGAATTCACCCACCAGGCCACCGATACCTACATTGTGTGTCCAGGATATAAATGCTATGCCCACGCCATCAGCTCTTACCATATATTTGTACTCTTCAGTTCCAAAATACCTACGTTCTCCATGAGGTTGGTTTGCGTTTATAATATGGTAAAATTACAAATCGTTTGTTAGGGTGAGATTATAAATAATATTGAGATTATACAAAACAGTGATATTGTAAAAAAAAAAAAAAAAAAAAACAAGTCCTTTTGAGCCCTAGGTTTAAATTATAAATAAAAGTTGTTCTTATAAGTCAAAGAGTGAAATATAGAATTTAAACATGCAAAGCATTCATAGCGGAGATTAGAAAAAAAAGAAAACTTAGCAGACTTAATAACTTTTCTGGCCACTAGAAGACAGGCCACAAATATACAATGAAATCTACATCAAGTCAACACTCTTAGTCAACTTCTGCTTAAAGTCAATACCGCTTGTTGATCCCAAATAAGGGGCGTTCAATAAAGTGTTGTTTTGTTGGGGTTTTTTTTTACCTGAAAGAGAATAAAGTTTTATCTTTTTACATCATAAGTTGCAATACTATTATCATATTTTGTTGGCGGGTGGTTGGATGGGAGCATCACCCTTGAATCATATACCTATGATGTTCGCATGGGTGTACGATCCGATAGTGATGTCGTTTCTTCTTCTCTTTACTAGCCTATCCTGCTTCTTTGGTTTGTGATTGTATTTTTGACAGGGGATATTTTTTTTCTGTAAATCCTCTGCCTGTTTGTTCTTGGTTATTTATAATTTAGCTTATGATATCTTTAGGTTATGATTTTGATTGACATTTGTACTATTTTTGTTAGATTGCTTGTTTTTTTGTTTCAGCGGTCTCTCATATAACCTCAATTGTGTTGGAAGAGACCTAAAGCAACAAACAAACAAAAAAAATATTTTGTTGTTGTTAAATTGAATTCGTATCACTTTTCCATTAACACTTGTCTTACAGTAATATGTTTTGTTTTATATCACTTAGAGCCCGTGGTAAAGCACAATATAAATGTCATTTATTGTTATTATCCCTATTATTATTATTATTATTATTATTATTATTATTATTATTATTATTATTATTATTATTATTATTATTATTATTATTATTATTATTATTATTATTATTATTATTAATATTATTATTATTATTATTTTATTTTTTATTATTATTATTATTATTATTATTATTATTATTATTATTATTATTATTTTTATTATTATTATTATTATTATTATTATTATTATTATTATTATTATTATTGTTATTATTATTATTATTATTATTATTAAAGCTAAAATATGAAAATTTGACGTCAGACATTAATTCTCAATATAGTTACATTAGAATAAATAAACACCCAAGATAAATTGAGGAAATGAGTCTTTAGCTCCATGACAACACACCAGTACAGAGCTCCCAAAAAGCATTACGGACAGCTGAGGCTTATGGTTACACCCAATCTATTTTCCCTATTTGGCACCATCTGACTTTTTGTCATTCTCAAAATCAAAAACAGAAAATTAAACTTGAAATGGATCATAATGATATGATTAATGAATTTGAAAGAGTGACAGTTCTTCCCCTCTATCTAGCAATCTTTCCTGTACTTTGCTGTTGTAGGGAGCGAAAAACACGAATGGAGCTTTGGACGAAGCGAGCGGAGTCTTCCGCTCTCTCACAAATCATGAACTGATAACAACAAACAAGCTAAGACTTCTGACTACAAACTTTTCTCTTGTATTATCATTCAAGTTCATTAAAATTACTATCGTTTGTATTTAATCATTTTGTTATTAAGTTATTCGAGATCCTATACTGTCGACCACCCCGCCCATCAATGATGCAATCCACAAGTATGTCATCAGGGTCAGTATAGTCGCAATCCATTATTATCAACCTGAGATCTGTAAGAAACATGTCAAAACTCTCTCCATGTCGCTGTTTTCTTTTCCCAAGCTGTGCCTAGCTATCCTTTTGTTCTTCCTTGGGTCTTACGTAAGCCTCAAATTGTGCCAATACTTTTAAAGGATCATCTTTATCTTCTTCCTTCCAAGGCAACGTCCTATACACTTCCCGGCCTTGAGAACCTATCCACGTTCCAAGCCAAACAGCTTTTTTGTTTGGGCGTAAGATTGGACAATGGCCCAGCGAACACAAACTCTGTGTGGTCCCTAAATCTAGTGAATTCTTTGTAGAGATCCGGTGCTCCCCGGTCTAGTACTGTGTGCTCAAAGTTGAAACTGGCCATTGTGCCAGCCCTTCTGACACCATGTTATGTAGTGAGAAGTGTCAGTCCTGTGTGAAGTGGCGGGAGAGGAGAGCTCACCCAGTTCTGGGTCAGTCTTTGTGCTTCTTATTTGTGTTTATTCGCAAGGTATATACATAACTAATTTACATTACAGAAAGCCTGTTGAAAAACATTATATAGGGGGACGGAAGAGACAGAAGTCAGACAAGGATTTAATGCAGACCTGCCAACCCTTCACATTCCAAAAGTGGAATCAGAACGCCTGAAAATAGGAATTTGAGACAAAAAATATTTCACCTCTTTAACCCCCCCCCCCCCCCCCCCCCCCCCCCCACCCCCTCTTTGCTCTTTTTTATTCGTACCATTATCATCATTTTTTTGAAATTCGGAATTTTATAGACAATGGCGGAATAGTACAAAAAGGAAGTGTGAAAATAGGAATGATTCCGCCAAAAGCGGAAGGGTTGGCAGGTATGAATTAATACCAGAAGTGGACAAATTCGATATCAAATATTGAAAATTCTGCTGTTGTAAGTAAGCATCATACCTACATTTTTATTTTGATCTGTGTCACATGTTGATATGATGGATTTCTATAATGTCATACACATCATTTTGTTCAGGATAAAACACACTTTCATTTGATAAAAACAGAATAAGAGTGTGACTCATCGTGCGTGAGATACGTCGATTTGAAAAGTGGTGCAGTTATTTTGCTGTTCAGTTCATTTAACTCACTCAACCCTAACACCGACTGTGTCCGTAGTTTACCCGGGTTACTTTTACCCCATGCCTTTTTATTACATTTATATGAGGCGTGGTATCAATGCTAATGTTTTTAGTTTTTACATGTTAATGATAGTTGAATAAAACTATCTATGTACATGCTCCTTTTTAATACATTTTTTTTCCAATTTTGAAAAGAAGCAAAAATCTCTAGGAATGAGTGAGTTAATAAGTCATTATTTAAAGAGCATCTTTTCATCACTTTTCAGATCTGTAACGCAGAAGCTCCTGAATGTCTTCACCAAGGACAAAACATTCCACATATGAGGAAAAGGAGACAGAGACATATCACTATCAACATCAGATCAAGTGACAGAATAATGGCCATCAAATCTTATATCATGTTAAAGAAATTAAGGAGCAGGCACCAGTAAAAGATAAAGATCTGAACAAGTGTGTATGAAAGGTGCCAGACAAAGCAAGAAAGAAAAATAGAAGAAAAAAAACCATCACAAAAAATCAGTCTACCTCGACTAGATGCGTTTTTTTTTTTCTTCTATTTTTTCTTTCTTGCTTTGTCTGGTACCTTTCATACACACTTGTTCAGATCTTTATCTTATATCATGTGTATGGTACAGTTTCTGGATTGCATGACATTGGATGGTATGTCATGGATGACATTGTCGGATCCAGCTCTTTCATTTGAGTCGGAGCAAGACTGCGCCACTTTTCCCTTTCAGTGTCAAAAACACTTCCTGTTATCTCTGTTGTCAATGCAGTCGAAGTAGCCTTCCTAAGGTTTTTTTTGTTTGTTTTTTTTTTAATTTCCTGCTTTGTTTATTTTAAATAGGTTGTGATGACTCATTTTCAGCAATACATTTATTTTATTCTTTTTTTTTTTTTCATGAGAATGTCTTCTAGTAGTCCTTAGAGCTTGTGGGCCCATGAAGCTCGAGTTTATCCCCGTTTCCATAGCATGAAACAGATAATAGTAATTATTTGCTTGTTCGTTTTGATAGAACGCTAGTCTATCACAAAGTACTTTCCACCAGATCTAACAGACCCAGCTTTCCAATCACTATTCGTTGGACAGGGGGGGAGGGGGGGGGGATCAGGAAAAAAAATCCTGACAGCACTTTTTGTGTGAAGCGAGTGCTCTACCTAATGCCTCCTAAACCATTAAAAATGGTTGCTTTCCATATATGATTGATGATTGATAAATCATGCTCTCAAGCATTTGTACAAGTATATGTATGTGTGTGTGAGTGTGTTTGTATATCATGAATCAAATGATTGACTAACAGCGATTGTTTGTGGTATTTATATTGTCTTTTTTTGTTGTTGTTGTTGTTGTTGTCTTTTGAAGTCCACTTCACTATCCAAATCGCAGTCCAAGGCTTGAAAGAATAAAAAAAACGTTACATTATCTTAAGGGGCATCAAATGTTGACATATTTATTGTCTGTATATTATATATAATCCCTATGCTAATAATTTCAATAAATTCGTAATTTTCTTTGGGAGTTTTTAAAAAATTATTTTCTTTTCCCCTCCTCTTGAAATGGAATCATATGATCTGACATTAAGCATAACAGTATTCCCTGGATTCTAGTACACTCTTGGGAGAAGCAAAAAAATGTGCAAAAATCCGAGCATGTTGAAATCCGATTCTCAAAGAAGGTAACTATTTATTATAAAGATGCAATTCAGATCACCGGGCTCCAGCATGCCGCATTGGTTTATTTTTGTTTTTTGGGGTTTTTTAACGGAGGCTTGAAACACTATTTAACTCACTCAACCCTAACACCGACTATATCTGTAGTTTACACGGGGTTACTACTTTTACCCCATGCCTATTTATTACATTTTTATGAGACAAATTATCGGCGTAGTATCAAAGCTATTGTTTTATAGTTTTTCGATGTTAATGATAGCTGAATAAAACTATCTATGCACATGCTCATTTTTTATACATTTTTTTCCAATTTTGAAAAGTAGCAAAAATCTCTAGGATTGAGTGAGTTAAAGTCATATCAGTGTCAGTAAAAAGGAAGATGATAGAGGAAAGGTACTTTATCTGAAGTTAAAAGCACCAAAGAAAAAGCAAGACAAAGGTTCAAAGTAAAGGGAACAGAGTATTCTGTGAGCAATCTACTAATGTGCCTATTATGACATTACCGTAAAATCAATCCAGGAACAAGCAGAGGATCCCGCTAAGGACACACTCAAATGTTTATAAAGTACAATGCATTCAAAACTAAAAGGTTATACATTATATTATACATTTGACTGTCTCCTCCAAGCAAAGGATCCCTGCCAGGACCAGGAATCGAGCAATCTCAATCCAGAACAAAGACAAAAAGCAACATAGAAAGGGGAAACAGATATGGGGGATAAAAGATAAGTTGAACTTTTTAAGGGTTTTACGGCGCTTGCAACACACTAAGGTCATATCAGCGCCAGTAAGAAAAAAAAATAGGATAGTAAAAAGTTCTAGAATTACAATTAAAATACCCCAAGAAAAAGGAAGACAAAGTGGAATTGGTTCTAATAGAGAACGGATGTAGATTCCAAGAGCACACTATCAAAGTACTTAGTTTGAGATCACTTAAAAGTTTCATCCAGACACAAGCACAGGTCCCAACTAAGAGGGATACACTCAAATGTTTACAAATATATACTATGTAAACTAAACATAATACATTACATAACAGAGGTGATTTACAAAACAAAAAATACCATCTCCCAAAACTCTCCTATACATTTGACTGTTTCCTTCCCAGTCAGCCAGGGTATCCGACCAGGGCCAGGACAAAACCAAGTAATCTCATTCCAAGACCAAGACAAAAACAGAAAGCAAGTTGGTAAACAGATAAAGGGGGATAGAAATAGAAGACACAGTAAGTGCCTCCCTGTCCACTATGGGAGGCAGGGAACCACACCCAGGGGATAGAAGATACAGCAAGTGAGTTCTATGCCCACCATGAGAGGTTAGAGGACCCCACCCCCCAGCCACCACACTAGTGCAATCAATCAGTCCAAAAAAAAAAAATGATTTAGTTTATAAATCATACAGACAACATTGTTGGATTATTTGTTTGGTTGTTTTTTTTTCAATTTTTACTTTGTATATTTTCACTTTAAACAAAAAGTATATTATAAGAAAGAACAAAACAAATGATGTAATGAGAAAGAATATGCCAACAAAGCAGATTGTTAATTAGACATTTACAAAACGTGTACATTGTTGTTATTATAATAATTAAAAATTCCAGTCGTTCAAGATCAAGTCATACTCCTCAACATACAGCATACATATAATTACAACCACATTCTGACACAGCACAAAACAAAAATAATATCCTAATGTTATAATATAATATATTTACACAGCATGATATTTATTATGTATAAAGCGCATTGTTATTATTATGTGAAAATTGAAGTGAAAAGCCTTCATTCGTCTTCATCTAAATTAAATCTTACACATAATGACCACATAATGGAATGGGGCTGCGTGGGTGAGATTTTGTCTTTTTTCATGCTCTGTTTTTGTTTTGTTCTTTTGTTTTTTTGGGGTTTTTTTTTTTTTTACACCAAAGAAGAAATCGAAGACCAAATTCTCCATGACAGCAATATCAGACTTCAATGAAGCCCATTTCACATCCTTGTTGCTGATTTCTTGCAAAAAAAAAAAGGGGATGTCAGATAAGAGTAAACTTGAAGCCCACTTGTAATTGGTTAATACTAATACCGTTTGCAATACTTTTAAGTTATAGCGGCACTCACTCCGGAAAAGGGAGATGATTGATATTAAAAGGAGCATAAGTGAAAAAAAATGATACATTATATATATAATACATTAAAGTTTCACGCTCGCGTCAATGAGAAATTGAAGCTCTAAAGCTTTGCATGGAGGGTGCCTGCGAGGACAAGCAGAGCAGAGGGAGGCCAAGGAGGAGGTGGTCTTAAGACATAATGGACTGGATGGGGGGGGGGGGGGGGGGGGGGGGAAACAACCACAGAGGAGAGGGAGGACAAATGACACAGAGGGAAAACCAGTTCTATCAGGCTCATTGGGATGCTACGTCCACCAAGAATCTGCCTTAAAGAAGAAGAATACATATACATATAGCCTGGTCTTAGTCTTAGCAGACTTAACTTTGCTGTTGATTTAGGATCCAAAACAGGCAATGTTATGTAATACGTTTTTCATATTTCAAACAGTTATATTTATATTATATTCGTTTTAGTTCCATACTTTTACGTCGATTTGTCTTTAGCAATTCACCCTGGTCAGTGGCAGACGGATCCTTGTCAAATATTCTGGGTTGTCTCCCTTGCCATAGTTCGAAAATTATGAAAACAATTGTCCACAATTGACAAGTCAAGCTACACTTTTTTTTTCCCGTCTTCATTCTGATTCAAACATAAGATCAGCAGCGATGCAGGTTACTACTATGGTGTATAAGTTAACTTTAACTGGAGTGAGCAAAAAAAAAAAAATCTTGTTTGAAGAAAAAAATTCCGAAAAAAAAAAAAAAAAAAGAATCACAAGTATATAGAAAACAAGAAAAATCACATGATAACCATTATCACAAGCTGGTACAATGAAGAGGCAAGGATTTCACATAAGAAAGAAAAATAGAAAACATTTTATTTTTAAGTCTAAAAACTGGATGTCTATTAATAGAAATTAATAACAAATGTCACGTTAACTCGAATATTCAAACAAACGTTTATTCATATCGAGAACTTTTAAATCAACTTGTCAGTTTATATTAGTAACAGGTCTTTTTTCCACCAACACACGTTATCAGTTTATATCTGCTTCCAATTCTTTTTACTTTTGACATTCTAAAATGGAGACCGTTCTTCTTTGAAAATGTCATCACAATGAGATTGATTTCAAACAGCGGTAAGCTATCAAAACCCGTCGGTTAAAGCAACTCAAAAAATGGACAGAAGTGGGGAAAAAAAAGAACAAAAACATCTACTGTCTCTGGTAAAATTGTGACATTAATTTGCATGTTTAAAAACAAAAACTTCAACTTTACAACTATTCATGACTGATAAATGTGACATTAACTTGCATATTAAAACGCTGAACTAAAACTATATGTCCATTCACTTACAGTAAAAAAAGTTAAACCAAAATTCAAGTGTCCTTGTGAGAATCTGTTTCGAAGTCGTAATTTACGGTTTAGCAAATAAGAAGAAAACAAAAAAAAATACATATAAGTAGTATCAAAGCAACCCGTTTAATCGTTTAATTCTGAATCAACTAAACTTGGAGAGATATCATTTCAATTCAAGTGGGCCATTCCACATTATTAAAAGGTTTTCCAAAACTTCCTTAGAGGAAATATTTTACAAATATTAGACCGCTTTTATTAAAAAAAGATCATTCAAATGTTTTTAAAATTAAAATAGTTTATATATATGAAACACTGACATCATGTGATGAACAAAATTTGGTTTGGATATTTTGTTAAAATGTGAGAGAAAGTGAATGTTTGAAAAATGATGGGATCGCTCTCTTGTCCTTAATATTAACCAATTATATTTATATACCTACTCTTGTATATCCTGTTATTATGAGTCAGATTTATGAAATGTTTTTGCTACATAACAATATCATCTAGAACTGGCGCCTATCATATTAGTAATAATAATAATAACAAGAATAATAATTAATGAATTAACCAGTTAACTGGTGTAAACTGGGAAAACCTGTTTTTCCATAGTACCGTACAGTAATTAACTGATTAAGCCATTTGTACATTCAAAGTGACATGTTACATTGTAGCAGCAAGCTAAATAAATCATGCACGACAAATAATAATACACAACATAGAAATTTTGCACTGAGAATGGAGAAATAATTGTTTGACATGTCCTTTCATGGTTTTCCAATCAAAATCAAATCTAAGGACACATAAATCTTAAAAACAAACCAAAAAAAAATTTTAAAAAAATAATAATAATAATAAAAATAGTTTTTAAAAAACAAAACAAAGAAAAACAACATTATCACAGTAACCATGAAATGTTAATACACCCAAGCCACACGAGCTGGAAGGAATTCAAACATACTTTTTCTCATTTTCCTTTGATCCACCTTCGTGTGATTTTTTTTTTTTTTTAATCAGTAAATATTTAAAATGAGTATACTTTCAAATATTCCATCTTAATGGGGAAATATGTTGAAATAAAAAAAAAAAAAGCAAACTCCTACACATTATCCAGACTTGACAATCAAAAAACAAAAAAATATTAAATAAGTGCATAGCGACAACACATAATTATAGTACAACTGAACATAAGGCCTCTGTTCTAAATCCTAAGTGCTGCGTTGTTTGATGAATGGAAATAAAAATCGTATTAAACAAAAATTTCAAAGCAAAAAAGAATTGACACATTATAATATTATTCCCTTCCATACTAGGTATAAAACACAATGAAACAACAACACATACAGTTTGAAGAAGGTGTGTGGTTTTCAGATTTTCCAACAACCAACAACTATCGTCTGACTTCTTCCTTTCTTCATAGTTGGTTGCATGAAAGAAAATATTATACCAAAAAGAAAATCCATTTTTTTTTTAGAGAGAAAAAAACATGATGCGATAGCAAATTTACCACAATAATATATCATGAATTTGATGCGATAGCAAATTTACCACAATAATATATCATGAATTTGATGCGATAGCAAATTTACCACAATAATATATCATGAATTTGATGCGATAGCAAATTTACCACAATATATAATGGATTATGACTTATGGGGCGTATCAAGTTAGCAAAGGACAGCAAGGGCTACTCAACTATGCCACACCTCATCTTTTCATTGGGCCAAAATACATACATACATACCAAATGATTCCCATAGCTGGTGCCATTTTTTCTCCAACTTCCTTTTTTTTTTCACATTTTTTGCAAAATATTCTTATATTTCATTAGTTTAATCACATACAAGTATAACCAAAACATTTTTTAGAGGAATTCTACTACAAAATATCCCAAACTAAATTCCATGTCCTCTCATAACACCTAGTCTCTAATCTGAAACCCCAGTTTTTTTCCTCCCAAGTCACTATGCAGAGGGGGAAAAAAGCCCAATATCATTTGACTTAAGATGGATAGAGCAGGCATGGCAAGGCAAGACATGACATTGATGTACCCCCTAAATAGACCAATCACGGTCCATACATCAAAGCCTGCATAGATCACAGATTTTTTAAAAATCAAACAATTAAATAAGTACCCTTTGCAAACTTTTTAAAATTGTACAACAATGTAAAATGGAGTTTTTCAAAAATGGTAATTCACCTTCAATTCAAAAACAACAAAAATAAAAAAATTGCATCTTTTTCCATTGAGTGGATGTAATTACTACCTCTGCTTCAGTCCCTCGATTAGTGACTGAATAAAAATGACAAATAATTACATACCAGGTTGTTATTCCAGTCAGATGACTTATACTTATACTCATTGTCATCACTCAGTTGCACGATTTGTGAATTTCCCTCACTTTCCATCAGCCTCTTCGAAATGTTTTTATGTCAACTCGTAAAAATATTCACAAAGTTCGACATATTTAGAGAAATAAAATTCCTCTTGTACAATATTCATTGCAAAGACCAGTTGTGCTCTCCGTTATATATTAACATTGACAAATTCTCGTAGCTGATACCCATTCAATAATAACAAACAACAAAAGAAAAAGATAATAAGCTGATTAAAGCATTGCGATGCAACAAATGCCATAAGCTATATCACATAAATGATCGTGACCAAAGGTTGTTCTTGTACAGTACTTGTTGGATTCTAACACACTCTCTTGAGAAGCTGAAAAGCGTGCTAGTATCCAAGTGTGCTGAAATTTGATGCTCACGGAGGTAACGACATATTATATAGATTAAATTCAGTCACCCAGCTCCAGAGTGCTGTAATGCAGAGAATGGTAGAATTCAGCGTGCTATAATCCAGCAACTGTACTGTAACATTGGACACAAAAAGACAATGCTATTAAGTATATTATTATGGCCCCCTATGTCAACACCCTAATGAAACAGTAACACACCAATTGCTTGAATGTCAACCTCTTGAAGACCTGAGATGCACATTCCTCCCACCAAATCCAAGCATCAGTAACACACTGTACTGTCACCTGGAACAACTACAAAAGACGGCTAACTTCTACGTCATGGCACAAGACCAAAGGGCTAGAGCTCAGGTTGTCAAACTCAGGACCTTCCCATCTGAAAGCGAGGGTCATACCACTAGACCACATAGCCGCACAACAAACCATAACAAAACCAGTCTTCAGTCAAAGCCTCAAATATCGAGTTCTGAAGTATATCACAACATGATGGAATTCTCTCTGACATGTACGCAACATTTTAAAAAATTATTCTATACTAGTGTAAAGCTGTTTTGTTTCATTTTGTTTTTCGAATGTTGTGTAAATGTTATCCATTTTCTAGAAAGTTAATCATAAAAGATATTCTTGTGATATAGCTTATGGCACCTATTGTCAACGGCATCAATTCTGTGACCAGTCAATTCTTTGTATACTGATAATAATATGCGTAGCTAATCAACTCAAACATGAAACATATTTCAAAGTGTACAAACTAAATCAATGTAACACATAGTTATGCATACTGCAGCGAATTACATTAGACCCAAACTCATAACAGTGACAACATGATATTAATAATAACACAGAATGCCAATTGCATTCTTTAGACTGTATGTATGCACAGTGCAAATAATATATATATATATATATATATATATATATATATATATTATATATATATATATATATATATATATATATATATATATATATCTAGCAAACAATAATAAATATATTATCATCATTATAATCAAATAATCCAGTAAAGACTATTGCACTCAACTTACATACATACATACATACATACATACATACATACATACATACACACTCATACATAAGTGTATATGTATGCATACACATGAAACTTGCATACCTTCAAACTCAGTTGAACCAACCCCCCCCCCCCCCTCTCTCTCTCTCTCTCTCTCTCTCTCTCTCTCTCTCTCTCTCTCTCTCTCTCTCTCTCTCTCTCTGTCTCTCTCTCTGTCTGTCTCTCTCTCTTTTTTTTTTCTTTTTTTTTTTTCCTATTTCACCCACCTTTCCCCAACCCACCCTCTCATCCTTTTTTATAATAATCTACCATCTTATAAAGAATCATGTTCAGTACAAAACACCAAAAATTCCACCAATGAATATTATTTTCAATTATTGTTTCAACGCAAACCATACTTCAGCCAGACGCTGAAAAAAAAGCCAAAAAAAACATTTTTCTTTTTTCATTTTGGCAGCAAAACTTTTACTTCAGACATAGATTGATAAAGAAGGTTAAAAAAACTTTCAAACAAATGACTATGCACATTCCACAAATTTGTGAATTAAATGTTGTCATGTAATTGAATTAATAATAAAAGTGTTTCATAAGTTTTTCCTGCATACTTGATTGAAAATAATGGTAGTTGATGGTAGGTTTTTTTTTTCCCCTCTTGAAATAGCCCGAGAAAAATTAAATGCATGAAAATAAAAATTAGATGCCTCTGTCAGGAATTCAAACCTGTATAATAATTTGATAATTTGATTCAATAGTCTGATGATGTCACGTCCAGCCCAGCAACAAGCAGCCTGAGTCTAAACAAAGAAAATCGGTACTTTTTATTCTTCATGCTGCCTCGAACTTTTTCACCTGTCATGTGATCAGAATATATAAAAGTTAAAACATGATCAGATTTATAATGTTTTTCTCCTCTGGATACACTTTTATGCTCCGCGGAGAAATCATTCATAAGGGCATCTGCCATTGTTCCGATAGTTTAGAACCAGTTACTAAGTTACTATGCATCATTACGAGGGAAGTGACGTCACAACTGTTGAAGCCTATTCCTATTGACTTGTTATATATACGGACGAGAGACTCCGAATTTGGCCAAACTTAACCCCTAACATCTGTACATACTGATTAAATAAGTGACAGGTCTACTTTTATTCTTGTTTACAATATCTGAGTCTTATATATCGCATAATGTCCACTAAATGTCAACAGCATCACTGTACACGTTGGACAGAACATGCAGCCTGTAAAACGCTATTATGATTTTTTTATTTTTTTTTTTTTCAACAAAGACAGAGTTGAAAAGAGAAAGGAACACATTTTAAATCGGAGTACAGTGATAAAGTGTCGGTAAAGAGCCTTTTCCTAGGAGTCAACTTTGAAGCCGCTTCAAGCCTCCAGCATACAAGTTGTAAAGATGAGCATAACGCCACATACAAAGCCATACAACAATCCAGGCAACTGTTTATCAAATGGGGAAGGAAAGTTTGATCCAAAAAGTGAGGCAAGCTAAATTCTATTTTCTGTACTTTATCTTTTGATCTGCAATCCTATCCGAAAACCATACTCTCTCACTGATATTAGCATTCACTCCTAATTTTATTAATAATTTCTGGTTTGCTTGTTCCTTATTTCCTTTTTTCTTTTGCCTTTTTTTGGGGGGAGGGGGGGTTTTAGGAGGGGGGGGGGGGGGTTTAGGAGGGGGGGGGGGGGGAGGGGATAGTTTCTAAGTGCTTTTTTTCAAGGACATTTCTGAAGATTTTGGAAAAAACATCAAAACATCAATAAAAATCATGAGTAAATGAATGACAATGTGTCCAAAAAAGAAATGATTTAAAAAAAAAAAAAAACAATTAAAAATTATCAGTTGTCACATTACAATAGCCGACACGAACGCTTGGATCCCATCTTACGCTTCTTTCTATCTTTGCCCTTTTTCTCTTTCTGCAATTAAAAATTTAAAAAACATAAATAATTAATAAACAAAAATTTTCTTTAAAAGGAGACGAAAAAAATTATTTATTACAAAAGCAATAACACTTGGAAATGTAACAAACATTACTAAAATTTGTGAACAACAAGATATGAAGTGAATAGAAAAGTGCCAGAAGACAATAGAGAATAAAAAATTTTTTCGCGGCGGTGGTGGGGTTTGAACCTGCGACCTCATTGGTACGGACAAATAAGTTACATACAGTGTATCATTTCAGTACTTATCTTATTTACCTGCACAGTCCAAGCACAGTTACCCCTTTTAAAAAAACCTGTCCGATGTTCAAACCCTAAAGTATGGGGAATGTGAAATCTATCAAAAGGTGTACATTTTACCATATTCTTATATCATTTTCAATGTGTGGGCCGGTCTTAGTCACTCCACCTGGCCTTTCCATTCCATGGTACTACCTTTGATGATTGGGAATATGAGATGATTGGCCTTATAGTGCTCATTCAAATGAGATTTGATTCCCATTTTGATGATAGGGAATATGAGATGATTGGTCATATAGTGCTCATTCAAATGAGATTTGACTCCCATTTTGACGATTGGGAATATGAGACAATTGGTCATATAGTGCTCATTCAAATGAGATTTGACTTCCATTTTGATGATTGGGAATATGAGACAATTGGCCATATAGTGCTCATTCAAATGAGATTCGACTCCCATTTTGACGATTGGGAATATGAGACGATTGGTCATATAGTGCTCATTCAAATGAGATTTGACTCCCATTTTGATGATTGGGAATATGAGACAATTGGCCATATAGTGCTCATTCAAATGAGATTTGACTTCCATTTTGATGATTGGGAATATGAGACAATTGGCCATATAGTGCTCATTCAAATGAGATTTGACTCCCATTTTGATGATTGGGAATATGAGACAATTGGCCATATAGTGCTCATTCAAATGAAATTTGACTCCCATTTTGATGATTGGGAATATGAGACAATTGGCCATATAGTGCTCATTCAAATGAGATTCGACTCCCATTTTGATGATTGGGAATAGGAGATGATTGGTCATATAGTGCTCATTCAAATGAGATTTGACTCCCATTTTGACGTTTGGGAATAGGAGACAATTGGTCATATAGTGCTCATTCAAATGAGATTTGACTCCCATTTTGATGATTGGGAATATGAGACAATTGGTCATATAGCGCTAATTCAAATGAGATTTGACTCCCATTACTGAGATACTTCCCTTATGTAGTTAAGTTTACAGAAAAAATTTTGCAATGGAATTGTGTTACATCTTCATTGTCCAAAGTAAGTATGAGCCTTGAGATGTACTATGAGGCTTTGTACATTTAGATTTTTATAGATCTTCGAAAGTTTGTTAACAATAACATAAAAGAAAAAAATATTGATATCTTGAACTGTTTTTTTTTGCTTTGTTATTATTTTTTTTTTAATTAAGCCATTTTCACCTTAACTTGTTTAAACTCTTTCGTGTTGGTTATTATGAACAGACAAAGATATATTTTCAAATAAGCTGTAACACTAAAGCTCATTATATCAACAGTCCTTCATCAATTTCTTATTTATGGCTATTTATCCTATATATCAATCAGACTTGCCAAATGCTCAAAAAAAGAATTTGTGGAAAAACAATATTTATGGCCTTAACTGTAAAATCTTTGATACGAAAAAAAAAACAAATGTTAAAAAGCTAATTTTAATAACTGATCACCAATATTTCAGAATTTAAAGCATTATTCAAACCTGATGAGGGCAATTTATCAAGATAATTAAAGTGGCTACTAATTTGTTTTTTCCTGAGAACTACGAATTTTAAATGTTTCAAGTTGTTAGGTCCGATAAATATTTTTCTCATTCACAACAACATCACTATGGCAAAACGATAAGACAAAAAAAAAAAAAATGAATATTTATAAGTTAAGATTTTTATCTCTATGCTATTAATTTTGTTTTGTTTTTTCCGAACTTACATATTTCCTAATTTCTCTAACTAGGGTGTAGAAAGCATCATCTACTCCCTGCCTCGTCTTAGCAGATGTTTCCACATACGGTATATGGAAGAGTTCAGCCACACCCTTGCCCTGATTGTGGTCCACTGAACGGTTCGGCAAGTCTACCTTGTTACCAACCACTGAAAACAAGGGGGGGGAAATAAAATCAAAATAAAATATAATACATTTTATAAATTTCAAGATGCATTTGTCAAATTACCCAGAATGGCAGCAAAAGTTTTGACAAATCAGTGAATTAATCAATAAAATTATATGTAAACCAAGACTGTGACTCTTTTTCATCAAATCCATGAATTCTTTGTTGCACGTTTGGAAAAAAAAAAAAAAAGAATTTAAAGCTTTACACAGTAATTTGCTCTACTGATGCTATGCTTTTAGGTAAAATCTTCACCTGCTCTACCTGCTAGATGCATTGTACTAGCACATAAAATTATGTTTAACTTTTTACATTTAGAGTCTGTTAGAGGGGTTTTAATGAGAATTTATCACCCCGACTAGTGGTCTAATAACAATAACAATGAGCCAAATGACGTCAATTTCATTCATTTTTATAGAGCCAGAAATTTAATTTATCTTAGTTTACGTCATAGAATAACACACAACACATTCCAGAAGATCAACTACTGTTTAATAGAAACATCAAGCTAGGTGACACTATGACTGTTGATACTTACAAACCATTGGGACTTCATCTGCATCTTTGACTCTCTTGATCTGATTTTTTTTTTTTATTAAAAAAAAAAAAGAAGAAGAAGAAATTACTATCACATCTAAATTTACTAAGCATTGAGATGTACTTTAGAGATCGATACCAAATCTGATTACTTTCTTCAATTACAAAACATAAAATCTAGTTTTCCTTCAAAATATAGAACCGCATTTTATTATTTTTATCATTATTAATTATTTCAGCATCTAATACCAGCATTTAGAACACTAAAAACAAATTTTCACCACCATACAACATGGTTTCAGAGGGTGTTTTTCTAAGGAAAGGGAGTCAGTAGAAGGAAGTTTCACATTAAATCCTTGAATGTAAATCGAAAGTGTTTGGTTGTTGTTGTTTTTTTTATTTTGCGTTTTATTTTTTGTTTGTTGTTTTTTTTTTTGTTTTTTTTTTAATCGTGAAACAACACAAATCACAACCAATTATCACACGACTGTACAATGCATACCTGTTCTCTGTACTGATTGATGTCTTCAAAGGACTTGGCGTTATTGATGGCAAATACACACAAAAACCCTTCACCGGTACGCATATACTGATCCCTCATTGCACTGAGAATGGACAAGAAAAAAGACATATTAAAGTTGTATGTGTATACTTTCTTTTTACTTAGCATTATTCCTTGTTATAGCCTGTTAACTTACTGTGTAAACATTTTCACAAACCCTTCCTGTTTCAATATTCTCGTTCTGTGTGTTGGGAGTGAAGGCATTTGACCCTTTACAACAGGGTTCCAATCAAAGTTACATCAATGTCACTGTTCTCTTGGTTAACTCACTCAATCCTAGAGATTTTTGCTACTTTTCAAAATTGGAAAAAATGTATTAAAAATGAGCATGCAAATACATATTTTTATTCAACTACCATTAACATGTAACAACTAAAAACATTAGCTTTGAAGCTATGCCTATGATTTGTCTCAGGAAAATGTAATAAATAGGCATTGGGTACAAGTATCCCAGGGTATACTACGGATATTGTCGATGTTAGGGTTGAGTGAGGTAAAATGGTTTGGCGTCCAGTTCAGAGCAAATAAACGGAGGACAGAAACTCTTGACAAGCTGATGAGGGGTTTATTATTGGGATCCCTTTCTCCTAAATATAGATGCTAATTGGAAACAAAAAAGGGGGGGGGGGGGGGGGGGGGGGAGGGGAGAGCAATCTTGGCTCGTTTCTTGCTCCATTAGAATCATTGTGGTCTTAACTCACTCAACCCTAACACCGACTATATCCGTAGTTTACCCGGGTTACTTTTACCCCATGCCTATCTATTAAATTTTTCTGTGACAAATTATAGGCGTAGTATCAACGCTATTGTTTTGAGTTTTTAGATGTTAATTGTAGTTGAATAAAACTATCTACAATGCACATGCTCATTTTAAATACATTTTATCCACTTTTGAAAAATAGCAAAAAACTCTTAGGGTTGAGTGAGTTAAAGAAGAAGTAAGCATATAATGCTGTGGCCCACATCAAAAATCTAACTGACGCAAATTTCCCTCACAAAGCTGGTCCTATTTCAAGCATTTAGTTAAAAAGCAACATTTTATAGGCCACCTCAATTTTTATGGGTTCAAATTCAAAATCTTTATTCAATGTAAAATATTCATGAAAATAAAAAATCTGTGAAAGACATCATCCAGGAGCATAAAATGGCCAAATTGTTGTGCGGCTATGTGGTCTGGTGATATGACACTCGCTCGCGGATCGGAAGGTCCTGGTACTCGGCGCATAGTTGAGTCCTTGGAAAAGGCTCTTTACTCACATTCTTTCACCATACTCAGGTGTAAAATGAGTACCTGGTTGTTAACAGCATTGTCTCTGTCCGAAAAAAATGTAATATTGCATAACAGGTTTAATGTCTCGTCCTACATGTTAAGTTTTGCTGATGGCCAGGGCCCCTGTAAAGCACTTTGAGCAAGTTTAGTGGATATTGCGCTATATAAAAGCTCAATTTTTTTTTTTTTAATTTTAAAGGAGTATGACATGTACTACATAAGACGGATAGACTTAGAATTCAGCTTTGCTTGAGTTGATATGTTTTCCTGGTAAGGTCATCCTTCCAATCCATCAGTGAACCCAATAGGACAAGAACACACTAGAAATGTATTTGTCTACCAAGTCTGAGACAGATGTTCCAGAAGGTTCGTACATGTCACCAATCTATGTTTGTGCCCAGTGTGAGGTCACCTCAAACTTTACACACAGATTTCATCATCAACGAATCCCGTTTCAGTTCCAGGCATGATTGATTCAGCAATCACTTCTGAGCTCCTAGCCTGTGGTTACTGAAAGTCTCTCATAGAGCTCATCGCTCAATCCTAACACCGACTATATCCGTATTTTATCCCGGTTACTTTTATCCCATGCCTATTTAATTTATTACATTTTTCTGAGACAAATTATAGGCGTAGTGTCAAAGAAAATGTTTTTAGTATATACATGTTAATGGTAGTTGAATAAAACTATCTATGTACATGCTCATTTTTAATACTTTTTTTTTTTTTTCCAATTTTGAAAAGTAGCAAAATCTCTTTGATTGAGTGAGTTAAGAAAGTACATGTCATCAATCTACCAGTCTGTCTGTCTAACCCTTCTGGGATTACCTTAAGTCTCACACAGGTGCTACTGAATCTTAACAAGAAATGAAAACAGTAAGAATAGATAAAAACCAGAGACAATAGAAAATAAAAGCTTTTGCGGTGATGAGAATCAAAACTGGGACCCAACTGGTACCCTCCAATTGACTGTGAGATAGAGAGAGAGACGACCGATGCACTACGGCCATCCACCACTCAAAAAAAAAAAAGTGATTTCAAATGTATTGAATCTTTGTTTTGTTTTTGTTTTTATGGGTTTTACGGCACTTGCAACACAGTGAGGTCATATCAGCGCCAGTAAAAAGGAAGAAAATGGGATAGTAAAAAGTTTCACATCATCTTGAGGAAGAAACAAGACAAATAATCATGCACTGCAAAATTTGATGAGCCAGCTGTTAAAACTATAGCTCTCTTACAAACATGTAACTTAGAGACACTTGAGACATTGAGTAAACCTCTGAATTAAGTGAATACAAATTCAGAAAAGCGTTGGAGTAGGCACTAATGTAAACGACCATCACAAGTGGCTGTCATTAGTGAAAAGTACAACCAGTCAGCCAATCTATCGCTCAGTGTGAGATCACCTAGTCTTATAAGCAACTGTCATCACTAAATCGTGTTTGAACCATGAACAAGCATAGAAAAGCTGCCATTCTTAAGTGATTGTCATGTCCAACTTGTTATAAAACACTGAAATGTTTCTGTTTTGCTTTGATCAAATAAAACAGAGAAGTCCTTTCATAATAGTTAATAGAAAACATCAACAACAATAATGAAACCCAGTCAAAGGTAACAACTGACATCAATAATTTCAACAACAGCAAAAGAAAAAGGGAGAGAAAAAAACAAACAATCCTTTTGGGTGTTTTTACTGCTCTGCAATATCCAGTAAACATGCTCAAAGTGTTTTACTATGCATCCCAAGTTAAGAACAACTCTTGACATAAAAGTCGACACATGGTGCCCATGCCAACAGAAACACTAATAATGTAGGACAGGACATGTGAGAAGCTCTTACATTTATTTTTTTTTCGACAGAGACAACATTCTCACCAGCCATGTATTCATTTTTCACCTTAGTAGGGTGAGACTGACAATGTGAGTAAAGAGTCTTTTCCAAGGACTCAACTTTGAACTGCCCACAGCGGACTTACAGTTACAGATCCAAAAGCGAGTGACTTACCACAAGGGTACAAAGCCGCAACTGGCAGTTGATTCAATAACTTTAAAAACAAACACACCGAGTATAACAATAAAGATGACGATATCCAACAACAACAACAACAACAACAACAACAAGACAATTAACAACAACAACAACAACAACAACAACAAGACAATATTGGCCATCTCTGATGGGCCTCCCTCATCCCAATGATACCTGTACTCCTCTTGACCTGCTGTGTCCAGGATGTCTAGCAGACAGGTCTCCCCATCTATGACTACTTGCTTTCTGTATGAATCCTCTGTCAAAGAAAAATATTTTTAAAATAATAATTTTCTGCTTCATCCTCGTATGAAATGTATACACAACTCTCTCGAGTTCATTCTTCTTCAAGTACCAAGTCAGTGCCAGACATCGGTGATAATGGTACGCCATTCATCTCTCTGATCAGACAACCTCAGAAAACTAATATTCTCCCTTCTCTTTCTTTGTCACCCAGCTGTTCAAACTATTCAAATATGTTTTTCTTGGTCAACCTTTACTCTTTTTTACCTTCTATCTTTCCTGTGAGAGCAAGATGTTCAATACATTTAGGTCGATTTAGGGGCCCTAAAAATTGCATTTGTCTTTTTCTTATTGTACGAATTAATAACCTTTTAGTTTCAGTTCGTTCTAATACTTCTTCATTAGTTTTCGTACGAGAGTTCGTATGAATGGAAATTCGAACAAATGAATTCGATTTTCAATCATGGTGAACCCAGGAGTTAATGGGTACTTAAAATGAAATCTACGGTTTTAACCATTGACCCTCTCTTTACCAACTACAGGAAAATCGTCACCTTCGTTACGATCTACATAAAGGAACATTATTCTTATTCAGATTTGTTTTGTACACGGCAAAGTTAGAAGAAAATTATGTTATAGATATAAGAACTTATTGTTGTTTTGTAAAGCTCGCCTTGTATTATGTATATAGTATGTACTTTTTGCTTTCGATGTTTGAATAATTGGTGTGTGTGTGTGTGTGTGTGTGTGTGTGTGTGTGTGTGTGTGTGTGTGTGTGTGTGTGTGTGTGTGTGTGTTTGTGTGTGTGTGTGTTGAACATTACATTTCGGGAATAATCCTGAAAAACAAAAGTTGGTAAGGAGAGAGTTAAAGAGAAGAATTATAGATTCTAAATTCTAAAGTTAGTGACATTGACTTTGATAATATTTTGTGTCAATATTTCAGTTTAACAAATTTATTCCACTACACATCCGAAATACTTTTCTCTTATACATGCACTACACCCTTCCTACTTCATCCACATATATTATTTTATTCTTACCCTTTCATTTGTTTGTATTATAAAACAAAGTATAAATAATTTGCACATTTTAACAACAGTTTATCATCAGTTCAAAAATTTAGATACCTTGATCTTGACAGAAAAACAAAAAATTCCAGAATTTTTAGTCAATATCAGAACATATTACTTTTCAATCTGTATGATAGCGAGTGCCGTTACCAACACTTTTTGTTTCACTTAAAAGAATTAAAGACAAAAACTAAAACTCGAGTTGCTGTATAGGAATTTAGAGAACCTGAAGGGAAATTATTGTAGTTCGCTCCATATTTCAGTTGTATATTTTTAAAGACAATTTTTCTTTTTTTTAATGTTCTTGTTCTGAAATATATGTATGACCCACCGTCACAATTACGGTATTCGATATGGAGATATTGGATCGGAGTAAACGAGATGATGAAAAGTGAAATTAAATGGAAATGATCTGAGTCTGAGATATGACATTTTACTTTTAATCTCCTTAACAGGGATACCCTTTGCTAAAATATTTTTAAAAGCCTGACATTTTTTTCTCGTAAAGAGCATATATGAAAATATTTCGTGAAAGGCTTTTCTTCATCAAACGGTATGTAAATTTCCAGAAGTGGATAGATAAAGTTCATCTTATCTTATCTTATCTTATCACCTTTAAATCATAGAAAAGAATACACATCCATCTAGCTTTCCTGTAACTGTTGCCTTTAAACAACCAATGCTTTCACCTTTTTTTTAAAAATCAACTCATCTACACACAGAAAAGGTCGGAAAATTTCAAAAAGCAGATTTTCCGTCTTTAGTTGTAAAAAGGGCATCCCTGCCTTAATTATGTTAACTCTTTCTCCTTAATAAAAAAAAATGTAGGTACAAGCCTCATATTTCTGGTTATAAATTCCATTTTTATCATCTAAATCATCCCGACACGATACCGATGATGGGTCACATATTAGTGGTAAGAAGAAGTTAATGATCAGTCAAAATACAGAGGTAATGAACATATCTGTTTTTGTACGTCTTTTGAATCTTAACTGACTCAACCCTAACACAGACTATATCCGTAGTATACCCGGGGTTACTTTTACCCCCATGCCTTGACTTGACTTGACTTAGATGCCTTTCGCGTCTCGACCGAAAGATCGGGTCGCCTTGGCTGTTTCCAGTATTTCCTGTGTGAGGTGTCTCCAATATTGCCGGTCCTCTGCTAGGGTTCTCAGATTTTCAAGGTCCCCTGCCGTTATGAGACTAATGCTTTGTCCAAGTGTTGTGAGGTTTTTGTTTAGGATCACAGGGAGTGTTGTGATCGGTCTTCCTCTGAAAAGGTTCCCGTGTTTTTGGAAGTATCCCGACATGGCTTGGTTTGCTGGTATGTTTTTGTCCCTGCGTAGTATGTGACCGAAAAGTTGCCATCGTTGTTGTAAAATGTCAAGGGAGATTGGTCTTTCTTTTGTGATCTTATAGAGTGATTCATTTGAGATCTTTTTGGGGTATTTGATGTCCAGTACCCTTCTTAGCTGTGTGCGATGGTAGGCATCCAGATGTTCTTCTTCGGATTTTGTCAACGCCCAAGTGCCGCAGTTATACAGAAGTACCGGTTTTACAAGAGCATGGTACAGTTTCAGTTTGGTTTTTCTCTTTATTTTGTCACCTCTAATCCATACATTGGTGAGTTTACTGAGTGCGGCGTTTGATAGCTGTTTTTTCTTTGTACATCCTCGGTGTCTCCAATTAGTGAGCCGACTTTCTTTGTTCTTTTCCATTCCTCTTTGTTCCTCGATATTGTTGTAAATTCGGTTTTATTGGCATTGACTTGGAGGTTATATTTCATGAGGGTATTTTGTATGATGTCTATATTTGCTGGTGTTGATCCAATAAAATCGACATCATCTGCATAGGCGATTTCTCTAGGGATTGCATTCTCAATATGAGTCGTTGGTTTTGGAATGACTTTTCGAACTTCTTTCAGAGCGTGTTCTAAGTATATTGTGAACAGAATCGGGCTCAGACTATCTCCTTGGGGGGTCCCGATGTTACTTTCGAACTGCGTCTGTTTTGTGGCCCCGTATATCCTTGGTTGTATCTTTGTGTTGCTGAGGAGAAATCGGATTATTCGGAGCTCGTCTTCGTCTACTATTTCTGTTAATATCTCCAAAAGTTTTCCTCTGTCGATCGTATCAAAGGCTGCGGACATATCAATTCCGGTTATTGTTATGGATATGTTTTCTTTGAGTGCCTTTGCTGCCAACCATTTATGTGTCCATACAACGTCCGATGTGCTTCGGTCTTGGCGAAACCCGCTTTGGCTATGTGATAGATAATTTTCTATTTTCGGTCTAATTCTGTTGAGGACAATAGTTGACAGTGTTTTTCTTATGGTATTCAGTAATGTTATTGGGCGCAGGTTGTTTACGGGTCCTTTCATTTTTCCTGGTTTTTGTATTGTAATTAGGACACCGCTGTTTATGTCCCAGTCTTTGTGTGTTGAGAATGTTTTGTTCATTATGTTTGCAATGCTCAGATCCAGGGAGAGGGTACCGCATTTCAGCAATTCAGCGGGAATTTCATCTTCGCCTGGGGATCTGTTATTGTTTAGGCACTTTATGCTATTTCTAACTTCAGTTGTTGTGATGCGGTTGTTTAGGTCTCTAGGGTTTCCTGAGAAGGGCGATATTTGTGAGACTTGTTTGTGAAATTTCTGCTGGAAGTGGTCAGTTACAATGTCAAGGATATCGTTGGGATTTGTTGTCTGTTTGCCAAATTTATCCTGTAGTTTTGGGTTCTCGAATGGTTTTCGGTTCAGAGATTTCGTCGCTCTGAACATAGACGATGCGTTATTTTTGGACTTTTCTATGTCTTCCACTTTTTTGTCTAATTCCTCGTTTCTGTGTTTTATTGTAAGTGATCGAATTGAATGCAGTATTTTGTTTCGTTCCGTTTTCAGGTTTATTATTTCTTCCGAGTCTTTCGTGTTTTGTATCCTGATCCTAAGTTCTTTTTGTTGCCGCGATAGTTCGTTAATAGCGATGTTAGGCGTTCGATTTGGTTTGTTCTTAGTTGTATTAATAGAGCCTGCACTTTCTTCCCCCGCATATTTCATTGCCGCTTGCGTCTCTTTCCATTCATTGTTTGGATTACTGTTTTGCTTTATTTTCCATAGACTTGAGTTAAGTTCATATTGGTAATGAATGCGACATTCTCGCTCATTTACTATTTTTGCCGTGTTTATTTTGACTGCCGTTATACCTTTCTGTCTTCGTTGTCTGTACACATTTATGTTGAAATTCGTTTTTACAAGTTTGTGATCGGATGTTAGCAGTGTACCACCGTATGATCGCGAGTTGGTTGAGTAGTGTTTATGGCGGTGTCGACATATGATATAGTCTATTTGGTTGTGTATTGTTATCATTTTGTCTTGGGTTTGGTCTTTCCTTTGTCCTACCCATGTTGTCTGGTGTCTTGATGTGTGGTTGAAAGCACTGTTTGTTATGAAAAGTTTTCTCTGTTCACAGAACTGGACTTATTTTTCTCCGTTATCGTTACGTTTTCCTTTTGAGTATGATCCTAAACATAGTGTGTCACTGTCGAGACGTTTTCCTCCTTTGGCATTAAAATCTCCAGCAATTATTAATATTGATTTGTTTCCTATTTTGTTCAGTGTATCGTCTAGGTCTTTGTAAAATTTATCAGTTTCCTCTGGGTATTGTTTTGCGCGTTGACTTGTTGGTGCGTAAACATTTACGATTGAGATAGTGAACGTCTTCTTACCGTGATCGTCTTTGTTATCGTTATTCTGGTTCCTTGAATTGATCTTACACTTAAGCTCAAGAACACATATTCTGTCCGAAACATTCCATTCGTCACTAGTCAAATCCCTGCAGTTTTTATTTATGCCTATTTATTACATTTTTATGAGACAAATTATATGCGTTGTATCAAAGCTAATTTTTTTAGTTTTTACATGGTAATGATAGTTGAATAAAACTATCTATGCACATGCTCATTTCTAATACATTTTTTTTTTTCAATTTTGAAAAGCAGCAAAAATCTCTAGGATTGAGTGAGTTAAACCCACTATTTGTACAACTGGCACGCGACTTTTTTTTTTTTTTTTTACAACTAGGCAGGCCTCAACATGCTAGAGGGAGATAAAAACAAAACACTTTGGGACTAATCAACAAACAGGTCGTTACTTCTGTAAAGCATTATCAAAATTTTAAATACCAATTAATCTAAAGATGACCGATACTTGTCCAAAAAAAACTTGTGAATCTTAAACCCACTATTTGTACGTCTTTTGAATCTTAAACCCACTATTTGTATGTCTTTTGAATCTTAAACCCACTATTTGTACGTTTTTTTAAAATCTTAAACCCACTATTTGTACGTCTTTTGAATCTTAAACCCACTATTGGTACGTCTTTTGAATCTTAAACCCACTATTTGTACAACTGGCACGCAACTTTTTTTTACAACTAGGCAGGCCTCACCATGCTAGAGGGATATCAAAACAAAACACTTTGGGACTAATCAACAAACAGGTCGTTACTTCCGTAAAACATTATCAAAATTTTATATACCAATAGGATTCAGTAGTCTGATGTAACGCCGCCCGGCAATGGCGGCCATCTTGGTTCTAAACAAACAAAATCATTCCTTTTTATTCTTCAAGCTGGTTAGAACTTTTCATGTGCCTTGTGATCAGAATGTGTAAAATTCAAAACATGATCAAATTTATGCTTTTTTTTCCCTCTGGATACGCTTTTACGCTCGCCGGAGAAATATTTCATACGGGCGTCCGCCATTGTTCCGATAGTTTAGAGCCAGTGTTACTAAGTTACCATGCGTCATTAAGAAAGAAGTGACGTTACGACTGTTGAAGAGTATTAATAAAAATGATCGATACTTGTCCCCAAAAAAAAAAAATTGGAAGTTGAAGAAGACTCCCTTTGACTTCTTTTGGCCTGAATAAATATTCAAAGTCACATCTAAAGTTTGTAAATGTTGCTGCTCGAAGCTCGAAGAAATGAATAACAATGTGAAATTGAATGTAAGCTTCAATTTAATATATACACGAAAACAGATAAAATGGACGTTTCGGATTTCCCCTTTATCAACAAAACAGGATGAAACACTACAGACAAATGAGATAATGTGGTAGTGGCGTTGTTATTATTATTATTATTATTATTATTATTATTATTATTATTATTATTATTATTATTATTATTATTATTATTATTATTAATATTATTATTATTATTATTATTATCGTTACCACTACTATTGGTAGCATCATCACTATTAGGATTATTATCATTGTTAGAAGAAGAAAAAGAAGAAAAGGAAGAAGACGACGACGATGACGGAGAAGGAGGAAGAGGACGAGGAGGAGGAGGAAGGAAGAAGAAGAAGAAGAAGAAGAAGAAGAAGAAGAAGAAGAAGAAGAAGAAGAAGAAGAAGAAGAAGAAGAAGAAGAAGAAGAAGAAGAAGAAGAAGAAGAAGAAGAAGACAAAAACAACAACAACAAAAAGAAGAAGAAGAAGAAGAAGAAGAAGAAGAAGAAGAAGAAGAAGAAGAAGAAGAAGAAGAAGAAGAAGAAGAAGAAGAAGAAGAAGAAGAAGAAGAAGAAGAAGAAGAAGAAGAAAAGGAAGAAGAAGAAGAAGAAGAAGAAGAAGAAGAATAAGAAAAGAAGAAAGAAGAAGAAGAAGAAGAAGAAGAAGAAGAAGAAGAAGAGAAGAAGAAGAAGAAGAAAAGAAGAAGAAGAAGAAGAAGAAGAGAAGAAGAAGAAGAAGAAGAAGAAGAAGAAGAAGAAAAGAAGAAGAAGAAGAAGAAGAAGAAGAAGAAGAAGGAGAAGAAGAAAAAGAAGAAGAAGAAGAAGAAGAAGAAGAAGAAGAAGAAGAAGAAGAAGAAGAAGAAGAAGAAGAAGAAGAAGAAGAAGAAGAAGAAGAAGAAGAAGAAGAAGAAGAAGAAGAAGAAGAAGAAGAAGAAGAAGAGAAGAAGAAGAAGAAGAAGAAGAAGAAGAAGAAGAAGAAGAAAGAAGAAGAAGAAGAAGAAGAAGAAGAAGAAGAAGAAGAAAGAAGAAGAAGAAGAAAGAAAAGAAGAAGAAGAAGAAGAAGAAGAAGAAAGAAGAAGAAGAAGAAGAAGAAGAAAAAGAAGAAGAAGAAGAAGAAAAGAAGAAGAAGAAGAAGAAGAAGAGAAGAAGAAGAAGAAGAAGAAAGAAGAAGAAGAAGAAGAAGAAGAAGAAGAAAGAAGAAAGAAGAAGAAGAAGAAGAGAAGAAGAAGAAGAAGAGAAAAAAAAAACAAACAAAACAACAACAACAACAACAACAACAACAACAACAACAAAAAACAACAAAAAAAAAAAGAAGAAAAGAAATGAGAATAATGAATGAAAAACAAACCCCCCCCCCCCCCCCCTCGTCCCGATCACATACATAATATAATCTAAAATATACATTGATAACACTATCAAATCATTTCACTCGTCAAGACACTCACTCCAGGTGCAGTGGGATATTATTTTCCTTTTTTCTTCTATTTTATCATTGTCTGGAATGGTTTAAAGGATCATTAATAGAATACCTCCAACCGTTGGCAGCCAGATATGGATAAAAATAAGCATTTTCCCCCCAGAAGAATTTGAAGAATGCGACATCATAATCTGATATCGAAAAGAAGAAACCTTATACGTAATTTGCTTTATAAATGATATTTATCCGACAACACGTGACCCGTCACCTCAATCTGGTAGACGGTCGGGGTGAAGCGGATGTTTTGTTTTGTTTTGTTTGTTTTCAGGGATTTTACGACGCTTACGACACAATAAAGTCATTTCAGCGCAAGTAAAAATAGAAGAAAATGGGATAGTAAAATGGTTATAGATCTACAAATAAAAGCCCAAAAGAATATAACAGATGCAGATGATCCCAAGAGCATACTATCATTGTGCATGGTTAAAGATCATATAAAACTCTCATCCTGAGACAAGCACAGGTGATGAATACAATCAAATGTTTAAAAATCATGTGTGCAAAAAATACAATACATAACAGAGAGATGATTTAGATACAAGGGAAAAAAAAGATCATCTCCCAAAACTATAACTATACATTTGACTGTTTCTCTCTGTCACAAATCGAAATATCGATATGGCATTTTTTTTCAGTTGATACGCAATTTACTCCCCTGGCGACGAAGACGCAAATTTATAATAATAATAATAATAATAATAATAATAATAATAATAATAATAATAATAATAATAATATAATAATAATAATAATAATAATAATAATAATAATAATAAAAATAATAATACTTTATTGCATCCCAAAAAGGATTTTTTTTTTTTGTACAGACGTGTTATAATTTACACAATAAGATAAAAATACAATTGAAATAGGAAGTATATATTAAAAAGGAGAAGAAGCTCCATAACCAGATCCGTGCTTTAAAATATGAATAATTTCAAAACTGTAAAATAGTTTAAACTGTCACTATATATTGAAAATTGAAAAGATTGCAAAATAAATAAATTAATATTTACATTTTTTGAAAGTAAAAATGCAAAATAGTTTGCAAAATTTCACACATACATGAGAGAAAACCCAAATCTACCTTCATCGCTCAAACTCCGCCAATCTGGAAGACATGCCCCACCACCCTATCTTCAAAATAAAGACCCATATGGGAATGAACAGGACACCCTAGCCTTATAAAACCTGCAACTTAAAACATGACCCCCGCTTCCGCAAAAATATCTTAAAGAACGGACGTGTTTTTATTCTGTTCAGTGTTGTGATATTCATTAATAAAGGGTGAGTGGATTACATTGAGTTAACTTTCTTAAATTTCTTTCTGATCTACAATCTGTATCAACAGCTTTTTCTGCATACTTTTACATCTCTATTCATATGAGGTTGATATACATGGTATTATTATGACTTGGCTACATGTAATATGACATATTTTGCAATACACTTCTAGAGGCTAGAGTATCTATCATTTGTTTAGTTCATGCTATCTGGGAGTAAGCATTATTAAATATGTTACTTAAAATATTCATGAATCTATGCGTATAACGTTCAAATGTAGACGATTTTATTAAATATTATAAGGTTTGCTTAGCCCTTTATACTATTTGAACATATTAGGGCCGACTTCAGATCCTATCTCTACCCGCCGTGTCTAAGGGCACACCCGTTCTGAAGACAGTCCAAGACAGTTTAACACGGAGAAATCTGACGGCCTGTTTATATTTATATCAAACCAGATTTCAATCCCTTCCTAGTATGGGCATAGGAAGAGCTGTCCAGCCGCACCATTACATCAAATGGAACCCTTACAACCCGCACCTGAGAGACGGCCAGTTCAGCTAAATACCTCAGCTGCCACCAATCAAAGACTTACAACAATAAAAAAATGTTTTGGTATTCCTTTGTTAGTGCCCCATTGTGAATAACAAACATTAAAAACATTTAAATACGTAACGAACTATTTAAAACAGAATAAATCCGACTTACTTTTAATGTCAATTATAAGTGGGAGTGGAACTTGTTTTATTATTCATTACTTCTTGTATTGTAAAGGTTATATCCTTAGACAGTTATACAATTTCTTGATTCAGTTTGTCGTGATACGATACCAGATTAGCGCGGTGGGTCAAATTTTCTACTAAATTATTGGCTCCAGGTGGAAACCTATCAGGTGCATTCTAATCAGCACAATATTTCACAACACAGTTTTGTTTACTTTTTTAATGTTAAGGCATAACAAGATATTTTATTCTTTTTTTAAAAACAATAGATAAATAAATACATTATTTCGTTTTGTTTGTTTTGTTTTTTTAAAACAGACCAACTTTAAAGGTGAATTTTTCACTTGATGTCAATGCTATAGATAATACCGTGGAATCTTGATAAAGCCAACACCGCCGGACAAGAAAGATTGGTTGACTTTAACTCTCTCCTTACCGACCATTTTCAGTATTTCCCAAAAATGGCAGGCTTACCCAGCAGAATTTTTTTTTTTTTTTAACCTCAAACAATCTCTCTGCCTTTATGTTCTTAAGAATTAAACAAAGATCATTGTGATGTACAAAATAAATCAAAGTAATAAAAAATGTATATTGTGCCGTAACAAATGTGACGATTTTGCTATAGGTGGTAAGGAGAGGGTTAATTAAGCAAGATCGACGTCATATATTATCAATGAAACACACTTAAGATAAAGTACAGAAAATTTAGGACCAACGAGGGGTCGTGTTGACTTTTAGAGTTTTTGACTTTATGCAGATTCCAAACAACGCAATGTTTCTATAATATGAAAAGTCGAAGCCTGAACTCTTCCTCATATGAAAACAAAAATCAGCTGTTACTTGTTTGGGGGTTGTTGTTTTTTTGTTTTTTGTTTTTTTGGGTTTTTTTTGTTTTTTTTTTTGGGGGGGGCGGGGGGGGGGGCGGTGGATAATATTATATTTTCAAAGCACTGAATAATTTTTCCCAAATGGAGTACGTCCTATTCATTCCCTCTCTGATTTTCTTTTAATATTTTTACTTTTCTGAAGAAAAAAATAAACAAATAAATAAAATAGCATCACTCAGAGTATGTGATTGGACGAAACGCATAAATAAAAACTGACTGTTCTTCTTTTTTTATCTTGTACAAGAGAGAGAGAGAGAGAGAGAGAGAGAGAGAGAGAGAGAGAGAGAGAGAGAGAGATAGAGAGAGAGTGTGTGTGAGAGAGAGAGAGAGGGGGGGGGGGAGGAAGGAGAAGGGGGGAGGGGTGTATAACTGCGAATGTTTTCCTTACCTATTGTGGGATCATATTCTTCAACAAAGCTGAGGAAAGAGTACAAAACAGATTAATACATACTTTCCTAATATAAAAGAAAGAAAAAAAGTGTTATTTCCATCTAAATTTTATTCCTCTTTTTTTTCTCCCAATAATTTTCTTCCATCGGGTTTCCATCATCGTCATCACCATCATCATCATCATCATCATCATCATCATCATCATCATCGCAGTCTTCGTTGTTGAGACGATGCTCCTGCCACCATCACCACCACACCCAAACACCACCTTTATCATCGCCACTACCACCACTACTACAACAACCACCACTATAATTAATCATCATCATCATCATCATCATCATCATCGCAGTCTTCGGTGTTGAGACGATGCTACTGCCACCATCACCACCACATCCAAACATCACCTTCATCATCGCCACTACCACCACTACTACAACCACCACCACTATAATTAATCATCATCATCATCATCATCATCATCATCATCATCATCATCATCATCATCATCATCATCATCATCATCATCGTCGTCATCATCATCATCATCATCATCATCATCGCAGTCTTCGTTGTTGAGACGATGCTTCTGCCACCATCACCGCACCACACCCAAACACCACCTTCATCATCGCCACTACCAACACTACTACAACAACCACCACTATAATTAATCATCATCATCATCATCATCATCATCATCATCATCATCATCATCAGCATCATCATCATCATTATCATCATCATCATTATCATCATCATCATCGTCATCATTATCATCATCATCATCATCGTCGTCGTCGTCAGCAGCAGCAGCATCGCCGTCATCACAATCATCATTATAATCAATATCATATCGTCAACAACACAAGTATTAATATTGAGTGACCAATTCATGATAAAATCAAGATCAATATTATCTTATAACCGACACGGCAATACAATTATAATCTACTTCTGAAAAACAGCCCACGGCAAATCAGGGGAAACGCATGTATGTGAAACGCATGGAAAATCGCCCAGTTTGAAATGACCCCACTGTGAGTAAACAAAACACGGCTTGTCCTATCAGAGAGATGTATCTAATGTGTTTCATTATGATTACTATCGACGTCAATGGGGGAACATGTGTGGTTGAGTGTAGCTATAGGAATGAGGCAAAATGGTGCCCTTGAAATTCCTTTTCAAATCGTGGAATGTTGCGAGCAAATTACCGTGCATGCACACGCTCTCGCTCTCTCTCTCTCTCTCTCTCTCTCTCTCTCTCTCTCTCTCTCTCTCTCTCTCTCTCTCTTCTCTCTCTCTCTCTCTCTCTCTCTCTCTCTCTCTATATATATATATATATATATATATATATATATATATATATATATCCATCTATAAATTCATCTATCTACCTACCTATCAATCTATCAACCCCCCCCCCCCCTCTCCCCTCTGTGTGTGTGTGTGTGTGTGTGTGTGTGTGTGTGTGTGTGTGTGTGTGTGTGTAAGCGTAAGCCCTCGCACGAGTTAACTTTACTAATTGCATTTAGCATAGAACATCTGCGGGCTACATTTTCCTACCAGATTTGGACCGATTGTTAAATGGACAGATTATGTGGACGACAAAGAGGTGGGTGGATTGGTTGATTGATTGATTGACTGATTGATTGACTGATGGGTGGATGGATGGATGGATGGATATA
>NC_088367.1:18796570-18804070 GCF_034508935.2 Berghia stephanieae
TATACGTCTGTCCGTCCGCCCATCCATCCACCAACCTATTATCTATCTATCTATCTATCTATCTATCTATCTATCTATCTATCTATCTATCTATCTATCTATCTATCTATCTATCTATCTATCTATTTATCTATCTATCTATCTATCTATACTATATATCTCTCTCTTTCTCCACCTGTGGCAGACGAAAAAGAAAAAAATAACAAATGAAGGAATAAAAAGACAGTTGAAATCCATCGGAAATCCACTGGGCTTGCAGTCCATCTTCTTCGAACTTCATTATACACAATAAAAACAGCAATTTGCATTCAAGGCGGGGCTTGCGAGAGATAAAAACAGACACACACACACACACACACACACACACACACACACACACACACAAATCCGAAGGGATTTAGTCTTAGCAGACAATCGGAAAGTGAAGCGGGCAAATGGGGAGGGGGGTTGTGGAGGGAGGGAGGGTTAGTAATGTGAAATCACAACTTCGTTTTTTTTTTTTTAAAACATGGCTCATCAAATAGAGATTTATAGACTGGCATAATGGAAAAAATTCAAGGACCCTTTTAAGAGTGAGTGTAGCAATAACTAGTAGTAATTCACGGGTGTTGAGACACATCGATAAAGCCCGTTTCCGATGCCTGATCAGTCAGATAAAAAAATAAAGTGAGTAGATGTGACTCATATATAAGGGAACAACACAAAACAAACAACGTTTCGGCCCTTGGCCTTCGTCAGGAGACAGTAAACACAAACACAAAATGTGATATTTTGTAAATTTACATATTTGTGTTTGTGTTTACTGTCTCCTGACGAAGGCCAAGGGCCGAAACGTTGTTTGTTTTGTGTTGTTCCCTTATATATGAGTCACATCTACTCACTTTATTTTTTTATCTCCATTTTATTGGCTCATTTAGGCACCTCTAGCTCTGATCAGCCAGTCAGTTGATTCCGAAAGTCTGATACTGACACACTATTCATTCTTACTGAGTGATTAAAACGGGCAAAGAAGGGCCCTGAAGTCGCAGTGGACAGAACTGATATGATGAAATTAGGGCTCCATAAAATGTTATATCATGGTAGGCTCCACCCTCTATTTCTATAGATAGAATGCGCTTGGCCAAGGAGTTCACAACATTGCCATCCGGAAGTATAATGGACCAACACACAAACTCTGAGTAACCATGAACTTTTATAGTCTGGTTAATACAGTTTAGTGAGAACAACTCACAAACGCGGATGGCAAAAACAATAACAAAGGCCTGAGTGACGTCATCTGCATACTATCTATTCTGGCGTAGATGTAGACGGCGATTGCATTTCCGATATCATAATATTGGCTAGTGGGCAAAGGGTTAATTAAAGCTTCCAAACAATCCCAATCGTAGTCTAACTCTAATCGGCCCCGTTAGCGCCCCGACGCGCAAACTCAGTATTATCTCTCTAGTGCAAGGCATAGATAGTTCGAAGATGACGTCACTCAGGCCATTGTTATTGTTTTTGCCATCCGCGTTTGTGAGTTGTTCTCACTAAACTGTATTAACCAGACTATAAAAGTTCATGGTTACACAGAGTTTGTGTGTTGGTCCGTTATACTTCCGGATGGCAATGTTGTGAACTCCTTGGCCAAGCGCATTCTATCTATAGGGAAGGCTGACTTGGGGAAGGAATAGATAGATGATAGCCTCTGTCCGTCATGACGAGTTTATTCCAGTTTATTCCGTTCGGGAAACGATTACTGGGCGCCGATCAATAGGACAGTCAACACGACGACGAGTCCTGCATGCCTCCTCCTTCTTCTTCGACTCGCCCCTTTCCCAGACACGCACCTCCATCACTGATAAACTAGGACTTCATATAGATGTCACTGCTGATAAATTGTATACACGTCATAGGAAATAGAATGCGGTTGACGTTATTGTTTTGTTCTTTGTTGTTGTGTGTGTGTGTGTGTGTGTGTGTGTGTGTGTCTGTGTGTGTGTGTGTAAAGGAGGGGGGGTGGTATCATTTATTTGTATTTGTTGTTTTTAATTTGTTTGTTTTTCTTTATTTGATATGTTTAATAGTTAAGTTGGTATCTTTAATGGTTTTCTTCTTTTTTTTTTTTCTTTTGGGGAAGGGAGGGGGGGGGGGTTCAATTCATATTTCTGTTTCACCAATAGAAATAAAGAGAGCAAGAGAGAGAAAGAAAAAGAAAAAGTAAAAAAAAAGAGAGAGAGAGAGAGAGAGAGAGAGGAGAGAGAGAGAAGAGAGAGAGAGAGAGAGGGGGGGGGGGGAGATTACACTTGAGTGGATCTTCCAGTCCAAAACTGTTCACCGGCCAATCACTGGAGCGTAAAGGAATAGACCCAAGTTAGTTACTTTGCTCCTGCTGCTATAGATAGAATGCGCTTGGCAAGGAGTTCACAACATTGCCATCCGGAAGTATAACGGATCAACACACAAACTCTGTGTAACCATGAACTTTTATAGTCTGGTTAATACAGTTTAGTGAGAACAACAAATATTTAAAAATTTGAATAAGAACTCTAACTCGGTTTGTATTTTGTTTGTGTTTATTTTTTTTGTTGTTGTTGTTGTTGTTTGTTTGTTTTTGTTTTTGTTTTGTTTTGTTTTGTTTTTTTTTGGGGGGGCGCGGGGGGTGGTGGGGTTTTTTTTTTTTTTGGAAGTCTCAGGTTTGAAATTTGTGGCAATTTAAAGTCATCTATATCGATTAATACTTGAGAAATATTATAATGGTTATGGCCTCAATTATAATGTTTTGTCAGTAGGTATGGTTAGCCTTTGTGATGATTGCAAGGAGGAGGAGGAAAGGAGGAGGGGGAGGAGGAAAGGAGGAGGAGGAGGAGAAGAAGAAGAAGAATCCAAATGATGGCCATGTACATATGTAATATATTAACAGCTATTTATCTCTCTCTCTCTCTCTCTCTCTCTCTCTCTCTCTCATCTCTCTCTCCTCTCTCTCTCTCTCTCTCCTCTCTCTCTTTCTCTCTCTCTCTCTCTCTCTCTCTCTCTCTCTCTTCTCTTCTCTCTCTCTCTCTCTCTTCCTTCTCATCAGTCATCCTATTATATCATTATATCTTTACGAGGCTCGCTCTTTCTTCCGAATAACCGAAAATTAGGGCCCAGAATAGAATGCATGCAAACCAGTAGAGATTTTTTAATTCTGTAAACGACATGATATTCCTTATTTCCTTACGGATATTCCCAGAAATTATGAAGTGCATCATTTTGCACAATAAATTTCTAGACGATTTTAAAGATGGCGGCCCACCTTGAAACTTGGTCAAAGGAGGAAATCAGAGCTGTCATACGTTTTTTGAACGCCAAAAGTCTGAATCCTACCGAAATTCATAAAGAACTTCAGAGTGTATATGGTGAGCATGTTATAAGCCGTACACAAGTCTATCACTGGTGTAATTTGTTTGAAGCCGGCCATTCCGACTTGACAGACAGGGTGGGAGAGGGCGTTCGATAACTGCGACGTCAGAAGACAATGTGAAGCGAGTTGATGAGCTTATTCGTCAAGACAGGAGGTTGAAACTTCATGAAATCGCAAGCAGTCTTGAAATTTCGGAAACTTCTGCCCATAGAATTGTATTTGATGAACTTGGCTACAGAAAAGTCAGCGCAAGATGGGTTCCTAAGCAATTGACAGACAATCATAAAGAACAAAGATTGGACATCTGCAGGGAACTTTTGAGAAGAAGCAAGAGCTCACGCAGGGTTCACGGGCATACTGCCAACGCCGGCGGAGACTTTCTAGGGTACGATGAGAGTTTTCTTGACAGCATAGTCACCGGTGATGAGACTTGGTTGCACCATTGCACCCCAGAAACAAAGCAAGATTCGATGACATGGAAACATCCATCCTCACCTGTCGCGAAGAAATTCAAAGTCATGCGGTCAGCAAAGAAAATAATGGGAACTGTTTTCTGGGACAGTCGTGGTGTTATTCTGTTCGAAACTTTACAACCTGGAAAAACAATCAATGCTGCAAGGTACTGCCAAACTCTTGACAAGCTTAGGGAGGCCATTCGCAGAAAGCGCCCAGGGCAGTTGACCAACAGGGTCATTTGCAACACGACAACGCTACACCCCACACAGCACGAGTGACGCAAGGTTGGCTAGAGAAATATGGATGGGAGATTTTGCCACACCCACCACACAGTCCAGACCTCGCACCATCTGATTATCACCTCTTTGGGCCACTGAAACGTGAGCTGGCAGGAAAGCGCTTTGATGTCGATGAAGAGCTTGTTGACCATGTGCGGAAATGGCTACAAAACCTTGACGGAAATTTCTTCCTAGAGGGTATCTATTCCATGGTGCGGCGTTGGCAGAAGTGTGTCGACAGACTTGGCTGTTACGTAGAGAAATTAAGGACGAGTCAAGGTAAGAATACGTGCAAGAATTTTGTTGATAGCTTAAAAAACGCGGATTTTACAGGCATTTTTCGGTTAATTATGAAAGAGCCCTCGTATATATATATATATATATATATATATATATATATATATATATATATATATATATATATATATATATATATATATATATATATATATATATATATTGATAAGGACTGTAAAAGTAGGAGGTATATAATATAGAAGAGAAGTATATCCATAGATTGTTGTACCCAACAAGCGAATTCTCCATCCATTTTTAAATCATCTTGGCAACAACTGACATTTCTGTCGTCTTAGTCATCGCTTCGGTGCGCTAATCTCTCTAGATTGACCACCCTGCACTTCTCTCCCCCCCCCCTCCCTCCCCCCCTCTCTCTCTCTCTCTCTCTCTCTCTCTCTCTCTCTCTCTCTCTCTCTCTCTCTCTCTCTCTCTCCATTAGTTCACCCCTCCCTTTCACCCTATCTATGCTTACACCCTAACCATCACGCATGGTTTGTTCGTTGGACGGGCGGCTACCATAAGGCAGGCATAAAAATAGACAAGCAGGTATAAGCCGAAACTGCCTTGAAATAGGCATGAAATAAGTAAGCTCTTGAAATAGCCGTGTCGTTAGTTGTTGTCCGCATTCGTCTGACAATCATTATCATTATCATTACAAAGATCGCTTCGACGTCATACCATTACGCCGGCTCTAGTCAAATCATTTCTCTCCCATCTCTTCGCAGTTGACAAGTTATTTGGTTATCCATGCCAGTGACACCAACACTTTGACTAATATTTGACAAAACCATTCATTATTAATTGTACCAAGCAATAACTATGAAGTATCTTATGTCGAATTTTAACTGAAAACTTTAAACCTAAAAGTAATTTTTTTTTTTTTAATTCGACGAACCAAAATAAATGGATAATGTAATGAATAATGTCAAAAAGTCTTTTGACAAATTTGATACTCTAGCTAGGTCTAATACTTATACACCTACAAAGAAAATAGCTTTATATAAAATGTATATCAATAGAGAGGACAATCTCTGCCTAAACATTCGATTTTATTTTCTATTCTAATACAGTCCTTATTATTATTATTATTATTATTATTATTATTATTGATAGTAGTAGTAGTTAGTAGTAGTAGTAGTAGTAGTAGTAGTAGTAGTAGTAGTAGTAGTAGTAGTAGTAGTAGTAATAGTAATAGTAGTAGTAGTAGTAGTAGTAGTAGTAGTAGTAGTAGTAGTAGTAGTAGTAGTAGTAGTAGTAGTAGTAGTAGTAGTAGTAGGAGTAGTAGTAGTATAGTAGTAAGTCCTTATAGCAGCTAGAAACCTGCGTGTAATAGTAATAGGCGCCTAGAACTGTTTGTATATCGGTATGAATGATTTACATTATTATTATTATTATTATTATTATTATTATTATTATTATTATTATTATTATTATTATTATTATTATTATTATTATTATTATTATTATTATTATTATATTATTATTATTATTATTATTATTGTTATTATTATTATTATTACTATTATCAACATTATTATTATTATTAATAATAAGAAGAAGAAGAAGAAGAAGAAGAAGAAGAAGAAGAAGAAGAAGAAGAAGAAGAAGAAGAAGAAGAAGAAGAAGAAGAAGAAGAAGAAGAAGAAGAAGAAGAAGAAGAAGAAGAAGAAGAATACTTACCCGTCTGGCAAACCCGGATCGTTGAGGTCTTATCATAATCTGTATATTGCTTTGTTACAGTCCTATAATAGTCTCTAGATTGCTTTGTTACGGTCCTATCATAGCCCCGAAATTGCTTTGTTCCAGTCCTATCATAACCTCCAGATTGCTTTGTTAAAGTCCTATCGTAGTCTCTAAATTGCTTTGTTACGGTCCTACCGTGGGCTCTAGATTGCTTTGTTACAGTCCTATCATAGTATCTAGATTGCTTTGTTACAGTCCTATTATAGTCGATAGATTGCTTTGGTAATTTCTTATCGTAATCTAGATCTTAAGGTCTATCATAGTCTGTATATTTGCTTTGCTACAGTCTTATCGTAGTCCTATCATAGTCTCTCTAGATTGGTTTACTGCGTCTTATAATTATCTCCTTACATACAGACTACCTCTGCTATGACTCCTTTGGAAGATGCTAGTTGGGGGTGCCAGGAATTTTTGATTGAATCTTTCTAGTCTGACCTCAGTACCCATAATTCACTCCAGGTCAAGAAGGCCCAAATCTGTGTGGTGAATACAAATGTTTTGACCGATTCCTTCTAAAGATAAAGCACAAAACGGCGTAAGATACGTCCCGATATAGACAGAACGAAGATGACGTCACTCGGGTCTTTGTTATTGTTTTTTGCCATCCACTTTTATGAGTTATTCTCATTAAACTGTAGTAAACATCTTTGTTATTGTTTTTTTTTTTTTTTTTTTTTTTTTTTTTTTTTTTTTTTTTGCAATGCACTTTTATGAGTTATTCTCACTAAACTATATTAAACAGACTATAAACGTTTAAGGTGACACATAGTTTTGTGTGTTGGCCCGTTATACTTCCGGATGGCAATGTTGTGAGCTTCTTAGCCAAGTGCATACTATCTATAAAACCAGATTCGAAGAGGTAACCGAAGGCGGGGAGGGGGTGGGAAACTATTTTTTTTCTTCAAAATTATTAAGCTGGGGAGAATAAGATGGGGGTTTTGTCTTGAAATGGCACCGGCACGAATCTCGTGCGTTTGACACTAGAAGATTGAGTGAGACCTTGTATGTATAATACATAAGAATTTGTTTATCCGTATCTAAAAAGGGGAAGTTATAAATAAATATGAAATGGACTTAAAACCTATGACGTCAGAGGGGTGACCTAAATCCTGTCTTTTTGGTGATTAGGGTGATGAAAAAGGCGCGAGGTAGGGTGGGCAGGGGGGGGGGGGGGGGGGGGGTAGTAAGAATGGGTGAAAGAATGAACGCAACCACAGACATAATGTGGATGGATAATTCTCTCTCTCTCTCACACACACACACACACACACACGCACACACACACACACACCTCTCTCTATCTATCTATCTATCTCACACACACACACACACACAGGCACACAC
>NC_088367.1:18809070-18934070 GCF_034508935.2 Berghia stephanieae
TCAACAACGGGTTATTTTGTTAACAAGGATAAAATCCATATTGATCATTTGATCACTCACTGACTATGCTGAACATCGCTTTTATTCTGCTGCATGAGCCACAACACCACAAATACGACTCTTTCCTTTTTGTTCATAACATATAAAATGACTGCACGCGTCAAGGTCGAAGTTAAGTTATGAATCCCTCAATTTGGCTCTCGGCATACCTACTTAAAGAGTTCTATAGATCGTATGCGCTTGGCCCAGAAAAACTAAATTTGCCATCCGGAAGTTAACGACCAACACCACAAAAACTGTGTGTATCCATGAACGTTTATAGGCGGGTTAATACGTTCAGTGAGCATTATCATAAACGCGGATGGCAAAAACAATAACAAAGACCCGAGTGGACGTCATCTTCAATCTATCTATAGGAGTTTCTGGCATGAAGATATTGAAAAACGGTTGGGACAAGAATGGTGCAAGAGGACTTCATAAAATGTGTTGTTTGTTTTGTTCCATGTGTTCTGCTAGGTATTGGGGGGGGGGGGGGGGGGGGGGGGGGGGGGGTAAATGAACAATTTAGAAGCCCCATTAAGCTGACGTATAGAATATGTGAAAAAGAAAAGCTTTTTTAACTTATACTTAGTTTTGACATACGGTATATCCAAAACTATGATGTTTGTTTTTTAGGGGGGTTTTCCCCTTTCCCCTTTTCCCCCTTCCCCCCCCCCCCCCCCCCCCTTTCTTTCCCTCTCTCTCTTCCTCTTTCTCTCCTCTCTTTTTTGGGGTGTGGTGGTTGTGTTGTGTGGTGTCGGTGGCATTGTCCTATTATGTGTGTTTACGATTTGATTTTGTTTTTGTATTCCGTTAACCGTGATTTTCCAAAAACGGGAGCGTGATTTTATATTAATGACAGGCCGTGTTTTTGTCACCTTTTGAAGTGGACGTAAACAATTTGATGAATTTGATCGAGAAAAAATATTTGGAAACAAACCATCCCCGCTCCTCCATTTTCGTCTTTTGTTTGTTTTTTTTTTTTTTTTTTTTTAAGAATTTTAATTTATTTTCAATCAGTTCTTGCCGTGTAAAAAATTGAAATGCGCAGTGTAATAATCTGGAAAGGGAAAATTTTTGGGTCAGATTTTGGGGGAAAAAAGGTACCAGGAACTTTTCTCAAATTTCTATTTTTTTAAACCGACTACTGTAAAAAAATTTTAAAAAATGAAAAAAATTTTTATATTCCCAAGATGAAAAAAAAAGGTTGGGTTTAATCTTTTTGACAAAACCGTTTGAAAAAAAAAAAATTTACCTTTACAAAAAATTGGGAAAATCCGTTAAAACCCCTTTCACACCCCAAGATTATGTTTTTTACTGTAACATAATTTAATTTAAAAAATAAAACCAAATTCCCCCAGCTTTATGAAAGAAGGTAAACAAAACATACCTTACATGCGGCTTCGTTTTCATCCCAACCGCTTTCTTTAGGTTTTCACTCCTGTTCATGGCAGCTTCTATTGGCTCACACCAAAAACAAACGCTTAACATGAACTTTTCCTGAATGAGAGGGTAACTTAAAAACTGCTCTAAAAAACAGAATAATGGCGGACGCCCAAAAAATTTTTCCCCCGACGAGGAAAAAAAGCGTATCCTTAGAAAAAAAAAAAAAAAATTATAAATTGTATGTGTTACTTTTACACTTTTTGATCACAAGAAATGAAAGTTCTGCGCCAAAAAAATAACCATTGTTTTGTTTAAAACCCGATGGCCCCTTTTCGGGGGGACGGGGGCAGCGACATTGAATCCAATTATGGTGGTTTCCAGGTGGGGAATTTTTGGGTTTGTAACACGGACAAAATACACAACTAAACCCTACCAATGCTTGCATTTCAGGTTTTTCTCCACAAAAGTTAAAGATAAAAAAAAGTTTTTGTTTTTCATCTTAAAAACGCCACTACCCCATTATTCATTGTCGTATTTTTTCTTCCCCCCGTTTCGTGATAAAAAGGGAAAGTAAAAACTCCATTTTACTTTTTGTATATTAAATTAAGCTTATTTTTAATTTCCTTGTTTCGTTATTTTTTCTTCGAGCTTCGGCAGCAACATTTAGAATATCAATTGAAGAAATTGAAAAAAGTATCCTCCAAAATAAAATTTTTTTTTTCTTCCCTTTAACTTCAAATTTTTAAAAAGATTTCCCTTCTAAAAGATTGGACCTGAACTTCTTAAACTTTAAAAAAGTCTCAGGTTTAAAATTTGACACGTTGAGTCACCTTGACATCTTATTTGACGTAAAATTTTAGCCACAAAACAACTAACAATAAGCGTTTTTTCCCTGCACGACAGTAAAGGTATGGTAAAAGGGGGGTTTAAAGGGAATTGCCAAATTATAAAAACTAGGATGAGTCATAGTTAAAAAAAAGTTCTAGCGTGCATGCATCATTAAGTGTGAGGTCATTTTTCAATTTGCATGAAAAATGCAACAAAAAAAAATAAAAATTTAATTTTAAAAAATAATAATAAAAATAAAAAAAAATAAAAAATAATAAAAAATAAAAAAAAATATTTAAAAATTTTTAATAAAAAAATTTTAAAAATAAAAAATAAAATTTTTTTAAAAAAAAAATAAAAAAATAAAAATAACACGGTTTTTTTAGTCACCAGCCGATGGTCGGTGAATTATTTACAACTCGACGACTACCTGTCATTTCCATTATGCAGCCAGCCAAGGTTGAGATAATTAATTTAATATAATAAAATATATATATATGTATTATGTAGTCGATTATCATGGATACCCCATTGCCTTTTTATTTATATCAATCCATGATATATATGGTGTCTGTCGGTGATTAAGCAGTACGGTGCTTCGACTTGTTACAAGAGTCAAGCGATGTTGAGTGTGATCAATAGCCGGATGGAAAACATTAATAGCAAATAAAAAATTTAAAAACCTCTAACCCCTTGGATAAGACAACTTAGATACTTTACAAATAACACATCCATTCGATTGAAATGTGAATGAGTACCTAGCTATGGAGACAGGAACGGATATGATATTCTTGAGGAGCATGCATGTACGGTAACTGCACCGAAAGAACAACTTACAACACCCGAAATGATAAAAGTTTGTTCCCTAATAGTCTCCCTGATGGGGATAAATGAAATATTGGGAAGTATGTTGAGCATGGCGAAAAAGTGAAAACGTGCTACAAATATTGTGGAGTTGTTATTCGTTTTATTTTGTTTTGTTTTTGTTGTTTGCTTTTTTGGTGTTTTTTTTGGTTTTGTATTATTTTTTTTTTGGGGGGGGGGGGTTGTTGTTTTTTGTTGTTGTTTTTATTTTGTGTGGTTTTTTTTAAGGGAACATCGAATAACTATCATTTCCTAATTCCATTCCACCCATTTAAAAATGACTGGGCAACTTTATCTTAGATTATGTCGGAAAGTATACTCTACACCGAGACGGACCAGTAACCTTCTGTCTCGAGACAATATCCAGCAAATGTTACAGTCCATTTGCCGCTACATAAATAGGGGGGGGGGGGGGGGGGGGGGAATGGGAGGAGCATCAGACCCTTTGGATGTTGTTTTAAAGCTAAAGCCTAAACTAAAGGATTACAATCCACCATATTACCTACTGGCTTTGATTACAACAACAACAATAACAACAACAACAACAATAACAGCAAACGATTGGGTTTTTATTACACATTGCTGCTCAATCAAATAAGACTGACATCGATAAAAATAAAAACGCGGTACAAGTACAAGACCAAGTTTTTAAAACCGCATACATGCAGGTAGCCTATAACATAATGTCATAATAATATTATGTTAAAAACCATGTCACTGTAGCCTCATTAATCAGTAACACATCATAATTGCGCAGATCGAAATCGGAATTCCCAACTTAATTAAAGTAACGCCGTGCAGTAGGATACCCCCCCCCCCCCCCCCCCCATCCCGGCCCGCACTTGTTGTTTCCCCCCAGCCCCCCTCTCAGCTTATAAATTCAGACATGGAGGTGATTACATACAGCATCCAAAACGAATTCTTGTCAGATTTAATTGGGAGTGCAAGAAGGTATCAAATTAGTGTTGTTTTCGGCTAATTTCAACGTTGATGTATGAAAAAGCATTCAATGTTTTCAGCTAATTTAATATTTGAAAGGGAAAAAAAACGTTGTTTTAGGCTAATTTTATGTATGACAATGAACACTGAAATCTTCTCACATAATGTAGATCCATATATTATTATATATTATTATTATTAGTCTATATTATTACAAAACACTTTTTTCCTCATATTTCGTAGAGGGTGCATTGATGGATTAGTTGGGGAGCATTCGCTTCACATGCAAAAGGTCCAGTATCCATCCTAAGGGCAGTCTAGATTTTGTTCTAACTAACCCCATTGTCCACCCAACATTGATCGGATAGCTGGGTCTGTTACTTAAATAGACTTTGCAATAAGTTAACCAAGTCATTAATTTACCAGTTGATTTTTACCAATCAAAATGCGGGATTTGTCACATAGCCTCAACCCCGCTCAGACAAATACAGCTGGTTGTTTACAAGTAATAAAATAAAGGAAGTTGACATCACTCTGCTCTTTTTGTTTGTTTTGTTGGGGTTTTGTTTGTTTTTTTTGTTTTGTTTTTTTGTTGTTGTTTTTTTTGTTTTGGGGGTTTTCTTTTTTACCGTTAGACGTCTAGTTGTGTGATTAGTTTTCACTAGATTCGCTCATTCAGACACTAACTTTTAAGGTTACACTTATTTTTCAGTGACGGTTCGATTGATCAGGCGTGTAGAACTAATTAGTATTTTTTAAACACATACCATCGATGGTAATACCGTACCGTGTAGTTTGCTTGGATTTGCAGTAATTGCCATTGTTTACATTCAGTATAGACACCTAGATAACCACGCCCCTCGGAAGTCGTCATTATGTAAACAATGGCAGTGATTGGTAAACATCGCGGTCAACACAGGTTTTACTGTGAATGGGATTTGTCTAAGTAAAATACACACCGTTTTATCGCTTGATCAATAGAACCATCACAGAAAACTATGTTAATTTAAACGTTTATAACATGATCGAGAAAATCGTGTGATAACTAGTCACTCGTTAAGCGGTATATAGACAATACCAATGATCAGAGAGAGGTCGATTTCATGCAAGTTATTGTTTATAAAGAATCAACTATGTTTGTCCCAGCATGTGTTAAGGTGTGTCACAAATTTCATATTTTGATTGGTCAGAAATCTACTGGTTAAAACGCTACGCAAGGGAACAACCCGACACAATGCGCCTTACGCATACGGCAATAAAGAACTACCGACTGAACCCTAAACTGTCCGAAAATGTCAAACGACAGTTTTCTAGTTTAAAAAAATAATAAATAAAATCTTTTTAAAAAGTCAGGGATCTAAATGTTTAGATAAGGTGGCAAGCAATCAACCGATGCGATGTAAACATGGTACTGGAGAAAATGAAAATATCTTAAGACAATTTGTATATACGGCAGTTAAGCTCACGACTTCAGGTAATGAAGAGGTAAAAATTTGACATGCTTAATTATATTCTAATTTGCAATTACTTACTAATGAGAGTGACGCTAATTTCATGTTTCAAACCGATGTTGGGATTTTTCTTTTTTTTTTTAAAAGAATTTTTAAATAAATAAATAAACAAAATAATAAATAATAATAATAATAATAATAATAATAATAATAATAATAATAATAATAATAATGATAATAAATATAGTACAAATAAAAATAATGATTACAATAATAAATAATAACTCTAAAATGAACAAATATAAACGAGAGGAGAAGAGAAAGAGAAGAGAGAGAGAGAGAGGAGAGAGAGAGAGAGAGAGAGAGAGAGAGAAGAGAGAGGAGGAGAGAAGAGAGAGAGAGAGGAGAGAGAGGAGAGAGAGGAGAGGAGAGAGAGATGGGGCGTTTAATTTGACTTGAGATCAAACCATTATAATGAACAATTCAAGACGATGATTAATCTAAACATTACAATAACAACGCACTCTGATCTAAACACACACTAAATAACACATTTTCTCACCATTTTGGCAAGCATTTCTTACTTCAAATACGACATTTTAAGATTACCACCCCCCTCTCCCCCCCCCCCCCCCCCCCCTTACAATCCTCTCCCTTCCAACTTGTCAAAAATGCTGTATACACAAAACTGTAAAGAAATCTTGTGTTTTTTAAATATTTTTAGAAGCCTAGATTCACCGCTGATATTTGAAGTAATATTTTTCTTGCAAAATTATCAACAACTACAAAAAAAAAAAAAAAAAAAAATCTCGTCAATGAACGACAGACATATTATAGTCCTAGTCCTAATGATTCCCTGGGCTACGTCATCAACCGACAACCACATCGTGACAAATCGTACTAGTAATAGGTACATACTATATTATAATATGTAATAGGTGATACAGTACTTGGTACATACGCATACCATCAGACTTAAAACTATACACCTCATTAGCAGTTACATTTGATTTTGGCCATATCTATAATAATAATAATAATAATAATAATAATAATAATAATAATAATAATAATAATAATAATAATAATAATAAGAATAAGAATAATAATAATAATGATGATGATGATGATGATGATGATGATGATGATGATGATGATGATGATGATGATGATGATAATAATAATAATAATAATAATAATAATACAAAACACAATAATATCCCCTCCACCTCCATCCCCAAGCAAAATGAAATAAATCATTTAATTATTCAAGTATCTTTAAAAACTTTATTTTGTAATGTACAAAACCTCTGTGCATTTTCAATTCATAGCACCAGCCATATATCTTTAACAAATATAAACCTTAACAAAATCGGCCTGAAGAGCCAAACAGCCAATGGCCAATGTCTTCTTCAATCTGTCCCGAAGTAAATGTTTTGTTTCTACTTGATGATTAATGAGTTATATTCAAGGGTCAAGTGTGTATATAGGTGTGGATGTTTGAGTGTGCATGTGTATATATGTATGTGTGTGTAAGTGGTGTGAATGTGTATGTGTATGTGCCCAGTATTTTATTATTGCCATTCATATTGGTATCATTGTGATCCAATTTGAATTTCAATTTCCTTGGACAATAAAGTTCTATTATTATATCACAGGATGGACTTATTTGTCATCTCGGGCATTTCAATATTAAGCTCCTATTGTCTGGAATTCTCTGCCAATATCATTAAGATCACATCAGTCTGTAAAAACCCTTTAAAAAGAGTCTTCATACATATTTCAAGCAATCTGTCGAACTTGATTCATCAACTCAAAAGTAGAGTTCAGACATTAACATTATATTGACTACAGTGGGTTATAGTTGTACTTATTGAATAATTATATGACTTATTTGTGCGGCTATAATGGCCTTGTACTAGTAGTATGACACTCGCTTTCAGATCAGAAGGTCCTGGGTTTGAGCCTCGCTCAGCGCATAGTTGAGTCCTTGGAAAGGGCTCTTTACTCACATTATCTCACCATACTCAGGTGTAAAATGAGTACCTGGCCATTGACAGCGCTGTCTCTGTCAGAAAAAAAAATGAAATATCGCATATCATGTTTTGTTCTTCATGTTACGTGTTGCTGTTGGTCAGGGACCCGTTGTAAAGCGCTTTGAGCACATTTAGTGGATATTGCGCTATTTAAGAGCTCAATATTTATATTTATTTATTGAATTAATTGGCACATCTCATCTGATTTTTTTTTGTTATTAAACAATAAAAATGATGACTGCCTGCACAAGTAAGCCAATAACCTTTAATTGCAAACACTTGTAGGACAATCAGCCACTGGTTATTCTTGTGTCAGAATAATTTGGTATGCAATCCAAATGTGTTTGGTATGGTGCATTGTATTATATGTATCCACAGTTGGCTGTGTGATCTACAAGCAAAGCAAATATAAACTATGGTGTTTGGCATTTGACGTTTAATCGACCAATTTTAAGACAATTATAAAGTCAGACATTCTTGTATGTATCAGTAAAGCGGCATTAAACCAAAACCCACAAGCATAGAAGAGTGCTCACAGCTCATAAAAGCCTACTTTTTCTCTCTCCCTCGGGCCAAAAAGACAATATTTCAACCCTCATATTACCAGGGATGCCAACAAAGTAAAACATGATAAAAATCAGGATTTGACTCAGAAATCTTGATTTATTTTTTTTTAAATATATACATTTTTTTTATCATAAAAATTCGAACCAACCTTTCCATTTGGTTTTCATTTATCAAATTAAGGAAAAAAGGATTTAGCCTTTACAATATACTTGTACAATCTGACTTGTGGATTTAAAAAATACCACAGTAGAAATTCAAAGCCTTGGTAATGAAAACCATTTCAAAACATCAAATATGCTAAATAATAACATTTTAAACTCTTTGAATGATAATCATGCGAGTGTATAATTACTAAATCATTACGAAAAAAAAAAAAAATCAATGAAAAAAAAAAGCATACGTTACACTCCTGACTACATTCTAATTCAGTTTTAACATTATTATCATGCATTCTCAAAGTTTGATAAAAGGTAAAATTGTATTCAAGATAATATTATTATAATTGTTCTCGTTTGAGTGAACATGTAGTCCATTTGAGACCCGTGGAACTAGATTTTATTCCGGTTTCTATGGAGTGAAACGGATGATAGAAATTTCTTGCTACCCTTTAGATAGAACACTAGTCTATAGCAAAGTCCCTCTGCCAGATCTAACTGACCCAGCTACCCATCAGTGCTGGGTGGGCAGGGGGTTTAGAAAAAGAAAAAAAATCTCCTTCACCCAGGATCGATCTCAGTCCCCTTGCATGTGAAGTGAGTAGTCTGTCAACTGAGCTATCATGACCCCCTAGAGTGAATATGACCTAAACTTAAATCATTTGGTATCCTTCCATCAAAGATGGTTCCCAAGAGTTGTAAGAATATTGAACGTATTTGTGATCAAATATTCTCTGCTTGAGATCTGTTTTACCTTTTAAAAAAGAAGACATGCTTTTCTTTATAAGGAAATCCACGAAAATGACCTCAGCACCAAATATAATAAAAAGGGAATTATATCAATTGATAAAAGGTATTATTAATATTACTATCATCAATTAGTCACTAGTCGACTGTGATTCAAAATATCCTATCACTGATGTTATTTTTATTTATTTGTAATAATATCTACCAAAAAAGCAAAAGCTTCAATATTAGCATTAGCCTATATGATTAAAATTAAAGTAGAATTAAAATAAGTAGACGATAATATTTCTAAAAAAGAAATTGTTTATGCATTTGAAAACTCCTTCTATTGTAGTTCTTTGACGCAGCTTTCTCGTTATTGAAGATTAATACATGTGCATTGCAAAAAAAAAAAAAACACAACTGTATTCAAGAGTCGACTCTGATTAACTGCCTACAGTTATCCAGAGGCGACTCTGAATAACCATTTAGAGAATATAGACAACTGATGGAGTTGAAATGGAGGAAATATTAGAACCAAGAGTATATTCAAACTAAATTCCTCAAAATAACTGATATTCTCATAAGCTTAAAACTTGAATGTCACTTTCATTTAGTCTCAGAAATCTTCAACTTCAAATCAGGCTCAGGGTCCTCCTACTCCTATGGCTGTGTTTGTGCGGCCAATGATCAAGATTCGCAAAATTCAAACAATTTGTTCTAAGACTTCGAGACACTCAACTTCAAAATGACAACTTGTTTGTTATTGAGTATCTGAGTTTGAGTTTGAGTGATGAAGTTGATAAAGACAGTAAAAGTTTAAAATAAAAAAATAAAAAAACAGGTATCAGTGTCATTGTCATCAGTCATCCCCTATGTGTAGCCTATACCGGACCGCCTATAGCCTATGGCCTGTGTACGAGTAATACCGTAGTAAACTACGAGTTGCTATGCAATCTATACAAAGTAATATAGACTAGAAGATATTGTATTTTGTAATAAATCTAAGAGAGAAATGACCTCTATGGATAAGGTTGATCTACAGATATTTCAAAAGAAGGAAGAGTTGGGTAGAAAGGGAAGAGGAGAAGGAGGAAGACAGTGATTGGCTTTGTGTTTCAGAATTTCGCTCCATCACATTCTGCTCGACTACACACTAACTTACCTCCAACAACCACCAACTTGTATTCCGTCATTTGAGTATCCCTTTGAAAAGAAAATCACAAAACATACATACGTACAAATCAAAGAATGCACAAAATAATTGTAATGGTCAGTTACCACAATAACACGCCAATATACGAGTAAAATTGATTTTGGAAATTCTGACTATCGAATGTGTAGGTGACTGTGTCAGTGGCAGTCAGCCAGCGAATTTTGTGACCCCATCAAACAAGAGTTCACACTTCACACCCTTATGTGAGGCTCGTCGTTCAATATTATAAATCAGCAAAATATATTTTCCTATGATAATATTTCATTTATTTGACCACTGTTATTTATCATCGAATTTCGATGCCTTGATTTTAAAATTACTGGCAATATAAGCTTTTGTTCCGAAAATATTTATAATATTGTGTAGACAAATTCCATAATGATCCTTACGAATCTCTTCAACAGCAGACAATTGAGACCACTGGCTTCACCGTAAAGTCGGCGGGCGGTTTCACACGACTTCAGAGAGGTCTTTTTTTTTTTTTTTTCTCGTCACCACGCCCCTCCCTCACCATGTGCTAACAGTTTGCTGCCAAATTTACGGCACAGCTGATGGTGACGTCAATAATATGAGTTTAAAAATAATTCCGTCGTTAATCATTTTTCCCACAAAAGCAAACCTGCGAATCTTCTTACCAAATGGAAATTTATATCGGATTCTCAGCGTCTCCAATCACATAATTAAAATAAAATGCGATTCACAACAACTGGTAATCGAGAATTCCAGCGAGATGGGCTATGACCATGGCCACTGCTATGATGATTCACCGAGTGACCAAAATAAAACATAAATAAACAAACACAGAGAATGACAGTGTTTATTATTATTATAATTATCATCATCATCTTCATCATATCATCATCATCATCATCATCATCAACATCATCAACATCATCATTACCATCATCATCATCATCATCATCATCATCATCATTATTATTATTATTATTATTATTATTATATTATTATTATTATCATATATTATTATTTATTATTATTATTATATTATTATTATTATCATATTATTATATTATTATTATTATTTATATTATTATTTATATTATTATTATTATTATTATTATTATTATTATTATTATTACTATTATTATTATTATTATTATCAATATTATTATTATTATTATTATTATTATTATTATTATTATTATTATTATTATTATTATTATTATTATTATTATTATTATTATTATTATTATTATTATTATTATATTATTATTATTATTATTATTATTTATTATTATATTATTATTATTATTATTATTATATTATTATTATTATTATTATTATTATTATTATTCATCCTCATCATTATTATTATTATCATTATTATTATTATTATTATTATTATTACTATTTATTATTATTATTATTATATTATTATTATCATTATTATTATTATTATTATTATTATTATTATTATTATTATTATTATTATTATTATTATTATTATTAACATCATCATCATCATCATCATCATCATCATCATCATCATCATCGAGTCATTGTTCCCCAAATTATAACTGTAATCGAGGGCGGGTCACGATAGCCCAGTTGATGGAGCTGCCCTGTGCATCTGGACCACGTCACAGATATTCATCCTACATTCAGTGCCGGACAGTGACTCTGTTGGCCACTTTGGTTAGTGGTCCTATATCCAAATTTTTGTATTAGTGAATAAATGAAGTAAAGTTTAAACAACATTCCCATTGAAAAGTATTTACATATACTGAAATGACGTTAAATTATCGTAAATGTACTTGACTCACCCATGTACAAACGTATATAATTTACACACATACATACATACATACATACATACATACATACATACATACATACATACATCCATCCATCCATCCATCCATCCATCCATCCATCCATCCATCCATCCATCCATCCATGCATCCATCCATCCATCCAGCCATCCATGCATGCATGCATACATACATACATACATACATACATACATACATACATACATACATACATACATACATACATACATACATACATACATACATGCATGCATGCAGACATACATACATACATACATACATACATACATACATACATACATACATACATACATACATACATACATACATACATACATACATACATACATACATACATACATACATGCATACATACATACATACATACCATACATACATACATACATACATACATACATACATACATACATACATACATACATACATACATACACACACACAACTTAAATTTCATGGTAAAATTAAATAGCTTATTCTTTTGTAATTATTGTTGTCAAATCGGAAATATTCTTTAAAAAGAAAAAAAAAACAAAAAAAAAACGAATATGGCATCTGTACGACTCGTCGAAAGCCGTCAACATTTAAGAGATAATATAACAAACCATATTATATAGATATAATTGTAGTTGTCACTAAATCAATCCTGTTTATTACGTTAATTTGGACCCTTTTTTTTTCCTCTTTTATCCACTCTTTAAATACAAAGTTAGAAAGTTTCATTTCTATAGTGAATACCAGATTGGCATTTAAATGCTAAAGAAAGATTTGTAAATATAATTATTTGTTAATATTCCATCCGAAGCCTTTCGTTTATTTGTAATGTATCACATTTGCCAAAACTATATCATTTTAAAAAAGAGTGCTTTGATTAAAGTAATTATAATAATAATGTAAATTATTTATATCGCGCCTATTCCATGTACAAACAGCTCTAGGCGCCTTTTCAATACAAATATCAATACTACAATTATTAGTCATAAACAAATCAAGCTGAAGACGTTGATATTATGGAAAATAATTTATATAAGGGGACCGGATTTAATCTATCAAATATTTCCGAGTAAAATAAGTCTTAATATGTGTCTTAATAATAGCTTCTGTATTGCATTTTCTTAACGAAATAGTCTTCAACAGTCATGACGTCACTTCCTTCCTAATGACGCATGGTAACTTAGTAACACTGGCTCTAAACTATCGGAACAATGGCGGACGCCCGTGTGAAATATTTCTCCCAGCGAGCATAAAAGCGTATCAAGGGGAAAAAACACATAAATTTGATCATGTTTTGACTTTTACACATTCTGATCACAAGACATATGAAAAGTTCTAGCCAGCATGAAGAATAAAAAGTAATAATTTTCTTTGTTTAGAACCAAGATGGCCGCCGTTGCCGGGCGGCGTGACATCAGACTACTGAATCCAATTGGAAGAGAGTTCATAATAGAAGGGGCCGGCAGCATGAGAAAAAGACCTATTAGAGAACTTTTCGGAGCCATTTTTGTGAACAGTTAATCCGAGATGATCACTAGATTTTAAAGTTCTAGAAGGAGAGTACAATGTGTGACCCATCGTCTCAAAGCGGTATTATGTCGGAATGAACTAGATGAGGAAAATTAAAGTTATACCCTTAAAGATAAAACATGGCTTTTCCATCTGTTCGTTATGGTAAAGTATAAATACTATTTCTTCCATTGCCAAACGTTCTGAAGTCCTATTTACCATCGTTTTATCTCTAAATTCACTTATTGGGGTACAAGACATCCCGACATAATACCGTTTTGACACGGCGGGTCACATATGATTGCATTTGTATGGAGGAGCAGTTTTGTTGATACATTTAAAGCAAAGGGCAGCAATTTTGTATTTCAGTCAGCTAGTGACGCGACAATAACATAGGTGTCCTTTACGTCCATGGTGTAATATAAAATGATCTCTAACCAGCGGCACTTTTAGATCTAGCTTTTTAAAAAAATATATAGGGCAATATCCACTAAACGTGCTCAAAACGCTTTACAAGGGGTCCCTGGCCAACAGCAACACTTAACATGTAGGGCGGGACATGGCGCCTGTTAGGACGATATTATAATTTTTTCGGACAGAAACAATGCTGTTAACAGCCAGGTACTCATTTTACACCTGAGTACGGTGAGAGAATGTGAGTAAAGAGTCTTTTCCAAGGACTCAACTATGCGCCGAGCGAGGTTTCCGATCCGAAAGCGAGTGTCATACCACAAGACCACATAGCCGCAGATGTCGATGTCTTGTTGATGGCTGATGATTATTCATGACGATGGTAATAAAAGAGGATAAAAGAAGTATGGATAATGAATAAACAAACTCAAGTCATGTCTTGTTTGTTGAGGGATGAAAACGGAAGAAGAATTATTTGAAGTGTGCCACACGGGTTTTGAACAACTAATAATAAAAAGAGAATAATAGTAATAATAAAGTCTAGTTTACGATAATTCTAACATGTCTCTGGGCTTTTTATTAGAACGAGTCTAGCAGAATGATTTTGGAAAGCGCTGCAATTTGTGAAGGAGATAATTTTGGAATGTTATGAAAGAGCGAATTACAATAATAATATATCCTAGAAAATACAAGTAAATGATGGATCAAGAGTTTTTTGTGTTTTCTAAAATGTCTTAAAATATAGTCATTCTAATTAGCTTTCTAAAATAGTCATTTTGAATTAGCAATCCAAAAGGATTTTTTAATTTTTCTTTTTTTTTTCTTTTTTTTTTCTTTTTTTTTTTTGGGGGGGGGGGGGTTCTTTTATGATGGTGTTAATGTTTTGTATTGTATTGTTTTTACATGAACACTTTTAGCAGTCACTAATCATGCACTCGACGTAAGAGATACAGACGATAAGCTGTCAATGCTTTTCTCTTTAGGAGGGCAGTACTCTACAGCATAGATAGAACGAAGTTGACGTCATTCAGGTCTTTGTTATTGTTCTTTTTTTTTTTTTTTTGCCATCCATGTTTATGAGTTATTCTCACTAAACTTTATTAACCAGACTATAAACGGTTTTGTGGGTTTGTTCGTCATATTTCCGGACGACAATGTTCTGAGTTTCCTAGCCAAGCGCATAGCATCTAAAAAATAGACGACCCCTCAGTCTATTTTTTCCCCAGAAATTATGCGCACCTCCTCCCCTCCATGATGCTTATTCGCACCACCCCCCCCCCCCTCTCCCGTTTATAAAATAATATAAGCTCACGAAATGTGCCGAAGCCCACCACAAAACGTAAAAGTACTATCGAAATAAAAGAGCAACGAACGTATGTCGCCGTCAGAATAGTTAACGACAATGTTATAAATATCCCAAATGTGCATCCCCCTCCCCCCTATTTAATGTTTTATATTCACAACAAACTCCAGTTGTTGTTGTTGTTGTTTGTTTGTTTGTTTGTTTTTGTTGTTGTTGTTGTTGTTGTTTTTTTTTTTTTTTTTTTTTGTTTTTTTTTGTTTTGTTTTTTTTGGCAACACACATGCAGCCTATTCCACCAATATTTAATCTGCTGTTATCATATAGTTTCTTTTTCAAGTTAGTCAGATAATAATATTATCTTTTAAATAAAAAAAACTAAATGCTTCAAATCTGAAACTTCAAAGATTTCTGAGGTTTGATTGTCTTTTCTTTTTTTAAATTCTTTTTTTTTTTTTTTGTTTTTTGTTTACACATTAAAAATAAAAAAAATTATACGTAACAATTATAATATAATGAAGGACAAGATGGCACATAATCATGGCAATGGTAGAGAGAAAGCAATATTTTTTTAATTTCAAGAGGCAGATTAATTGTGCTTCTAAAGTCTGATTGGCTTCATGAAGGTCTCTAGTACTAGTTCACGTTGGCTTTAATATAATATTAATTTGTTATTTTTCATGCCAGTCAGCAACCGAGCTTTATTCTCTAATTATTTAATTTGTTTTGACATTTGAATATAAAAATTATCTGACAATAATGTTGATACCCCCTACTTTCTACTTTTACTTTCATTTTCCGAGTGGACAGTGGACAGTGCTGAACTCCTTATTTCTCTCTTCTTCTATAGTACTTCTAGATTCTAGACCAGAATAATTGGACATGGACGATGCTCACAACAATACAACTAAGAAAAGAAAAATGGAATCATCCATTTTTTCTAACTTCATTGTTGAAAATATTCTCCGGGAAGATTTGCGGCTAAAATTGATGAATATACAGGGCTCGTTTGTTCAGCCTGCTGAGGACGATTCGGGAAAGTCAAAAAAATCGACTGCTGTCGTTTTACTGGAAAGAAAACCATTTGATTCAGCAACCATTCAAAACTACCTAAGTCAAACAAGTTCATCAGAGACATTGAACAATGACATATACAGCACGCATGATATTTATCCCACCGCAGCTTGCGCAGGTAAGCTCTCTGCCTCTTGGAAATGGTGAAATTGCAATCTAGATATCTATAAAGCAAAGTTTCACAGAAAAAAAGAGCAAAATTTGCTAGATCTATACTATATGCCATCCTTGGAGCATTGTTGGACACTTTTTTGACCAACATTGCAAAAACAAAAGGCCGGATCTATTTCTCAGAACGCTCAGGAAAATAAACTTGAACTCTATTTCTCCGACGAATGGTCGGCTCGCCTCCAATAGCTGATGGGTTACGGACGCGATGTTGATGCAAAAGTAAAGGCTCAAACAGAGTGGACAGGGAATTCTCACAAATCATCAAGCTAGCGGTTTTTAGTCACATTGTTGACAAAGACAGATTTTATCAAAAAGTTGTGCTATCGCCTATTGCAAATATTCCATGGCACGTTCACTTTTGCACTTCACGCTGCACAAAATAAAAACAACGGGTTTTAATCACAATAATATCAAATTTGGATGTTTAGAAAAACAACTGATTTCTCAAATGAAGATAATAAAGTGAAAGAGGCTGTTATCGTTTTTCCCGCTATATTAACATATAGTGCCACAAAGAAGGGAGGAGAAAAAAAAGTGTTTTTGATTGGTTAAGAGTAAGAGTACAAGATGACGGTTGTCGGGTATCTAGCATCAGTTTTCCGATTATTGTTATAACGTTATCGCTAAACAGGGGTTTTTCTGAAATGTATGTCGGTATTTTGGGGTTTTTATTACTTATATTTATCAGGCCAACGATACAGATGTATAGCATGAGAATCTCGCAACTGGAAAAAATCGTAGTTTTCAGGGGTAATGAAATGGTACATATTAGAACTATCCTCAAAAATTACCAATTTGTGTTTAAACACATCAAATTAATGCTTTAAAATCCTTTATATGCAAAAAAAAATGTTGTTTTCAAGAAATTCATTGAATTAAAGATCTTTAAATAATTTTCAATTTGAACCCCAAAATGCGTAGTACTACAAAATTTTCGTAATATATAATATATAATATATATATATATAATATATATTATATATATATATATATATATATATATATATATATATTTATGAGTGTTGGTGGGTACTTGTAGGTACGAGAGTGCTTGATGACCTTGGTTAGAGCTAATGTAGAATAAAAATGGAGTCACCCACATTGATATATGGCTGAAACACATGTGGTCTTCATCCAGTCTGCATACTTTGTCCGTAGAACGGACTAATAGTAACAAATTATCTTTAGCAATCAAAATCATATTTTAAAGAATACAGTTCCCTTTCAATGGCAATTTTGAAAGCATTTATATAGTTCCCAAATTTTTTGTATTGTAAGATGGACTGTTCCATGTTTTACTGTTCTTGAAATGAATGAATGTTGACTAATGGATGTATTGCATGTGGTAATAAATATTTTAAAATCGTCACCTTGTGTTAACATTATTCTTGAACAAGTAAAAAAATCTTTGTAGTCAATATTATCTATACCATGAACTTGCTTATACAGCTGGATAAGGTCCCCTCGTTTTCTTCTATACTTGTGATACTTCTAAATTAGTATTTAGTTATTATATTATTATGATAATCATCATCATTGTTGTCAATTCATTACTTTCCCCAATAATCAGACACAATAACTCTTTCCACAGATATAAAGGCAACTGTGATCCACCCAGCCACAGAGAAACACATCGCAAAGTATTCAGAACATGAGCCTTTTGTTATCCATGAAACTCCTGCCCTCTATGATTCTGTCACATTACCCTGTTTACAGAACAGTAAATTTAGTATACAGGTAATGGAACAACAAAATAAATAGATAAATAAAAATAAAGCTAGTAGGCCTTCAGTGCTGCCTGCATGAAGTCAACTTAATTAAAAGATTCCCCTTAAAAATATTATGTTTATTGTTATTATTATTATTGTTATTATTATTATTATTATTATTATTATTATTATTATTATTATTATTATTATTATTATTATTATTATTATTACTATTGTTGTTATTAGTATTATTATTATTTTATTATTATTATTATTATTATTATTATTATTATTATTTATTATATTATTATTATTATTATTATTTTTATTACATTTCTGATGATGTCAACAACTTTAGTGGGTTTCTGATCAAAGCGGAAAATTTCCATTTATAAAACCCCTAATTTGTCAATTTCTTTTTGCCATTATTTGCCGAAAACAATCAGGTGCATATCGGAAATAAAATAATAATATCTTTATTCATTCAATGTAAATCAAAAATACAATATTATCATCTCTAGAGAGTAGCACTAGAGTAAAACGATTAATGAAAACAAAAACATTTACAGTCACTTCCCTTTTAGGTATTCATGGATGTATTTCTATGATACTTCCTTCAGAGGATCCCCTGGCCTAGTTCAAAAGACGAATCAAAGATGGCACAAAAGAAAATCTCTTGCTAGACTCTCATGCTATACAACTGTATCGTCAGCCTGATAAATAGGTTTTACGAAACTCATGTACCTGAACCATTATTTTCTCACATGTCAAGAATCAAACACACCTACAATAGTATGAATATTCATTGAATATGCCCCTGAATAACTTAAAATAGATTAAAAATCCCGCTTAATTTTTTATTAATAAATAGTATGGTAGTGCATTATTATACCCATAGCTGTTATGATAACAGAAAAAAATCGAGGTTTTTCAGAAAAGTGTTAATTTTGCGACCTCAAATTTGCCATTGCAGCATGATAACATCGTAGTGTGGAGTATGGGATGGCCAAAGTGATTCAGGAATTGGGTTGGATAGCCATACAGTCACATGTCAGGGTGGGTCGTTCATGGCACCTGCATATTGGCATGAGATGGTTTAGTGATGGTCAATTGGAATTACACCTTTGCCCAATGATGGCCTCGAGCACCCCCACCAACATCAAGATGATGATCCATTAGGGGTGATCAAGTATTTTTGAGGACTTCTGCCCTGGCACTATGCGACTCTACCTCTACTGCGCTTTGGTGTGGGGTAGGAGCAAGAACATTGATAAGGTTGATGTAAAACTTTGCAAGTCCATGCACATAGTGTTTGGAACGCTGGCAACAATGCCTAGAGAATGGGGCCCGATTATGGTTGCAATCCAGCCCCCCGATGTCCGGCGGGAGCCGATTGCAACTGGCTGGCTTAACAATATCGAGAGGGGGAGTGGGGAAACAACTCAAGCGCATAATGGACAGTGTCCCTGTTTCGAGCTGAAATAAGTCCTGGCAACCCTTGTACTTAGCTTCCTTGACTTCGGGGCAGGGCTGCACATATGAGATGAAGGTTGATTTGGACGAATTCAATCCCTTGAGGGGGCGGGGACATAGACTTTTTAAAACTGAGAGAGAAGTTGCTAGGCTTCTGTACCAACAAGAGGAGGCATTGGGTGGCAGCGAATCGACTTCGGTCGAGAACCTGAAGCTGCGCTTCATCAGTGGCGACTTTTCACCTGCCCCACATGATCACGTTATGGAAAGAGCCCTAAACCACAGAGCTTCTAGTCAAGCGTTGTGTTGGGATGGAGCTTGAGGGTGGGTTCGTGACCATACGTGAATGCAGCCTGGATAGATCATCATAGTCTTGTAAAGCCATGAAAACGTGAAATTGACCTCTTTTAAAAAGATACAGAACTGGGTTGTTGATTTTTAATTTAAGTGAACTGTATAGTATCTTTTGCCTCATATGACATTGATATTCAAAACAAGAATCAAAACAAAAATACAATTTGTGATTGTGATTGATCCTGCTGTGAGGTAAAATAACAGCTACGTAATGAAATGCGAGATTATTGTCCAGTGACATCCTGTAAGTTGTGAGTTGGACCAATACAGCCAATGAAAATGTTCCTGATGACTATATCATCATTGATCAGAACCTTGAAGTCAGTAGTGAAGCCTCAGTCGATGTACCCAATTGTTGCCAATGTGATGAGAATGCCTGATGTGGCATCAGATGAGGATATCACATCATCGGAATCAGCTTCAAACCATCCCTGCTATAGCAGTTATCAGCACCCTACGCTGCTTTTTACTACAAAATTCTGAAGGCACTTATCTTTTTTTTTTTTTTGCTGTCATTGCCAGTGCTGAGGACTTGGTCAATAAAATTATGGCTTTCAGAAACAGATCACTGACTTTTTAAAAGTCAAATTAAGCGAAAAGTCCTTAATTTTTAAAAATTCGGCCCCTTTATGGCCACTAAATCATCAAGATTGACTTCCCTTTTTGTTATCTTGCATTTTTCATTCATTTCCTGTCATTTTTTTGATAACTGTTATATCAACACAATGCATCGACATTCTACCATGGTCTGACAGTGTCTTTATGCCCATCTTCAACTGTATGTTGTTGATTTTGAGATTATTTTGATGTAGCAATGAACATCCAGATCGTTCCTCAAATCGAATGTAGTATTGAACAATGTGCATGCATACCTTTGTGTGCGTGTGCACATGTATATGTGTGAGTGAATGTATGATTGTCTGTTTAAAATTTACTTTATTTCTATCCATATTTTCCTATCTTCCTTTCAGTGGGTGTACAATATACTAGCCAAGCAAACGGAATCAGAGCGTATCGTTGTGGAAGATCCTGATCCAGAATGTGGGTTTGTAATGTTGCCGGATATGAAATGGGACAGGAAAAACATGGACTCCCTCTATCTCATTGTCATTGTACACAAACATGGCTTGAAGTCACTCAGAGATTTGAGAAAGGAACATCTACCCTTATTGAGAAATATATTGGAAAAGGGCAGGGTATGATTATGATAGTTATCTGAGATTTGTCTTAAATTTCATTGGCTTGTCTTTTTAGATTTACATCTTTTTGTAAGAAAGAGCACATTGAACTACATCATTTCTAAATGTGCTCTTGACAATGGATTATTTATTCTCTCAGCGAGCCATATAAAACTATATTTCCATTTTATACAGTGCCTTCTGTTCCAAAGTCAGGTATTCATTCATACCTGAGTTGAGTGACATGCAAAGAAAATTGTAATAAACAATTTGATGGATTAGCGAAATGGTAGAGTTGAATGATTTGTGTATGCACTAGAGACAAAATCAGAAATGGTTTGATGGAACATTTAAGTGTGGATTGGTTGTCCAATTCAGCTCCCGTGTTAGAAATCTTGGGATATTCCTGGATAATAATTTTTCTATGAAAATGCAAGTAGACAGTCTCTGTAAAATGCTTACAAATAATATTAAGATAAGATCCACCATTAGAGATTTCCTTACTAACGATGCAACAGTGAAACTCGTCACAACTCTTGTTTTATCACGTCTAGACTATTGCAATGACCTTTTATCTCCAATAAGCCATGATAAAAATCTTGCACCTGCAGTTCATACAGTACAGAATAGTGCAACTAAATTGTGTCATTGCATTACATAATCAGTCGGAAGGTGAAAATTTTGGATTTACATTTTTAAAAATTTTCTGAAAGAATATGCTCTCCAGAGCTGTTTAATCTTTATTTGAAGTAAATCGGGTGATTTTTCATGAAGTTATGGTCAGAGGTATGGGAAAGGTATCTAGCAACTTTTCTCAAATTTCATACCTTTTTCAACGTGACTTGCTGTAAAAAATGTTTTGAAGTGAAATTAAGCTTTGATATTTCCAGAAGATGTACAAAAAGGGTTGATTTAATCATTATGACAAAAACTCATTTTTGATAAAAATTGACCGTGGTAAAATCACAGATCAAACATTTTCACCATCCGACTGATTATGTCATTCACTGCAACAATTATTGACAAGACAAAAGAGAATAGCACACTCCTTGCCTATTCTGTATGCGCTGCACTGGTTGCCTGTCAGGGAAAGAATAGTCTTTAAAATTGCTCTGCTTTGAAAGCCTGAATGATGAAGCACCTAACCACATCAAAAGCATGTTAGGAAAACGTGTACCAAATAGAAATTTACGACCCTTGACAGACAAAGTGAACCTTATTCTTCAAATTAATTACAATCATAAATTTCATGGCTGTGATGAAAATGCACATTATAAATGCCATGTATTAATTTTTATTATTGAAGTAATTTATATGACTGGTAATTTTTTATGCATATTGTCATAAGAATAAAAGCAGTTTAAGAATTAAGAAGCCAAGATAAATTTGTCTCTCTCAGAGACAAAATTCCGTTCAGGCTTTTCTTTTTCTTTTGTTTTTGGCAAAGGACATCTATCATTCTAGGGGTAATAGGGACAACATATTTCACTTTGTAAAATTGATATATAAACATTGTCGCCATAAATTCTTAACTTTATATTTATAAATTTTTATGCATGCCACGTCTGTAAATGAATTTCCATTTTTTGGATGTATAAAGTATATTATTTATTATTATTATTATTACCAAGACTTAAACCAGAGGCCTTGTGTAGGTTTGCACAAATGATCCATTCACTAATCAAAATAATTGTGGCAGAAATGAAATTGAGAGTTTTGTTATCTTCAGTATTTGATCTCACACATACTTGAAATAGCTGACAATTCTAGAATATAATTTTTAAAAATATATTATAAATTCTTTCCTCTCTAAAACTTTACCAGAGTGCCATTCAAGAACAATTTGATATTCCCACCACCAAGTTGAGAGTCTACTTTCATTACCAACCATCCTACTACCATCTCCATGTTCATTTCACTCATATCAGATTTGAGGCTCCAGGATCCAATGTGATGCGAGCCCATCTGTTGGAAGACGTCATTGACAACATTGAAATGGATTCTGAATTTTATGCAAAAAAGACTTTGTCTTATGTGGTACGAGACAATGATGAGTTATACAAAGCCTTCAAAGAAAATGGATACTTTGAGTCATGAATATTTCAATATTTTCATTATAATTATAATGAATAAATGAACACTTGCATAACTGAGACATTTTTGATGTGTTTTAATTACATTACATTTTCTATTCTTCTTCTAAATAAACGTTGGTTGTCAATAAAGACCATACATTCTCGCTCTTTTACCTCTTCGTACTCCTTAGAATTTGCCTATACATCTTCTTCTTCTTTCAGCTTATCCCGCAGTTTGCAGGGTTGCCATAATAAATGCCACATCACCATGAATCTCGGTTCAGATCATCATCTTCCTCCAGGCCCAGTTCTTTCATATATCGTCCTTTACCCTATCTTTGGGCGTTCCTTTTTCCTCTTTCCCGCTAATTGTAAGTCCAATACTTTCATTCCCACGTACTCCCTCTCTCGTCTCTTTACATGTCTGAACCTTTTCAATCTATCATTTCTCTTCTTTATTGATATATTCTTCACTTTAGTCAACCTTCGAATTCGTTCATTTCTCACTTTATCTTTTCTTGTCCAGCACTAAGTGACCATCTCAACATCCTCATTTCTGCCACCTCAACTTCTTTATTATCTTGTTTCTTTGTTGTAGCTGCTGTATCTAGTCCATATAACATTGCTGGTCTTAGTCTTACTACTGTTGTATATTTTTTCCCCTTCAGCATTTTTTAAATTAATTATATTAATTCAGTCTAACATTGGTTTATGTAAAAACATCAGAACTCAGTGAAGGAAAGATATATTAACATGGTTGGGATGGTTAGAATTTTAATGAAAAGATGAGGGGGACAAATCACGATGATGAAGAAAAAAAAACATCCATCCAAAAGAATTTATATCAAAGTACCTATGGCAGCAATCAAGATTGTGCAAAGTTTTGTCTAAAAATATGCTGCCCGTATAGATTTAAAAAGTAGTCCTTCAAGGCTATTAGGCCCATGGAGCAGAAGTTTATCCTGGTCTCTATAGCATGAAATGGACAATAACAATTGCTTACTATTCTCTGGATGGGACACTAGTCTATTTTAAAGTATGTTCCACCAGATCTAACTGACCCAGCCACCCATACAATGCTGGGTCAGTTAGACGCTCTAGTAACTGGGCTAATGGGACCCCCCTTATACTTATACATTTAAGAGAAAGAGCCTCCAAATCATATTCTTCATTGGTTTATCTTTATTTTAGATTATTCCTGTACATCGACATTTTACCACCTATATACCTGTCCTGCATTGTATGTAAAGGGTGTTCTACAGAACACAATGCCAGTATCTTGCAATCATTAACATTGCCACCCAGCCAGTCATTGACCATTGTAATAATCTGTAACAGACACTGTACTGCTGAGCCACAATTACTGAATCGCCTCTCGTATATCATTAATTAAGGAAAAATGTTATCACTTACTTGCACTAGCATTTATCAAATTCAAGTTAAACGTTTATTTTTATGGATCAATATTCGCTTTGGACTGGCAGGTTTATGGTCGATTCTCAATGCAGCAGTTCAAAGTTGAGTCAGTGTAAAAGGCTCTTCACTGTCACCATACTGAGATATAAATCTGGCTGTAATTAATGTTGTCTTTGTTGAAAAGAACTGGAATACAGGCACCATATTTGCCTTGCAAACTTACCTGCTCTGTGTTTAAGTTTAAGTTGGCTTGGTACCCTTTGTCCAGCACATTTAGTGGATACTGCTCTATATAAAAGCTCACATTTTAAAAAAATTATGTCGCTTATGGTGCTGAAGACATGCAAATCAAAAATGCCATAGAAATGGTTCATGAGAAGACTTTTTATGGTTTAGCTGTAATATGGAGATAAAAGCTTTTAAAAATTTGAAAGTGTTATTTGTTTTTGTTGTTGACAATAACAAAGTTAAAAGTTACATTTCAAATTCGTTTAGATTAATAAATCTTTTTATCCAGCCATTTAAAGTTGAATCGCTTTCCACTTTATACACAAGTCATCCGGTCTAGGTAATAATGAAGATATGACCCGGTTTGTAATCGTGTAGCAGCTAGAGTAGGGCATGGTAAGTAGAGGCAACATTGACCAAAGTACAGCAGAGATGTCAGCATAGTGTCCCAACCTGAAGGCAATAGGAAACACTTAGATAGTTCCTAAGACATACAATGCGCTCAGATGATATGTAAGCGGAAAAAACATAATTCTCACAGAGAGATATCTGACTGCCTTCCTCGCAGATAAGGACATCAATACAGGGTCCGTGCAAATCTATGTCATCCCAGGACATTGAGAGTGATTGGAGGTTGTTTTTGTTTTTAAGGGTTTTATGGCACTTGCGACACATTTAGGCCATTTCAACGCCAGTAAAAAGAAAGAAAATGGGATAGTCAAAAAAATTCTAGATTTACAATTAAAAGCACACAAGAATAAGTAAGACAAAGGGTAATGGTTTAAATAGGGAACGTGTAGATTACACCAGCGCAGTGTACTTAGTCTGAGACCAGCAATAAGTATAAGTATAAGTCTCATCCAGACACAAGCAGAGGATCTCACAACGAGAAAAACTCAAATGTTTACAAACAATTATATATTCAATACAAAAAATGATTTACAAGGGAAAAAAATCATCTCCCAAAACTACGACACATTTGACTGTTCCCCTCAAGCCAAGGAATCCGGCCAGGGCCAGGTAAGTAATTTCATTCCAAGGCCAAGACAAAGACAGAAAGCAAACTCAGAAAACAGATAGAGGGATGTAGAATACACAGCAAGTGACCTCCTGCCCACCATGTAAGGTCGAAAAAACTCACCCAGGGTTATTGCAGACCCTTAAAGTAACCCCAGCAATCCTCTGCCACTAAGAGTAAGAGAATGATTATATCAAATAAACATAGTATATAATTAAAGAGGCACGAAGACAACAAACAAAAAGAATACAATAAATTAAACTTTGCTTCCCATTTTTATTTCCAAGTTCATATTTCAAAAATTTGGTAGTAATATTATTATAAAACATGAAAGAAAGACCTAGCCTTCATAATATTTACAACAGAGAAATAAATACAGAGACACCCCGATGTAACGACATCCGTTATAGCGACATTCCCTGTATAACGACATGGTACTCGGGTCCCATTTTATTTTACTATATATCAGTAGTAATAAAAACCCCTCTATAGCGACGTACATTTCAGCAAAACCCCTGTATAACGACATTTCTGGTCCGACAAACCTTGAAGTTTGAAGGTGCTTGTCTACCATGAAATTGTTCGTAACTATTACAAGTGGTATCTTCCATTCTATGTATGTTGTCTACTCGTAATAAGCCCAGAGCTAGTTCTTATTGTAGCCAATGAAAACGCTTCTTTTTCAGCCAATCAATGGTCACATTTGTACAACACCGCAGCCAATCAGAAGGCTCGCCTTTCACCAATCAGAAGGCTCGCCTTTCACCCAATGAATGCCTGTGACAGGTCAACACTGGACTGTTTATAAATCCTTTGTCCACTCTCCATTCATTGCCGGTCCCAAGCCCGGATAAACTACAGAGGGAAAATGAAAAAGTATACATTCACTACACAAGACCCAAAACACCTCCTGATATACACACATAGGAAACCTCTCTGTAACGGCATCCCTCTATAACGACACGTTTTCCCAGTTCCGACGATGTCGTTATATCGAGGTTGCACTGTATTATCTAGAGCATACCAGCAGAAGATTAAAATAGTCATCTGATATCCTCCATTTTTTTAAAACAACCCATACACATAAATGAACAATTGGCAAAAACATGAAATACTACTAATAATGGCTGAGCAGAACTTATTGTCTGTTGTTTTTTAAGAGTTTGCGACACTTAAAGGTCATGGGAAAAAGTTGTAGATCTGAAATTAAAAGTACCAAATACAAAAGAGACCGGTTAAAATAGGGAATAGAAGAGCAATCCATCAATATGCCTCTACCTAAAAGTCCCACCCAGCCAAAAGCAATGAATCCTGCTGTGAAGGGTATACTCAAATGCTTAACAAAAACAATATATTAAAAACTAAAAGTTACCTTAGCACATAATAGTTAAGGACGTTTTTAGGGTAAGGGAGAAAAAAAAAAGCAATCTCAATCCAGAGAAAAGACAGAGAGAAACATGAAGAGGGAAAACAGATATTGGATTTGAAAAAAGAAGAGACAGCAAAAGTGACATCTCCACCCACCATGGGAGGTCAGAAGACCCCAAGGAGAGCATTTTTCTTGTTTTTTAACAAAGTCAAGTAATATTGGGTGCTCTTAATGATTGTCGGCTGGGGGAGGAGGACAAAAGAAGCATTGTTTGTTTTTTGTTTTTAAGGGTTTTACGGCGCTTGCAACACATTAAGGTCATATCAGCACCAGTAAAAAGGAAGACAATGGGATAGTAAAAAGTTCTAGAATTACAACTAAAGCACAAAAGAAAAGGTAAGACAAAGGGGAATTGGTTCAAATAGGGAACAGATGTAGATTTCAAGAGCACACCGTCAAAGTACTTAGTTTGAGATCACCTGAAAGTCTCATCCAGATACAAGCACAGGTCCCTACTAAGAGGAATACACTCAAATGTTTACCAATCATATAATATAATATGTAAACTAAACATAATACAATGCATAACAGGGAGATAATTTACAAGGAAAAAAATATCATCTCCCAAAACTATAACTATACATTCGACTGTTTCCCTCCCAGCCAAGGTACTCCGGCAAGGATCAGGACAAAACTCATTCCAAGACAATGACTGGAAACAATTGGAAAACGGGTATGGGGGGATAGAAGACACAGAATGTACCTCCCTATGGGAGGTCAGGATCCCCACCCAAAAGAGCATTGATCACAATTAATATTACATTAGCGGTTGGAGATATGCAATTTAAAAAGTGCAATACCTATTTATTTTTTTCATTCTTTGCAATGATAAACCACTTGTCTTTGTATCGAAAGATTTTAGGTTCGTATCCAGGTAAAGGCACTTGGATTTTCTTTCCAGTGGTGCCAGTATCCAAATGAAAAAAAAAGAATTCTCCACGTTGCTCATCATAACATATATTTGGCACAATGGAATAATATTTCCCTACAATAAAATTCCAAGGTTGAGTTTTAACTAACAGATCTACCATTCTTGTGACATTTGTTAAGTTACACTTTTTACAACTTGAAAAAGGAAGATAGTACACAACATATCAATTAGATATATTTAACATTCGGCACCTGCAACACTTGTGACAATACCATGAGCAAACACACTTTGGTAACATTGTTACTAACAAAGTGAATTTTTGGTATTAGTGATAATATCATTCAATCATCAAATGTGGATAAGTAAAAAAAATGTTTAAATGAATAAAGTGAAAGAGAGAGAAGATGAAAAAGATGAAAATACCAACCCTAGAATATGAAATTAATATTATGGAGGCCTTTGGAAATAAAAAAAATCAAAAGGAACTAATTGCACAAGAGAAGAAACTTCACAAACTGTTATACATATTCACAATCGATAAAATCATGCTTGCACTATGAATTTGAAATGGAATGTAAAAATATCTAAATTGTAATGACAGTATATCTCAGTCTTACAAGAAAAATATCTAAAACAAAATTCTCAGAACATGCATTTTACTTTGCGCCACCATCAATCTGGAATTCTCTCTTTTTCGTTCTTGACCAGAAATGCTCATACTATTGGGTGCTTCCAAGTCTAGACTGAATACAGAATATTTTAGATTAACTTTTCCTTAATATTTCAAAATCACATTCTTCATATTCCATTGGAATCAGCATAACTGAGATCATCTATAAGAGTATCAGTATCATTAATTTTCTTACAATTCTCAAGTCAACAAAGTCTTGTAGAGTGCCATTTGTACACATTCGGTGGAGATTGGCGCTCTATAAATTCTATTATTATTATTATTATTATCATGGAGAAGTGCAAGATGAAAACAGAGATAAAAATATTACTGTGTCGGAGAGCAAAACCCATGATCCAATTGATATGACACCCACCACCTGGCTGAGGAAAGTGAAAGAGAGGTCGGCAAGCAGTAGCACTGTCCACTGAACTATCCGGTACCCAACATGGTGGGCATCGTATCAATTGGGTTCAGAGTTCAGCTCTCTGACCCCGTGATATTTTTATTATTTTTCATCATTATTGATATACATAAATGCCCACTCCACATTTTTCTGAATTCGAGTTCTTGTGCAATAAATTAAGTCAAAGAGCAAATTATTAACTTATATATGCTCAAAATGGCAGTGTATTGAGGAATTGACTGCTCCACCTTCACCAGATCTTTGTACAGCTTTTATCACATAATTTGACATGACAAATAAGCTTCATAGCTTTCATTCTTACCCCCATGCAATACAGTCAACACTTTCTATATATATATATTAACACTAATATTAACTCACTCAACCCTAACACCAACTATATCCGTAGTTTACCCGGGTTACGTTTACTCCATGCCTATTTATTACATTTTTCAGAGACGAATTATAGGCGTACTATCAAAGCTAATGTTTTTAGTTTTTACATGTTAATGGTAGTTGAATAAAACTATCTATGTCATGCTCATTTTTAATAAAAAATTTTCCGAAGTTTGAAAAGTAGCAAAATGTCTAGGATTGAGCAAGTTAACATAACCATTGTATTCCCATGATTTGTTTAAGATGTACATATCATTATTATGAATTTTCAAATGTAAAAGAGCAAAATCCTCACTGAAAGGGAAACACTCAAATAGTTTCTAATACTTTCACTCAGAGAAATCAGTTACAATGGAAAAAAAAAATTCTCAGATCAGAGAAAAACAGGTGTTCACAGTATTCACATCCACTGACTGCCACCCTCCCTCAAAGTACACAATCCATCAGCCTCCCACAAATTCTGCAGATCATTGAAAAGGTTGGGTAATAATACAGGAAGAATATAATATTTGAACTCATTGACATAAATAGTGGTTTCCGCAAGAGTGTACGCCGCCTGAATGCCTAATTTTCTAATGAATCAGAATTTTGTTTTGTTTTTAAGGGTTTTTTCTGTGACACATTTAGGTCATTTCAGAATGAAGTAAGATGTCATAGGTCATGGATTTTCCCGTGAGATATGTCCTGCACATAAAGAGAGACCATTCCCTTATGTAGTTTTACTTATTTTAAAATTCTCTTTCTTGGTTTTTGTAAAACCTTCACTCTGCCATTGACCAGTTGGCTGTCAAATGATTTGGATGTATTTTCTCTGCAAAGTTTAGCTGATGCTGTTTTGCATGAATTATTCTTTATCAAAATCAATTTCGATTTCAAATGTTACAGGCATTGTGGTTAGTGGAGTGCTTTATTGATTCAATGTTTCTGCCTATATCATGGACAGGAAGCGTATTACCATTCTGAGTGACACAAGGTTGTAGCTGCATGGTGGTGTGCAAGGGGCTATTTTATATTGCGCTGTGGAACATTTTATTGACTTGGAACTCAAAACTTTTCTTTTGGGTATTGTCATGATTTGATCAGGTTTGAGGTTTGTTGTGATTGTGATTTTTAAACGAAAATCACCAATATGACATGTCATTCATTATGAATAGATTGAAGATTTTAGACGTTTTCTTCAGTTTTCTTGGGTTTTTTTTTTTTTTTTTGTGAACCAGAGTATCAGGGAAACTGAAAAACAGTTACATAATTTAGACCTATCTAAGGAAGGCATTTGTTTAGCAGGAGAAGACATTTTTGTTGGAAGCTATATGGATGTTCTCTCTGAGACACCTGAAAAGGATGCTAATTCTTTCAGGAGCTCATGGTTGCAGACTTATCTGTTTACTGCCATTTACATAAAATCCAAGATACCCTTAAATAATCCATTGTTGAGAATGTTTTTCCTTCTTGGATACCACGGTATCTAGACAAGCAGCATTACTTCAAACAGTCTGTTCATCCTGGTGATTTTCACAATGAAATCATGACTATGCAGTCTGATTTGGACATTTCTGCAGAAGATGTTGAATTAGATGTCTGGTAGAGCAAGGTGTTTAAGTTGTTTAATAGGAATCAAACAGTCGAACATCGACCAGGCCAAGAGTTGAGCAATCTTTCAGTATTAAAATCTCCCAAAAGACAGTCCTCAGTCTTGGTCAGCACATCTCTAAATCAAGCCATGATCTCTACAACAGGAAAGATGCCATCAGATCTCCCATTAGATTCTTCATTTCCCTACCATATCAGACTGCTGCCTCCAGGATGTCCAGGTCAAAGAAGAGGTCAGCTGAAGAATGAACCTCTGAAGCCATTTCAACTTCAAAATCTACCTCATCTCCCACTGCAAAAGGCATAAAAAAGACAACTTTCCCCTGCCCTTAATGAATAAATTAAATTATCAAGAAAATAAAAACAATTTAAATGCCTCTGGATATGAAGATCATGAAAAAGGAAGAAATCATGACCACATTACAACTTCCTCGCCAAGATGGAGCTTTGGTGTTAAACGTGGTGTAAATGGTAATGGTCTATCACAGACTAAAACATAATTAATGAAGACAATTTATCCAAATTTGTATTGAATGTTCATTTCAATGATGCAATAATCCAACCAATGCAAGAACACCAGTGTGACTCTGCAGTCCAAGCACTTCAAAAGCTATGAAATCCTTTCCTTGGTTAAGCATAGTGTTAGCAGCTCTACATTAGAAAACAAAATCAGCCACAAAAACAATAACGAAAGGAAATAACACATTCTCAGTCCTGAGAGAGGACGGATCTGCAACAGCAGAATTAATGACATGTGGGAGCCAAAGCCAAAAGGACGCTTCAACACCGACATACCTTTCATCACCCAAGACAACAACCATTGTGGATGCATGGAGTGTAAAAATCAATGTATGTGACAGGAAAAGCAGCAGTAAATCACAATCAACAGACTATAAAATTTGTGTGATGCTTCAAACCGTTATAAGACTCATCATAAAGAACACGTCATCATAAGGTCTTTATATCACAAACTCTGGCTGATACAAGTAACATAATGAATAGACGAAGAATCTAAATATTTTACTTCAACTTTACAAATTTTATCTCGGGCAGTTAATTCAGAAAATTTCAAAATAGCACAGATTTCAGATTCCTCCATTTGTAACAAATGAATAAGTAAATGAAATACTCTTTTTCTCTTTGGTAGACAAGAATTTTTCAAAACTGAAAACTCATCCACGACAAATCCCAAACAACTGCATAGCACCACTTTTAATTCCTGTTGCATTTCATTAGACATGTTTTACTCTCATTAGATTAGAAATCTGGATACCAATTTTGAAATCATAATTTTTCAGATTTGTGATTGGTGGGACGGTTGAATTCATATACTCAACTCTGCATTAGATGGGTATACATAATAAATCACTTATTATGATACATGTGCGGTTCTTAACTCCCTAGTTTGCCATCAACAAGATGATAAAGAAAGTAAAAAGCATTAATCAATATTTTAACTGCAACCATACGAATTATTCATAATTGTGTAAATTAAATCAAAGACAATATCAATTTCAAAAACGGAGAACGATATATCTAAGATATTCACAGAATTATCCCCAGAGATAAATGACAAAGGAAGAAACTATAGACTATAGAAAGATCATCTGCAAAAATCATTGGTAGCTTATATTCACTTATAAGATAACATTCAATTTGCAATTTGGATTTTTCAACATTGTGATGTGTAATTTTGATATTTTGGTAGGAAACCACAAATGTAATACCTACATTTGAAATATGTTTCATTGCATTGCTTGACCTCATAAACATATATATAGACACCAAAATCATATTTTTGATAATGGCTTTTTCAATTTTCAATTTTGGTGGGAATTTTTTGAGCTACAAGTCGGTTCCCTCCCAATTCAGCACACACAAGAAGTGCATGCCGAAGTATAGGCCATATAACCATTATGAAACAATAGATCAAACTCATGGATGACACTCCGAAGACAGACAAAGACATTTCACCAAGCAATGGTTGAAGAGGCCTGGAAAGAAATTTCAGAAATGAGCCTGGCATTATTCATCCTTCTCGTAGTTCTTTCAGAGAAGGGAACTGTCCAGTATTGTGTTTTGATATGCAAAATGTTATGACTGTTCCGAAGGCTGAAGTTTCAACATTTTTTTACTTGAGAAAGCTTTCAGTTTATAACATGACTGCCCATCTTTCAGTAGACAAGTCAGTCAATTGTAATGTTTGGAATGAGGGACAGTCAGGTAGATCTGGCAATCATGTAGCTAGTGCTCTTACTCTTATGAAGATTTTGGAGTCAATTGTTAGCACCAAACCCGAAATAAAAAATGTAATTCTGTGGTCAGATTCATGTGTACCCCAAAATAGAAATAGAATCATGAGCACAGCTATTTTGGATTTTCTTAAAAGGCATCCTGGAGTAGAAATAATCACACAAAAATTTTCACAAAGTGGGCATGCTTGTGTCCAAGAGGTGGATGCTGCGTACAGCAGTATTGATAGTACTTTAAAAAAAAAAAAAAACAGAGATGTTTAGTCCTGTAGGAGTGATTTAGATGTTGAAATCTGTAAGGAGACGCAATCCATTTCATATCATACAAATGAGGAATAAAAATTTTCTCAACATTCAACCGACTGCACAAGCTTATGTGTTTGAAAAAGTACCTTTCACACAAGTTAAGCAGTTGGTTTACAATGCTCAACATCCCCACACAATTTATTATAAGCTACTACACTCTGGTCCAAGCATACCAGCTCCTCTCCTTGTCCTTAGGTCTTTGAGAAAAGAAAAGAACATAGTATACAGGTCGTCCCCACAATAACTTTCCAGACATCCAAGAAAAGTGGTTAATTAATCTCTATTGAGAAGAAGAAAGACGTAAAGAAAATGATGGCATACATGCCAGAGGTTGATAGAACCTTCTTTTCCACACTTGGTGTGGTGTCTGATTAAATCTAACATTCATTTAAAATATGACAAAATACAATTTATATGAAATGAGGAATGCTGAGAATTTTATTTTTTTAATGCAATTCTTTTTCTGGCTTCAACAATTTACAAGACATTATATTATACATCTTTGTTTTTAAAAAGTTCGAAGATTTTAGTCTAATGCCCTTTTAAACACAAGATAAATTATATGAAGCCTTCAAAGCTTAACTGAAACACCACTTACAATTTACATTGTAGTTCTATAACTGCCTTACCTTATATAATTATTGTAGTTGGTTAGCATATTTTATCAAATAATTTATGTTGCTGTACTTGCATGTGTTCCTGTGTATGTAATGTAGTCATTGTATGTATACATAAATAATATCATTATAATGCTCACTTTTTCATACGGGGTCAAGTGTTATACAATAAATGACATTCAATATTATGTTTTTGCTTTCTAGGACTCGGCCTCTCTGGCAGCTTTTGTTCCATTTGTGTCTTTTTCGTAATTTCTATTTAAGTATCGAATAGACCCAGTTTTATGATTGAAGAAACTTTTTCCATAGTTCAAAGTTTTTTAGTTGCTTAAATTCAAAGCCTGGATACTGGAAAAAAGAAATGGCAGGGGACGTTCAGGAAACAGTCCAGATTGTTTGGGATTTAGGATTCTACGAATGATGTAGATTACCTTTTGGTGTCAAGAACATAGTCGTCATCATTTTAACAGTGTATGCAAGCTTGCATGGGTGACACACACTTTAATGCCCGTTAATTGCATTTAGACAAAATCAGTTAGATGTTCTCAGCAAACAAGTTGCATCTGAATTGAAAATGATACCATTTAAATGTAAATTATTACAGACTAAACTGAAGTATTTAGGATTCTACGAATGATGTAGATTACCTTTTGGTGTCAAGAACATAGTCGTCATCATTTTAGCAGTGTATGCAGGCTTGCATGGGTGACACACACTTCAATGCCCGTTAATTGCATTTAGACAAAATCAGTTAGATGTTCTCAGCAACCAAGTTGCAGCTGAATTGAAAATGATACCATTTAAATGTAAATTATTACAGACTAAACTGAAGTATTTATGGCACATGGTCTCCAGATCTAGTGTAGCATTATGTGATCCTAAAAAGATGTCGTGTGGAAAACTGGCCAGTCCAACAGACTTCCAAAGTACTCCAGTTATCTTGGGTTTTGTTGGGATACAAGCTATTAGATCACAATCTCTTATGGTATCAAAGGCTCAGGTGATAATGAAGACGACTTATCACTGATATTTCCAGAGGATGACAATTGTCAAAAAGATGATGTCAACATAGATAGACATGACAATGGATGGACATCCAAAAATTGTCATGACAGTATTGAGTCCTTGACTGGGTCAGAATTAAACGAAATGCCTGATCAGCCACAAATACAGAGATGTTGACCAAACTGGATGGTCTCTGATGAATTTTGTCATTACTTGAGCTTATACTTATACCCAGCACAGTGAATGAGTCACCCAAATTCCAGACTCGATTGAGATGTTTAGTGAAATTTTGAGATTCCATGATTATGATCATGTCATATATTCAAATTACATTGAACATATATTACTATCCTTCTCATCTGTTTGTAGTTTGTTTTTTTAATGGTTTTACGGCGCTTGCAACACATTGAGGTCAAATCAGCACCAGTAAAAAACAAAGAAAATAGGATAGTAAAAAGTTCTAGAATTACAATTAAAGTACCCTAGAGAAAGGAAGACAAAGGGAAATTAGTGTAAATTGGGAACAGATGTAGATTCAAAGAGCAAACTGTTTGTTTTGTCTTGTTTGTTCCTCCACCAAATACCCATGCATTATATAAAGTAGAAAAAAAAAAATGAGTGTTTCCATACATGTGTTGATCCCAAAAGTAGAAGGAACTGATAATGCAGATAAAAGCTTAAATAAATAATTTACAAATATTACATTACCAAAATGCAATAGATAAAAGAGTATCACACAGTATATCGAGAGAAAAAAAAAAAAGGATAAAAACAGGAAAAGGGATTGATGGCATATGCAACAATTGACAAGCTCAATGTCCACCAAATATACTTTTTAAATTAACTTTCAAATCCCTCAGACATTCTGTCCTCAGTTTACTTCACGAATCTCACTCTCCCCAATATTTACCATGTTATTATTATGAAAATCTTTGAAATGAAGGATTTTCATGTGAATCTAGAGTAATTTATGTTCCATAATTTGCATTCACGCTATCTTGATGGCAAAAGTGACTGGAAAAAAACCCCAATACATTATACACAGAAATATTCAGTTCATTACATGTGTAACAACTTGGAATCACCAAATTTAATGAAAGATTGAATGACTACTGAACAATATTTTTTTTTAAACCTGAAGGGTTCCACTTCAAAATGTGACAAGCACAATTAAGGGCTAATATATAAAATTCATCGTTGATGTCCACACATGAAATGATAATTATTTCCAACTGTACAACTGTATCCCTCATTATCCAAATTCATGCCAAACACAGGGTTTATTAGAAGCAGACCTGCCAATCCTCCACATTCCAAAAGTGGAATCAGAATGCCTGAAAATAGGAATTTGAGACAAAAAATAGGAATTTCACTTCTTTCACCCCCCCCCCTCCCCCCCCCCCCTCCCACCCCCCCTCCTTGCTCTTTTTTATTCTAACCATTATCATCATTTTAGAAAATCGGAATTTTAGAGACAATGGCGGAATAGTATTAAAAGGAAGTGTGAAAATAGGAATGATTCCGCCAAAAGCGGAAGGGTTGGCAGGTATGTAGAAGCATAAAGCTTTATTTTTCAAAATAAGCCAAATGAATTTAGCCCGCTTTGGGATTAAACCTTCAGCTGCTTTTACTTTTATTTTCTTTGATATAACCATTAAAGAAGAATTTGGGAGATTTCAAATTAAATAATAACATACTATATACAAAATTTGGTCAATCTTACACACAATCACATTCAACTTGTCACCCTTGAGATAAAGTAATAGGTGATGATAAATAAGGTGACCAGACCAATAATGATGTAGCACATAAGTTTGCGATTGCCTTTTCCAGAACCGACCATATTGGACAGTCTGTTCATGCTGCCAGTTAACAAGCCCTCTGAGCTACTGAAATCACCCGTCTGAGGAAAAACAGACACGCAAAAAATTAATTTCAAAATTCAAACAATTGTCGAGAGATGATTAAACTAACAGGTTTGTCAACTAACAACAATCATGTGATTTACAATTTTGACATTTTCAAGAAGGATACGCCGACATAGGGAAACATAAAGCATTAAATATCAAATGAAAGGAAGTTATCCATTCTATCGTCTACATCCAATTATTTGCTTTAAATGTGTACTTGAATTAGAATTCCATCATTATATAGTCTATAAAAGTATGCAAACTTACTTCAAACATGTTTTTTGCTACATTCAAAATTATAGTTTTTTGGCAGATAAAATTGATTTCCTAATACGTTTATTCTACCACCTTGATGTTTCCAATGATTGTTTGTAAATATTCAATCAAATTTTGTAGAAGCTGGGTTTTTGGGGTTTTTTTTTTTTTAATTCATTTCTTTCTCAATTATGGATAACAATATTCAGGGACAATAATCAAGTTAGGAATTTAATTTTTGCACTTCAGAGACTCAAATTTACAATTCCAACTCTAAAAGTCATTTTAAAATTCTTTTTAAAAAATCAAAACATAAAATTTGAATTTGATTGATAAATAAGTAAAAAAGGTCTTTAATTAAAAAAAAACAAAGGTGGCAGGTTTCCATGACAACAGATATTTTTAAAAAACAACAAATTTTCATAATTCTCAATAGTCAATTATATAGGTAAGATCTCTCTATATATATGCTACTTTGAAAAAACGGATAAAGTTAAGAAAGAAAGAAAAAGGTATTCCAAACATTAACCCCCCCCCCCCCCCTAATTTGTACATACCATTCCATCCAGATATCTGTTTGAATCTTTTGATTCATTCTCAATGTCCAGAGCAATCTAAAATATAAATAAAGTAGCATGAATAAAAGCAATCTGTTTTAACTTCCTTCTCTGAAAATCACGTAAAATAGTTTCACTTCTAAACTTCTATTATAGTTTAAATCTTTTCTTTTAATGTGCCTTTGTGAAAGTGATATCAGAGCATGATTACTGTGGATGTTTAGGCGCTATATAAATTAATTATTTATCATAATTAAATCAGCATGTTTAAGTGACCCTTGACCTGCATAATATTGATGCATCCGAACAAAATTGGTTGGATTACATTTAAAAATGGCACAAATACCTAGATTTATCATAAATCTTGTACTCGTCAAACTGAACTATTTATTCAGGGAAGTCATGAATGTACCTTGTCAAAAATAACAACATTCAATTAGGCAACATTTCTGGTGCAATAAATATGGAATGAATAAATAGATTGTTGTGAGTTCTGATAGCTCACTCTCATTCTTATCACAAGTAAAGGGACTGGTGCAGTTTTTCCCCTGACCCATCTGTCCATACAGCAGAGAAAGGGTATCTGATTCTGTTAAAAGTGGGAGAAAATACTTTGCACTAGGCCAGCATATTATCTTAATGGCAGTAAGCAATGGTTATTGTCTGTTTCAATATTACAGAAGCCAGGATAAATTCCTGTTCCATTGGTCGTATGGATCTGAAGTCCTAATTTGTTTTTAAAGTCAATATAACTATAACACATCTGTGTTAATGTCCAAGTCCAAATTACTTACACCACGAAGCAAAGACACCTTGTCTTGTAGGCCATTCACTCTGTTCAGGTTCTCTGAATCTAACATTTCTTCACTTGACATAGTGCCTGTCAACAATAAAAGAAAATTAAATATTTAAATATTCAACTGACATGGCGTTCTTTTGCAAAATAAAATCCGAAATTTTGCAAGCTAAAAACAGCAAAATTTGCGGTTAATTTTCCTAAAAACCCATACTTATTTCATGAAAGGGAAAGGTATATTTATTTGTTTTTAAGTTTAAGGGTTTCACAGTGCTTGTAACAAATGTAAGGTCATATCAGTACCAGTAAAAAAGAAGAAAATGGGATAGTCAAAAAGAAACACTCTTGATTAATTATCTTTCACATTCTTTTGTTCTACACGAGCTATCAAATTTTTTAAAAAAATTATTCATCTGTTTTTTGTGTGTGTGTGGGGTTTTTTTTTTCTGCATGCAGCAAATATATGGGAACATGGGAACGAACTGAATATTATGCTTTACTTGAAAAGCTGTGAGGGCTTTTTCAAATTCATTAAATGATGGGAATCTATCCCTGACCTTTACATCCCCCATTGTAAACAGGTAAACAGGGGGCAGCCAGAGAGCAAACAAAAGAAAGGACCCTTGGGCACTAGAGAAACGTCTCCTGAATAAAAATTTGAGCTCTTGACAAGGCAAGCAATGAACGAAAGTTATAAATAGATGAAAACGGAAACGCGTCCACAGGTACAACCTAAACCTCTAACAGGTTTCACGCGAGATGTAATGGGACGATTTAAAATGGAGGCGCATTGGTTGACAAAAAATTGTTCTAACAATCACCTAAAAAAACTATGACAATTAAAAATAAAATCTTAAACAGTCTACATAAGTAGAATGTACTTTCATTTATTTAGGTGTAAACTGAGTCACCAGAGGGTTCTCGTCTGTGTAGTGATCTGACTGACAATAATGATGTATCATTACACACTTGAAAAAAAAAAAAATCTATTCACTAGCTACTATGTATTCACATACCTGTTTAATTAAGAGAAAGAGATTTTAAAATTTGACCCAACAAACATTCTAAGGCAGATGACTTAACCATGACACCCAACCTAAAATCCATCGACTGAATTAATGTTGGTTAATTTTATGTTTTTATTATTGATATTTTATTACCTTTACCTGTTTCTATGTGCATTTCGAAACTTTCCATATTCTGGAACGTGGATAAATGTTTAAAGAGTAGAATCTTATTGGCAGACAGGTCTTTCAATTAGTAGGTACTTCACTTTGGATCTTTTAAAGGCGTTTATTTTGTCGTGAATACTTTTTAACACCTTAACACCGAAGTGTGCAGTCGCCACCGAAGTGGGCAATCACCACCGAAGTGGGGTTCTCCATTTAGAGATCTAAATGGGCGTCGCCACCTAATCTAAGACTAAGTGGGAATTCCAAAGACATACGTTTACGTCGATGGGCATCTCCATATTGCGTCTATATCTCTATTTTACGCATATATGGGCATCTCAATAGCATAAATCTACTGGCTATCTGGGGCATGGTTCCAGGCACGTGAAATTAAATACTTAAGCACAAGTACCAAGGTCTTAGGTATAGAAAATATCAATCCATAGCAGGAGAAACGATAGTGGGCCATTCCATGTCAAGTGGACCAAATTTTCGGAAATTGGGAACCACACCCCTTTTGATTTTCTTCAAACTTGCCTCAATTGAAGATACTTATGAGCCATGAAGAAAACCAAATTTTCAGTTCAGAATATGGATATTTGAATTTTTTACAATTTTTTAAAATTTTGTCTCAAAACGTGTCAAAATCAAATTTGCTTGTGGGTCCATTTTTGAGAGGCTATAACTTTTTTGTTAATCATGTTAACTCTCTCAAATTTGGTAATCCTGTACAACTTTTAGCATAGATTACAATTATTTAAAGGAAAATGAAAACATTTATCAACTTTTGGAGTTATCTGCCCTTGAATATGGCTCCCCATGCAGTTCGGCAAAAAAATGAATTTTTTCAATATTTTTTTTCATGACACCAATCTTTTATTTTTGGTGATTGATGATTTGTATCTCAATAAATAACATATGGTCCAACATAATATGGCAAAAATATGGGTCTGGTACTATAATTTTTTTAACAATAACGCATAGCGTAATGCGACTTGCATCAAAATCGCATATTTGTGTCAACTTCAAGGCTCAAAACGGTCAAAGATGTCGGCTGGGATTTTTTTCAAAATTTGATATATTATGCAGATACACTATTTCTATAAGCACATGGAAGCTTTCCTTGTATTTTGAGGTGCTTCACGGTAAAAATCACCTGCAAAGAACCTAAGTATCTCAACTTTAAGTTTCAAAGGGGCATAACTCAATAAATTATTTAAACCCCCAAAATCGACTTATATTACACTACACAGATAACAAACAAAGCTTAAAATGTTTGGTTATGACAAACTCTTAAAAGATAATAAATTCAATGCTTTCAGTTTATTTATTTTTGAAAAAAGTGCGAAATAATGCATTAACAGTTCAATAATTGTAGGCTACACACTCATTCAGAAATATCAGGGTGGCATGAATGAAAAAAAAATTATCCAGCTCCTTTAGATTTATCACTTTGTGTGTTGGAATGTTCTACCATTAAAAATAGCTTGTTAAAAAGTGAGAAAGTTAAAGAAGGAGAAAGGACTTTTTGCCGAACCCGATTCTAAAAGAGGTAAAAGAATACCAGATGAGATTAAAGGAAAGGTAATTGAATTTTTATAACAACAATGAATATTGGCTGTGTCCTGGAAAGAAAAACTGTGTTTCAGTCACAATTGATGGGAAAAAACTGAAGTGCAAAAGTGTTTGATACTTGTTAATTTGAATGAACTGCATGCTGATGTTTTTAAAAAGTATCTACCCTCAATATGATATTGGTTTATCAAAATTCTGTGAATTTAGACCCGATGGTGCATTACTAGGAACGCATTCAGTTTGTGTTTGGGAAATCCATCAAAATTCAAAATTAATCATATACCTAGGGATAAATTCACTAATCTGAATAATTAAATAAAACAGTGTGTAATATGGAAAATCCAGAATGTATGCTTCGTCTTTGTGAAAAATGTGCAACAGACAATCTGAAAGCATTTCTTTCATTTTGTGGCCAATATAGATGTTGTGACTGTCAAGATGCATTAATTTGACTAGAACATCAGAATTTTCCTCAGAGAGGAATAATATAAGTAACTACAGTTACTATATTCCACTTTTATTCCTGATCATAAATCACTGTAGCATACATGCCTACTCGAAAAGAAATTTGGTTGACATCCTCACTCATACTCATATCAAAAAAATGAATTGCTAGCGCCATGATCCACAAAAATTCTACTAAAAGATAGTTTTTAAATAGATATTGGTCTAAAACAACTCTGATGACTCTGTGTTCCAAGAATTCTCTGTGCTAATTCAAAACATGGAGTGGGGTTATAGAATCAGCTTCCACGTCTTTAGAAGTCTCATATGCAAATCTTATGCCTATATGTCGCTAGAGCACGATTCCTTAAGTTGTTTTGGGCATAAGATCTGGTTGTCATATAGAGCTTGTAGACTTGTTCAAATTGCTGACTGTCTCACAGTTCTCCTAATTCCATCACAAGGCGATTTTCCCATGGATTGTTGCAAAAAAGTGACATGCCGCATGCAATCCAAAATCTTCATCATGATGACATCATTTTGAAAATTTTTATAGCTCATATATTGTGATGCTGCTCCATCACTGAAGTAAAATTACTTTATTTTTATGCTAGGGAGGGATGACTTCAAATGTCCCACCATCTGTCTCATAATTGTGTGCACTGGTGCAATGTCATGTATAAATAGTCACTAGCAATAAAAATACTAATATGATTTAATTTTTTTCATTCTCCTAGTAATACAACAATGGGATGAGGTGTCAATTGTGTATTGTCTCAATGACGCCCCTGGACATTATCTTGAATGATAAAAGAATAACTTTCAGCAAAACCTAATAGAACTATGGCTATGGTATTATCACTCAGGGTGTCTTTCACATGGTTTAGACATGCAGCTTGAGACTGCAATAAAACAATGTGGTCTAAGGTCATGAATTGTTTTGCAGATTTTTTCAGTAATATTTTCAACAGTATCTTCCAGTATTAATAAAGTAGCTCTGTCAGTATGCACCACTGTTTGAATTTAAGCATATCACATCAAGATCATTTTGAGAAAAGAGATTATTAAGAAATGCTTTCTGATTGTCTGTTCCAGGACATTTTTCACAACGATGAACTATACATTCTGGATTTTCAATATTACACACTATTTTACGTAATTATTCAGATTAGTTAAATTTATCCCGAGGAACAGCTAATATAATTAGTTTTGAATTTTGATGCATTTCACTAACAAAAGCTGAATGCATTCCTTTTGATCATACAGTAATATGGGCCTGAGTTCACAGAATTTTGATAAACCAATATTACATTGAGCTATTGAGGGTACTTTTTAAAAAGTTGCGCATGTAGTTCATTCAAATTAACAAGTATCAACACTTTTGCACTTCAGTTTTTTCCGCATCACTTGTGACTAAAACACAGTCTTCCTTTCCAGGACACAGCCGCAAATACTCATTGTTGTTATAAAAATTTAATTACCTTTCCTTTAATCTCATCTGCTATTCTTTTATCTCGTTTAGAATCGGGTTTGGCAAAAAGTCCTTTCTCCTTCTTTAACTTTCTCACTTTTTTTTACAAGCCATTTTTAACTGGAGAACATTCCAGCACACAAAATGATAAATCTAAAGGAGCTGGATAATTTTTTTCCATTCATGCCACCCTGATATATCTGAATGAGTGTGTAGTCTACAATTATTGAACTGTGTTAATGCATTATTTCGCACTTTTTTCAAAAATAAATAAACTGAAAGCATTGAATTTATTATCTTTTAAGAGTTTGTCATAAGCCAAACATTTTAAGCTTTGTTTGTTATCTGTGTAGTGTAATATAAGTCGATTTGGGGGTTCAAATAATTTATTGAGTTACACCCCTTTGAAACCTAAAGTTGAGATACTTAGGTTCTTTGCAGGTGATTTTTACCGTGAAGCACCTCAAAATACAAGGAAAGCTTCCATGTGCTTATAGAAATAGTGTATCTGCACAATATATCAAATTTTGAAAAAAATCCCAGCCGACATCTTTGACCGTTTTGAGCCTTGAAGTTGACACAAATTTGCGATTTTGGTGCACGTCGCATTACGCTATGCGTTATTGTTCGAAAAATTATAGTACCAGACCCATATTTTTGCCATATTATGTTGGACCATATGTTATTTATTGAGATACAAATCATCAATCACCAAAAATGAAAAATTGGTGTCATGAAAAAAAATATTGAAAAAATTCATTTTTTTGCCGAACTGCATGGGGAGCCATATTCAAGGGCAGATAACTCCAAAAGTTGATAAATGTTTTCATTTTCCTTTAAATAATTGTAATCTATGCTAAAAGTTGTACAGGATTACCAAATTTGAGAGAGTTAACATGATTAATAAAAAAGTTATAGCCTCTCAAAAATGGACCCACAAGCAAATTGATTTTGACACGTTTTGAGACAAAATTTTTAAAAATTGTAAAAAATTCAAATATCCATATTCTGAACTGAAAATTTGGTTTTCTTCATGGCTCATAAGTATCTTCAATTGAGCCAAGTTTGAGGAAAATCAAAAGGGGTGTGGTTCCCACCCTTGGTCCACTTGACGTGGAATGGCCCTAGTATTTATAAGTTACAAGGTTACTTGCGAACCCACAGTGTGCCTCACGGACATAAAACAGTTCACAATACAACAACAAAGCTGGGAAAAACTCAACAACAAACCAGAACACACAATCACAATAAATTCCCTACATTTTACATTTTATTCAATTTGTCAATTTATAGTAGCACTATGGTGAGGACATGGACCTCTCTCCTTTACCAATGCCAAGATGCTGACTACTGACTCTAAATGTATCAGTATTACTCAGTTATCCTAATTGATTTCAATTTCCAAACAGCGATCAACAATAACAATGACAATGTCAATGATCGAGACAATGACAATGATCCAACCCAACAACGAAAGTGAACGTCAAAGAAAGCAGAAAGTAATTGGGTAGAAGGATACTGAGCGGAGGGACACCTCGTATTTACCAGTCAGTACCTAGAAGTGCGTGTAAAGTGACAACTTTATTGCTATATTTGTCTTCTAAAGTATAACCCACCTCCGTTTCTGGATTTCGATCTCCAGTCTGCCATGTTGGAAGTTGGAAGATATGACGATGATTGTTGATAGAACTGCTTAGACTAGATGGCATTGCCGCTTTTGTTTTCGAATCAATTGCCAATTTTCATCTTAAAAAGGTGACCCTTGACACATTCATATTTTGTAATTACGATGCATACAACGTCGTCCAAACATATATTATCTACTCTCATATTATTCTTAAAATTATAAAATGTACATTTTAGAACATCAGACATGATATCCCCCCTCTGCATTGAATAACACAGTCTTGGATTCATCTTTCTGTTATCAAAACTACTACATTGATAACAGAAAACTAGTGATGGGCAACGAGCTCGATTTCATATCGATATAAGACACTATTGATATTGAAATTTCGCGTTTTCGATATTGGGGACCTTTGCCTTTAGGGCCCCCATAGACGTTGAGTTTTGTACCGGTGATGCGTGTCGTCTGGGTCGCTGTGGCCCGGTCCCTGCGTCAGTCGCAAATGATTTTTGTCCACACACGGTGAGGTATTACACACCGACCGTCACCTGTCCCAGTTACTGTCTCTCTATTCTATTTTTCGTCTTGCGCACAATAGTGATTACTTCTCACTAAATTATATCAATCAGACTGTTGAAGGAACGATATTGACGCCACTCAACTCTGTGTTATTGTATTGAGGCAGCCATTTTGGTAATTAGTTCTCACTAAATTATATCAATCAGACTTTTAACGTCCAAGGTTACTCGTAGTTTTGTGTGTCGGTACGTTATTTCCGGCTGGCAATGTTGTGAGCATTTTACCTAAACTCATAGAATCAATAACCGCCCAAGATTTTCGCATTATATGTTGTAATAGCTATAATAATGTAACATGTAGAGAGAGAGAGAGAGAGAGAGAGAGAGAGAGAGAGAGAGAGAGAGAGAGAGAGAGAGAGAGAGAGAGAGATGTTTGTTTGTTTTTAAGGGTTTTACGGCGCTTGCAACACAATTAGGTTATATCAGCGCCAGTAAAAAGGAAGAAAATGGGATAGTAAAAAGTTCTAGAATTACAATTAAAGCACCCAAGAGAAAGTAAGACGAAGGGGAATTGGGAACAAATAGGTAGCAGATGTAGATTCCAAGAGCACACTATCAGTGTGCTGAGTTTGAGATTACCTAAAAGTCCTATCCAGACACAAGCACAGGTCCCCACTAAGAGGAATACACTCAAATGTTCACAAATCCTATATAATACTTAAACAAAACATAGAGATAATTTACAAGGAAAAAAATATCATCTCCCAAAACCAACTATACATTTGACTGTTTCCCTCCCAGCCAGGGTATCCGGCCAGGGCCAGCACAAAACCAAGTAATTTCATTCCAATACAAAGACAGAAAGCTAGTTGGAAAACAGATAAAGTGGGATAGAAGTCTCAGTAAGTACCTCCCTGCCCACTATGGGAGATCAGGAACCCCACCCAGAGAGAGAGAGAGAGAGAGAGAGAGAGAGAGAGAGAGAGAGGGAGAGAGAGAGAGAGAGAGAGAGAGAGAGAGGTGCTGTATACACAAAGAACAAAAAAAAAACAAACAAAAAAAAAACAAAACAAAAACAATTTGCGCTATATTCACTAAAGGTGCTCTAATCACTTTGTAAGGATCCTTGGCCGACAGCAAAGCATGTTAGAGGAGACATGACCCTTGGTAGGCGATATTACAATTGTTTTCCGACAGAGACGACGCTGTAAACAGCGAGGTAATCATTTTACACGTGAAACAGATGAGAGAATGCGAGTAATGAGCCTATTCCAATGACTCTTATGCGCCGCTCAGAGTGGGACTCAAACCCAATACCTTCCGATCCGTGTCATACCACAAGACCACATGCATGGCGGCACAAGAAAGTGATGAGAGAGAATAGATACATATGTATTGAAGGAGGAGAGAGCGGATGGAGTGAGTAAAGTTCTTAGATATGTATAGAAGGAACCAAATTGACGTCACTCAACACGTTGTAATTGCTTTTAGACAGCCATTTTCATAATCTACTTATCACTAAATTATATAAATCAGACTATAAACGTTCGATGTTACACAGCTTTGTTTGTTAGTATGTTATACCCCGATGAATATGTTTTGTTTGTTTTTAAGGGTTTTGCGGCGCTTGCAACACATTAAGGTCAAATCAGCGCCAGTAAAAAGGAAGAAAATGGGATAGTAAAAAGTTCTAGAATTACAATTAAAGCACAAAAGAAAAGGTGAGACAAAGGGGAATTGGTTCAAATAGGGAACAGATGTAGATTCCAAGAGCACACCGTCAAAGTACTTAGTTTGAGATCATCTAAAAGTTTCATCCAGACACAAGCACAGGTCCCAACTAAGAGGAATACACTCAAATGTTTACACATCATATAATATAATTTGTAAACTAAACATAATACAATGCATAACAGAGAGATGACTTACAAGGAAAAAAAAATAATTTCCCAAAACTATAACTATACATTCGACTGTTTCCCTCCCAGCCAAGGAACTCCGGCAAGGGTCAGGACAAAACTAAGTAATCTCATTCCAAGACAATGACGGGAAACAATTGGGAAACGGGTATGGGGGGATAGAAGACACAGCATGTATCCCCCTGCTCACTATGGGAGGTCAGGATCCCAACCCAGCCCGATGGAGATGTCGTGAGTATTTTTCCAATACGCATAACATCATTACATTTGCAATCAGATTGAATTTTAACAGCAACGTTAACCACGGAAATTATTCCATTTTGTCGACAATAAATATTTATTATTTATCATCATCATCATCATCATTATTATTATTATTATTATTATTATTATTATTATTATTATTATTATTATTATTATTATTATTATTATTATTATTATGATTATTTATAAAACAAAACGACAGTGCTCCCGTGACAGGTTAAGCGGGCACTCCTCGGGACTACCCGCACAGCCCCTTCCCCCCCCCCCCCCCCTTTCACACACCCACCTCTTTATCTTTCTTTTTTTTAAATATATTTTTTTTTGTAGACTATAATTCAAGGTTACAGCCTATCCTATCCTATACCCACCCCTATCATCTCGTAGTCAAGGCATTTTGTCATCGACCGTGATGTCGCGTCAACGGTTGAAGAGGAAAAAAAAAACTACGGTGATCAAGAACGAAACCATTTGTTCATCTACCTCTTCCTCACTCAAAATTTATAAAAATATTATTTAAAAAAAAATTAAAAATAACACAGCATTTATTTGGTGCAATATCCACTAGACGTGCTCAAAGCACTTTGCAAGGGGCCCCAAGCCAACAGCAATACTAAACATGAAGGGCGAGACCTGACATGATGCCTGTTAGGCGATATTACAAAAAAAAAAATTCCGACAAAGACAACGAACGGCCATGTACTCATTTTACACCTGAGTACGGTGAGAGAATGTGAGTAAAGCGCTTTTTCCAAGGACTCAATTCTGCGCCACTCAGAGCGGGTCTCGAAACCTGGACGTTCCGATACGAAAGCGAGAGTCATACCAATAGGCTCCATCACAGAACAGGGAGGGGCACTGTTCTGTCGGCCACATAGCCTCACTATTAATTAAAATTTATTTCTAATTTCATCAATTTTTGGAGTAAAGACATAGTTCTTGGTATCAAATCTATTGTAAATTTGCCGCTGATCACGAATCTGACGTCAAAACAGCGAAAATCCGAAAAAAAAAATTGTTCACTTTTTTATACTGCCAAGCCCCCGATCGCCGATCGCCTCGAAAAATATCTCACCGTGTGTGGGCAAAAATTATCTGCAACTGACGCAGGGATCGGGTCACAGCGACCCAGACGAGCGCATCACGGGTACATAACTCAACGTCTATGGGGCCCTTAAGCAAGGCCGTCCCTCCGCTCGTCGCTCAGGTATTTGGCCATACACATTCCGTTTTCACAACGATTTGCTTCAGTCGTGCCTGTCCCTAGATTATAATAATAATAATAATAATAATAATAATAATAGTAATAATAATAATAATAATAATAATGATAATAATAATAATAATAATAATAATAATAATAATAATAATAATAATAATAATAATAATAATAATAATAATAATAATAATAATAATAATAATAATAATAATAAATCTTTATTGTCCTAAAAAAAAGTGGCAATTTGTCATTTGGTTACACATTAAAAAAAAATACAATATTGACATAGACACACTCACACAGATGTACACTAGTAACATCGTAGTCATCGAAAAATCGGCATCAACAACAACATCATCATCGTCCCTGGTTGAAAAATGAGCGTGTATGGGCCCTCTTAGTTTTTCGTTAACGCTTTCGACGAAGTGGTCTGTCTGGCGGATAATCGGGTTTACGGTACAACTGTAGAATTCGACAACCATCTCCATACCTGCCAACCCATAGTGAAAAAAAAATAGGATGCTTCTTCCAAAAAAAAAAAAAAAAAAGGAGTCTAGGGAAAAATATAGGGATAAGCAATGTTAAGAGGTAAAAAAAAGCAAATTTACATAATAAAATTCAGAGCTCTTTTCATTGGGACCAAAGATTAACGAGACTAATGACTTTGCCCACCCTTTTTTTGGACACCTTGAGAATTTATTCCTGCATTCTTTTGGAGCAAACTTCTCATTTCATTTTGGATCATTTGTCTCTATTCTCTCAGAAAAATTGTTAAAGACTAATTATTTCCATAGTTTTTCTTTTCAAAGTAAGCTTTTGCACAGCCTTGCTTGTATTTTCTCACAAAGATCATAAGAATAAAACTCCTAAAAGATGTTGAACGCGACCGTAGACGGTAAGGTGACGATGCTAGCCTCGGTATTGTACTTAGTTTGAGATCATCTAAAAGTCTCATCCAGACACAAGCACAGGTCCCCACCAAGAGGAATAAACTCAAATGTTTACAAATCATAATACATAAACAAAACATAATAGTGCATAACAGATAGATGATTTACAAGTAAAAAAATATAATCTCCCAAAACTAACTATTTGACTGTTTCCCTCCCAGCCAGGGCCAGGACAAAACCAAGTAATCTCATTCCAAGACAAAGACAGAAAGCATGTTGGAAAACAGATATAACGGGATAGAAGACACAGCATGTACCCCCCTGCCCGCTATGGGGGAGGTCAGGATCCCCACCCACAGAGAGAGAGAGAGGAGAGAAGAGAGGAGAGAGAGAGAGGAGAGAGAGAGAGAGAGAGAGAGAGAGAGAGAGAGAGAGAGAGAGAGAGAGAGAGAGAGAGAGGAGTAGAGAGAGAGAGAGAGAGGAGAGAGAGAGAGAGAGAGAGAGAGAGAGAGAGAGAGAGAGAGAGAGAGAGAGAGAGAGAGAGAGGGGGGTGGGTTGTGGATGACTGTCACTGCAAAGAAGATCCTATCAGTAGACCTCACGACCCGAACCATCCTGGTGACCTCCCGGTCCAATGGGAAAGTCAAAGGAGCCACAGTCCCAGTCCCAGGGTCCAACATTCCCCCACCAAACCAGAGCTATAAGGTTACCCTCCATTCTCTCTTTTTCTCTCTCTCTCTCTCTCTGGGTGGGTGGTTGTAGTAGTGGTGGTAAATCTGACGTCCCCCCCCCCCCTTCCAACTTTCAGGACAGGGAAGAAATCAAATTAATCAAATATAACAAAACACATCGTTTGTACACAGTTCTTTTATATTTTAAAACTATAATACAAATGACATACACACTTTTTATTTAGATCATGGTTTTCAATTGAAGATACCGATATGAAACAATATACAGTTAGCAGTAATTAATTTCAATTTTAATCCAAATGACACTGAAAAGAGGTCTGACAATTAATTAAAAAATAACATCAAATTTATCGATAGAGTAAGTATCAAAATGTGAAATTTTACAATTTGGGATAATAAAGATTTGCCAGTTTTATATTAATATGACTGGGAGAAACCTGGGTTGTTTTTTTTTCACTTTGTCTCTGTAAGATAATTTCATCTTTTCACGAACTCCTCTCCCTCATTATTTGTGTGGTGAAGATTTAATGGAACATTGTAGAAAATAAATAGTGATAAAAATAACAAGAATTTTGTTTTAAAAACATAATGGTATATTTTGATTGTAACTAATAAATTATACGATATACATACGCTCGCTTATACGGTCAATGGCAATTGTTAGGAGGAAAACAAGTACCATAGCTGACTGTAAGATCTTTAGTCATACTAATACAGAGTTGCCAATTCAGGAGGCAAACGTTTACAGAACTTTTACACAATCACATGGACTGAGCCCTTTTTGAGTGCTGAACTCCAGTGAAAAGACATTATGTGCTAACTTTTTTTCCCGTTTAGCAGGTGATTGGAAAATATACTGAGGGTTTAACACATACTGAATTCCGTAAATATACGGTAAATTGGCAACCTTGCTAATAGCGACAATAATATAATCGTATTATCTAATATAGAAAGGGCAATACTATTTCTGGTTATGAACATACAATATATTATGAGATTTTAAGTCATGTATTTAAAACCATTCACTTTACAAATGCATCATTCTTTCAAACAATAAATACTAAGTCGAATGTAGCATATCAGTAATTTTATGATAAAATAATTCATTCTGAATACAAACGAGATCTATTAAAGCTATACTAAATGTGAAACATGTTTTCAAGATTAAGAGTAAAAATAAAAAAGGAAGACGATAATAATAATAATAAAAATAATAATAATCAATAATAATGATAATGACAATGAAATGAACTCTTGCAATATAAATAATCTTTGGTTGGCTGAAACCTTGCAACACAAAAGAATTATTATGCATAACTATTTTGTTTGTTAAATTTGTTTTTAAGGGGTCTTACTATGCTTGCGACACATTTAGATCATTTCAGCCCAAGTAAAAAGGAAGAAAATGGGATAGTTAAAAAATTTATAGATTTACAATTAAAAGCACACGAGAAAAAGTAAGACGGGAAGGGTTCAAATAGGGGAACAAATGTAGATTCCAAGAGCACACAATCAGTGTACTTAGTTTGAGATCACCTTAAAGTCTCATCCAGATACAACCACAGGTCCCCATTAACAGGAATACATTCAAAAGTTTACAAACCATTTTATATATATTTAAAAACATAAAAATATAACAATACTGAACAGAGAGATTATTTACAAGGAAAAAAAAATATCATCTCCCAAAACTATAACTATACAATTGTTTCCCTCCCAGTCAAAGGCCAGGGCTAGGACAAAACTAAGTAATCGCATTCCAAGACAAAAACAGAAAACAACCCAGAAAATGGATATAGGGGATAGAAGACACAGTGTGACTTTCTGCCCACCATGGGAAGTCAAAGACCCCACCCTGATGCATAAATGTATTATCTTTTCAAAAAAAAAAAAAAAAAAAAATCAAGATATTCTGAAATTAACCTGGAAAATAACTGAACCCCCTACCCTCTCCCTATTCCACCTCCCATTAAAAAAAAAAAAAATCAAACAGAATAAAAAAATCCCAACAAAATAACTCTAAAAATCTTTATCTTCATCGTTAATTTGTGTCTACATTACTACTAACTTATCAAAAATATCTAAAACAAAAGCTGAATAATTTTTAATCTGTCACAAAAAATTATTCTGCTGAAAAACCCTTTCAGGTTTAGGTTGAAATCTGTTGATACAAACTAACACAGGACACACAAATTCACAGCCTGTATTAAGAAATTTTCCATGCACACACTTAGCAAATCATCAAACATATAAAAGTATACAATTGTTTAAACTGTCTAAATAATGATGATAACGATCATAAAATACCTCTGGTTATAATGAATGAATGAATGAATGAATGACGATGCCAATGGTGGAATGCTTAAATAATATATATCGATATTACCAAATGAAAGAAAAATGGGACCGACTAGATACAAGCAGTTCTGCCACACACTGACAAAATACCTTATACTTCTTTTAGTTTTAGCCAAAAACTTCTACTTCACCTATCGGTAGATTTAAGATATTCCCACACCCGTCAAAAATTCTTAAACCCGAGACTTAAAAGAAGTCATGGGTTTGAAACTTTTGACAAGTCGGAAAGGAGTGGATGGGGAGGGGGGATGTGGATATCTTAATCCATCCATGTATAAAATAAAAGTTTCTTGGCCAAAATGAAAAGAAAGCATTTTGTCAGTATGCACCAGAATTCCTCAGTTCACATTTCACTCATCCATTATCTATTACACCTTTCATTATCTATATTTACAAAAATGAAAAAAGACAAAATAAATAAATAAACCAAAAAACGAAAAAAAAAACAAACAAACAAAAAAAACAAAACAAAATAGAGACACATCTCATCCACAGCTTTCACATAAATCACACTGGATTCTGATCATTATGGATATAAAAAAAGACATACCTAATGAAACAAAACGCTTACAAGCTGTCGGCAAAATTTACTGATATCATCCAAAATTTCTCTACATACATCTGCCACCATTCAACTTAAATATATTATTATTAATCTAAATATCAATGAGGAGTGAATGGTAATATTTAACACACCCAGGTAATCTAAATATATACGAGTTGATGATCTAAAATATTCTACAGACAACATTCACATTACAGTTATGATAAGCATGAGATGTACGAATAATGAATGCAGCATCACCTGAAGCAACTTTTTTTTTTATAGCATCAATTTCACCAAGATGAAACAACTGAACAAATTATTATTGTTTACATGCAGACTTTCTCAGATACCAATCCTATCTCAAGACCACAAATCTCATATAAGTCAAAACACAATAACATTGAATCAATGTTAAAAACTATCAACCTACTAACAAAATCTTTGAGAATTAAAATCACGTAATTTTTTTTTTCTTCTTCTTTCTCCATAATCTTGACTTGTTTAAAAATTAGTAAATTAAAATTTGACTTATTGGAATGAGGGTAAACTTACAAAATCTTATAATTCTTCTGTAAATAGACAACCAATGGTTACATACAACAAAGTTGTAAAAGTTAAAATAACAACTCTCAACGACAAAACAATATTGTACACCCTGCTATCAAAGAATTTTTCTCAACACAAACTAATGAGCACATATTCAAATCGAACCACACATTTCATACTATAAAGGTGATGGATGGCTTCCCAAGGTAGTGCTGAGCGATGGAAGAAGATGGTGATAATGGTAGTGATGAAGATGTCTATCTAGTTGGGTCCAACATGTCCAGCGTCACTTTGTAGTAGACATAAGGGAAGTAATCAGCTGCATTCAAATTCAACCCGGGAATTTCCATGCTGCTTATCTATTGATTATAAAAATCAAAATATTGCAAATATACATAAAATTGTTTACTAAGAAAAAGCAAAAATCACGCCACAATTGTCCTAAAGAAAAACAAAAGCCATTTCTTTAATTTAGGCACTTTTGCTATTGCATGTTTTAGATCAATATAACAATTTTCAAACGCTATTATCCGACTAGTGATTTATTTTCATCAATATGCCATCAATTTTTGATCTTTTCGTTATGGCTTGGTACCATGAAATGGTTATCATGTTATATTTATAACACAAGTCGAATCAAATATGTATAAATCTGAACAGAATTCTGCAAAGATCCATGTGAATGTTTAATGAAGAGGAGTCATATCAATATAACAAAAATATCAAATTATGCAATTGATGTATGGTAACCATTTTATTCACACCATTTCCTATTTGTTAGGATTTTTAACATATACATCAGTATTGGTCAGTTCTGTTCCAATTTAGATTGAATTCAACTCATTATTGTTGAATTCATTTATCATCTTACCATTCACCATTATATTAGGTACATATTAAATAAAATTGCTGAGGTTTTGATTCTGCTTCAAGGTCCCAATAGCACACCTAGAAAACCATTTGCTTAAGGGACCTGGATCAATCCCAGCTGAAGTAGAGGTTTTTTTTCCATTACCCCTCTATCCAATCGGCAGTGATTGAGTAACTGGTTCTGTTAGATATGGAGGAAAGTACTTGCAATAAACAAGCTTTCAATTCAAAGGGTAGAGAGCAATAAATATAGAATATACTTCGGCTCCTTGGGCTTTATGACTGAAGGACTCCAATTTTTGTTTTGAGTTCGCATTGATTTTAATCAAAGGTGTGGTAAGATACTTATTCTTACCTTTTGGCCTGACAGAGCAGTGCTGTCCAAATGACCATACAACTGATTTAGGGTATCACGGAGTTTGCGTTGATTTTTCTTGAGGGGGTGGACGACCATAGCATGAAAATTGACTGGAAGACCATATCTGAAGATAAAACAACGTTAAAAATGGTTACAAAAAGATTTTTCAGTTCCATATTTAGTGGCATATATATATACATATGTCTAGAGAGAAAAAAAGATTTTATTTGATTCCAAAGAAATTTGAGGAAGAAGGTATTCTCATTTTCAACTTGGCAACTTGACTTAAGACAAACAATAACATGAGACTTAAATTTGGTGGAAAGTATTTTCTGACAGATTAATATCTTATCAAAATGGTATCAAGCAATTTTGCTGTAATATAACACTATAGAAACCAGGATATTCTCAAGAAGGACCTTTATATTTCTTTTCTATGGAAAAGCCTTCAATATTTCGTGAGTTAACCACTATTTCATTCACAAACCTGAGTACAGATTCCACAAACACCCTCAATGCCTTGACGTGGATCCAGGAAACAAACACCTCTCCAAAGTTGATTTTTAGCCATTTCACCAAAGGACCCTGGGAAAGCGATGTTAGTTGTGATTAACAAAAATTAACAACTATTTGAAGCCATACAAAAATTCTCATACTCATGGTCTAGTATAATATAATCAAAGAATGAGAATTTTACAAATGTATTACTTATGGTTAAATATTGCATTCCATACTCATGAAATCATCAACAGAGTCATCAAGTATTGCTATTGGTTCTTGGTTGTATATTTTTACATTTTTGTGCATTTGCATATATATATGTATACATTGTCGCCATCAATTCTCAACTTTGTGTTTATACATTTTTATGCATGCTACGTCTGTAAACGAATTTCCATTTTTATGGATGAATAAAGTATATATTATTATTATTATTATATTATCATCAGAGTCTTTCTAATCCTGTGTCAGGGTAAAAGTCACTGATAAAAACCCCCCCCCCCCCCTCTCTCTTGTTGGCACTAGTCTCCTCATGCCCACAAGTTTCCTCCTTTGTAGTAAAAACTCAATGACCTCTCTCTTGTACCCTTTCCCAGGAGGCTCCAATATAGAATCTTAATGTAACCAAAAAAACAAGAAACAAATGCCCATGACTGTCATTATAAACCTTTACTTTGGATGATTCCGATGTTACTAGTGTGCATCTGTGTGACTGTGTCTATGTCAATATTGTATTGTTATAAATGTGTAACCAAATGACAAATTGCCACTTTTTTTTTAGGACAATAAAGATTTATTATTATTATTATTATTATTATTACTTACAAACTGTTTCTTCTTGTCAGCAGTCAGTTTGTCCAATTCATTTCTGCCAGCCGCAATTTCCTCTTCACTGTATGCAAAGTCACGCACCATAAACCTATCAACAAACAAATAAATGAATACTTTTCATTCAAAACGATAAAAATAATGGCCCAAATATACAAACTGCAAAAATATCTTTTTCCCATTTTCAATCAAACCAATGGTTGTTAGCAAATTGATCTCCAAACTAGGGCAGCGTGGCTCAGCAATATGATCTGCTTCATACCTGAAAGGTACAGAGTTTGAATACCCGCTACGCTGTATGGCCTTGGGCAAGTTACCTTGCCCTAGGTGAGCAAGTTACCTTGCCCTAGGTCAGTTTGCAGCGCTGCACTGCACCTGGTGCCTGATTTTTCCAGTCTTCCCTTGGAATAGACCCTAAAGACAAATTTCCCTCATGGAATGAATGAAGGGAATTTTAGTTTTAGTTTAATTTAGTTTTTTAGTTTTACAATTCTTAAAAATCTGTAGAGTGTAGTATGGATCGACATGGCCAGCACAACAGTAAAATGTCGAATTTGTTATCTCGATATACACAAACACTGAAAAGTATAAGGAAATCAATCGTAAAAACAAAGTTTCATGTTAATGTCAATTAAAATTATATGGAGATTCGCTCTATCTCATTAGGGATGCTGCAAAGCACACTAAATAGGTTTCCTCGTTCTAAACATTGAGTCCTACATAAAAATGCAATGTCAGTATTAAAAAATATTTCCCTTTGGGAGTTTAAAAAAAAGAAAATTTTATTTCCTAAAAATCGTCCTGAAATTACATGCTCTGCCACAAAATTTTGCATTTTTACAAGTTTTATTGAATGAAATATATATTTGTGTTTGTACAGAATAATACAAAAATAATATCTTACTTGTTCTCCCTGCATTTTGTCTTGAATGTGTCCACCACTAGTCTGAATAAAGTGACTGTCACCAGCATGTGCTCATTATCCTCAAAGACAACTCTGTATTGAAATGAGATAAGGATAAACCATAAATCATTTGGGGACCCGATAGCTCAGTTGGTAGACCACTGCCTTTACATGCAAAGCAACCGAGATCAGTTTCGGATGAAGTTGAGATTATATTTCTGACCTTTCCTCGTGGTAAGTTCATCATTTACTCACTCAGACTGAGAATTACTGTCAAAGTGCTTATCCAAAAGACAAAGAAAAAATATATGATACTTTCCTAAAGGAAAATATAAATAAATGAATGCAGAATTGCCAATGTCTTAAAAATAAAATTAGGGGAAAATTCTTGGACAAATATGAGGGGTATGAATGAAGAGGTGATAATGATGGTGAATGTGGGTTCTGTTGGTGGTAATGACGATGATGATGATTTAGAATTTTTTTCTGGTGGTTTTCGAAACATATGATTGAATGGTGATGTCAAAGTTGTTATAATAATTCTGATTATAACAGAGCAGAGACTACATTGACGTAGCCCTGGGCCAGGGATTTAGAATGTAACAGGCAATTGGGTCCTGATGCTGGTTGAATTTATTTCTCTGGGTATTAGGTATGTGTGGTTGAGCGGGGATGTGATTAAAAAAAAAAAAAACCTATATAAAATAGTGAAAAGATTACCTGGAAGACCTCGGTACAACTTTTTCTGACAAAGTTTCATAGGATTTCCACCAGTCATCAGCATTGAGTCTGAATAAGAAAAGACCAAAAAAAAACACACAAACAAATGTTAAAGATTAATATTTTTTAAAGAAGAAAGAAATGAAGAGAAAAACCATGACATCATGATAATAAAATAATTGCATTTTTCCATTTTATTATGTCATGTAAAAGTCAAAGTGACATAAAAGTTTGACTCTATGAGCTTACAGATCGACTGGGTGCATTTAACCAACATTCTGGGGTATTTTTCTTGTCCAAAAACCAAAGGATTAAAAAAAATAAAATCGCATACATTGAAATTATTAGTCTCTACGAAAAAATGGAAAGTGACATTTTGGGGAAAGGGCACTGATACAAATTTTTTTTTAAATTGGAAGTTTGTATAATGCAATACCAGACAAAGATTATTATAAAACAAAATAAAGATTCAGCTTTCCACAACTGGTGGAGGAAGACTGAATTTTGAGATGATCTTCTACTGCATATTTCTTTCTACCTTGTTTGGTAATGGTAAGGGTTTGGTAACACAACTTTTCAATTCTCAAAAAAAAAAACAAAAAAGAAAAAAAAAAGAAAAAACAAAAAAAAAAAGAAATGACATGTATGACTTATTTCATCTGTTAATAATTTTATAACAGATAATTTCATCATTTTACTAATAATAAATTTTACAATTATTTCTTGAGTAACAAGAGCAGACCTAATTGTTGTCATTAATTGATAAGACTCTGGTTTCTTGATGAAAACAGTGAGATATGTCTTATAAGAGTTAAGTCAAACCCCTGCCTTGGAGAGGTTAAAAAGAGAGAGAGAAGAAAGGGCATGAAGATGATGAAGATACACAACTCAAAAAGAACCATACTTGGGCACAATGACCACCAGTGTGATGAGATACTCTGAGTCGAGAACAAAGTCTTCTTTCTTTACCAAGTCTGCAATGTTTCGGGTGAGAAGACTTCCTCTGAAAGACAAATGTGCAAACGAAATTAGCTAAATATATAAAATGATAACTGAATATATTTGAAGAGTATTAAAGTTCAACCCCCAAATGTCTTCTGGTAATAAAATACAGTAACTGGAATGTTGCTTAAAAGGAAGAGTCATTAATTTCCATCATCGTAGTAAATGATATCATTTCTACAGGTAAATAGGAATGCATGTTGATTAATTGGAATAATTTTAGCACTTCAGACTTTATTTAACCCCTCCCCCTCTCCCCAAATATATAAAAAAACAAAAAGAATGTCACTCTTTGGAGGACATAAATGTAGGTTTTTTAATTAACAGAAACTTTGACTCTGCAACTTAGGACTTATTTCACTTTTAATTAATTTGGTAGACATTTCCCATTGGACCATCTCTGAAAACAACTGATAATCAATAAGAGCACAAGTAATGATGCAATTCTTGGTTGTTTGTTTTGACGAGACAATCAATTCGCCTTAATTGAAATTCTGTAATCTCTATTTTTGGTATCTTAAATGTATCAGTATAAATAACATACACATATAAATGTGTAGACATTAGATAATTGTCGCCACAGCAACTGTAATAATATGTAGTTGAATGTAATGAAAAAAGGAGGACAAAATTTAAGAAAAATATCTGAAAGCTAACCTGTTTCAATCCAGTATCAGTAATTTTAGGATTAAAGAATACAGACAAAGAACAACAAAAAAAAAAAATCCCCCATCTCAATTATTCCAAATCAAAAACGGATATGACAGTAGTTAGCATGATTTTTTAAAAAATGAAGTTTGTTCTGTTTTGTCCCTCACTTAGTTTAAATCGCATAGAGGAAGTAGGCAAAAAAGCTGAGAGAAAAACACAAATACAGTTTATAAGTGACCCTTCTGACCCCTCAGTGGTGGAAAAGGACAGGAATAAAACCAGATGAAATGGGGAAAAAATGTCCAGGCCTTATGCACATCCTGATGCTGAGAGATTTAAGGTTAAGATAAGGAACCCTCAGGCTACACAGAAATGACAGGGAGTTATTTCTGTTAAATCTAACGTTACCATATTCTATTATACTATCAAACAGGTTTAATGAACCCTATGGCTCTGAAGGACTACAATATATAAATTTATTGAAATAAAGAACCATACGCAGATTTGCGTTCCAATTGTTGTAGATTCCCCTTCAAGCTATTGTAGCTATTATAACGGGCTTTCAATTCACTTTCTACATGGGCCATTTCCTGGGAATAGAAAAATATAAGCGAATAAGTGTACTATCCTTCTTGCAAAATCAGGTAAAAACATTATCACTTCTTATCTCATTTAGTATCCTCTAACATAAAATTATAATTTTATCATGAAAGAATTATCTTTAACTTTAACTAGAATTACCACACACCATTTTGTATGTTTGTCTCTTTTTCAGGTTATTTCTTTTTGTTTTTTGCTCACTTTTTTAAAACTTACATGCTCTTCATTTTTATTGTGAATTTGACTCAGTTTACGACCATCTGACACTATTACTACAACCACCACCACCAGCACCACATTATCATCACTACCACCACTACATCCAATACTGCCACATCATCTGAACAAACACTACCACAACCACATCATCATCACTACAACCACAGCTACAACCACCAGCACCACATTATCACATTATTACGGGTCTGAATTGAATCTGAGACCTAACTATGATTAAGTAAACACATCAACTAATGGCTGATTGGCTGTTATAATGAGCTGACGAAGACGAGAACTAAGCTGATGATGATGTAATCATGAGGAATAAAAATCTGAGCTGATTCCCAAGACGCACCTTCAAGATTATCAAGCTGCCATGTGATTAAAACAGTGAGTTCTACATCAAGGTCCCTCATCCATGGTTGTTTGAGCTCTTGGTCTTGTTCATACCACTACTACCATGGACAACCCTGAATATACTCTTTATGATTTTGCATTTCAATTTTGAAAGTCATGACATTTGTCTTTAGAATCTCTTTTTCTTAGCAAACAGGCCAAAGCAAGTCTTAACTTGAGATTTTAAAAATAAAAATAAAAAGTTTTGCAACATATTTATATTAATGAAACTTCACAAAGAGTTTGACATACCTTTGCTATCATATCTGCAATATTCCGTGGAGACTGTTTGGGTGGATACCTAGATGTGCTCCAAACAAATTTCTGGAGATACACGTTGGCTGGATCTGAAAGAGTCGTAACATTAAAAAAATTAAATATAATATTAATGAGATTACAAAATTCCTACTTATGAAATAGAGAGCTAATTTTCTCTGTAGAAGCAGGCACATTGCAATATATATATATATATATATATATATATATAATATAATATATATATATATATATAATATATATATATATATTATATATATATATATATATATATATAATATATATATATAATATAAATATAGTATACAAAAGTTCGGTTTCAACTTACATTCTCCCACTCGTAAATTGTCTGATAGATTTCCTTTTGCAGATGTTTCCAGGACATCTTCTAGTGTGGAGGCAACTTTTCTCACAACTCTGAAATACAGCAAACATATTCATGTATATCAAAAGTAAGATAAAATAAGATCAATTTAAAATAATTGGTCCATTACAGAAAAGTCAACACGTTATAAAAACAAGGCTTCTGCTATTAAGATAGATCTAACCAAGCATGCATTGTACAAGTAAGCAAGCAACCCCCCCCCCCCCCCCCCACTGAAGTTTTGTTATAGATAATAACAATCACTCACGATTCTGTAAGAGTGTCCAATTTGGCTAAATCATCAGACAATGCCACCAAAACATCCAAAGTTCCGACCTGTAAAATAAAATTTAAAAAAAAATTAAAAAGACGTGATGGAACACTCCAGAAAATTAACAAGATCGAACAAATTTTGTCCTAATCAATTATTCATTCCTGTTATCACATTTTGGAATTATTAATATTAATATAAACAAATTATCTGATCTAAAGATGCATTTCAAATTCAATTAATTTTAAAATTGCTATACTGAAAAAAATAATTTCAATTAAAATGTCATTATTCCTCTTTGGTATAGATAGTATGCGCTTGGCCAAGAAGCTCACAACATTGCAATCTGGAAGTATAACGGACCAACACACACAACTATGTGTAACCTTGAACGTTTATGGTCTGGTTAATACAGTTTGGTGAGAATTACTCATAAATGCGGATGGCAAAAAGCAATAACAAAGACCCGAGTGACGTCACCATCGTTCTATCTATAGTCCCGCTGAATTAGAAAAAGCCCCAACAAAACTGCTCATCTAGTGGTTCCGTTGCAAAAATTTAAAATAAAAAAAGTACTTCCTTAACCTCATGTTTTCCACTCATACTCATAAAACAAAACAGCATTGTTGTTCCACAGACATCTAATTGTGGATAATTGTAAATTGGTAAAAGACATCAAGGATGTGAAACATTTCTTTCACCTACCTAGATTATGTAAAAATGGGAATTCCGAAGATGAAATCAAAGATAGACAAGCAAACAAAAGAAAGAAGAGCATTGGGAATGCTCAGAAAAATCTGGAAATCAAGGAAAATCACCACCAAATCAAAGCTACATCTCTTCTAAACAAATGTTCTATCTGTTCTCCTCTATGGGTCAGAATCACGGAATCTGACAGGCATCATCTCCAACAAACTAAATGCATTTCAAAACAAATGCCTAAGAAGGATCCTGAGGATATTTTGGCCAAAAGTAATGTCAAACGAAGAACTGACAAAATGCACACAAATTAAACCAGTAAAGAGGAGAAGGGGACATGGACTGGGACAGCATTGCTCAGTGGTAATAATAATAATAATAATAATAATAATAATAATAATAATAATAATAATAATAATAATAATAATAATACATGACATTTATATATATTTATGTGAAAGCTAGTGGATGGTCTTGGGGGACAGATGACAAAAAATGACCGACCGGGAAAAATGGCGTTCCACCGTGTCAGCCATAAGTGCTAATCAAGCACCAAGAGGATAAGTAAGTAAATTGGTAAGGACATTAAAAATTGCATGCAACCCTTTGGTCTAAAGAAACTAAAGTGCAGCTCACTTATCATTACATCCTCTCTACAGGGATGTGGTGCCTAAGTCAAGATTTTTCTTCTATATATCATGATGATGACAAAGAAGAACCTTGCCACCAAGTACAGGATTCTCCATAGCAGCTTGTCCATGAAAATCAAGTTCCAGGAGAAAATCAAACACAGGCTTGAAACATAGAGGAAAAAGCTAGCTTAGATGGTACTGTGAGTTGCCCAAGCGGTCACCATCCAGTTGCCCGCTGCGGCGCTCGCTCACATGCAAAGGTATCACAATTTATCACCATGGCAAGTAAATGCATGTGCAGTGCCAGCAAAGATTTTCGCCTTGCTTAAGTAACATGTCTCTGATATTGATACAGCTAATGATTTCATGGGTTACACACATTGTTCCATTGAATTCTCTGTGCTCCCCCCCCCCCCCTCCATTTCTGGTCTCGACAATGTCATTATAATTATAGTTATAGAGAGGTTGCACTATTGTATACTGCATCTTGAAATCAAAACCATTTTGATCATATGGCATCCCAATTCAGTCAATAGGGCTCCATAATAATAACAAGAGGTAATTTTTGACTTTATCTTTTTTTCTTTCTCTTCTGCATTTTTTAATGCTTATGAGTTGTGTAGTACCTGCCTGAAACCACAGAATGATCTTATTGGATATAGATGAAAGTCCTGGGTTTCAGTCAGTCATTTGGAAAAAAAGGGAGTAGAAGTAGAAATACACCTTGGAGTAAAAACCTAAGTGTGGCCAAACTGAAGTGTAGGAGGTAAAGGACTAAATTAGTTGTTTGAAAGGGTTTCTTCTTTTAAGAAAGATAGGCTTTTGAAAAAAAAAAAAAAAAAGGAATGCATGCATAAGTTTAAAAAAAAAATATGCAAATGGCAACATTGCCATAAAAACATAGGATACCCACCTTCAATTCAGGAATCACAAATTTAAAGTTCTCAGACATTTTATCACTCCCAGCACATGTTGCTTGATTGAGACGATCAAAAGTGCTAGGGGGACTTTTCTCCCCTGGGGCAGATATAATCCAGTATTCCATTGTTGAGTCTTGAAAAAAAAAAAAATTGATGAGAACAATCTTTTTTTAAAAAGTAAACAATTTTTAAAAAATTCTCTCAGATTCAAATATGATATAATTGGGGATGGTAAGAGTAAAATTATTTATCAATTTTCTTTGTTATAGTAAAAAGTAAAGCAACAAACGGTAAACAGTGAATAAGTATAATTTATAATAAGTTTAATTAATAATTTATAAAACTAAAACCATTAAGGCCATTAAGTAATTGTCCATTTTATTATTATTATTATTAGGATTGGAGCTTTATAATTAACAGTAACAGTGGTTAATTTGTACCCTAGGTCAAATTCGAATTAAAATAAAATTTGATGATACTCTCATTTGAGCTATGGCCCTACCCTCAAGCTCCGATCTCTGTCTCTATCTCTATTTGAATCTGGTAACTTCTATTTCTAGCCTAGAGTGAATTGTAATTGAAGAAACATGTTGCTTGGACTTGAATTTGAATTGACTCCGGCTACAATCTGAATCTGATGGTTTGGAACACTGTCTAAAAAGATAGAAACCCTAAACCACTGAAAGACTAATTTAAAAGCAGTCATTTTCAAAGTAAATGAGACGGGAGATTGAGTCATTGAGAGAACAGTAACAGTAACAGCAACAATGACAACTCATTTTGTGGATTGAGTGGTTGAGTTGGTGGTGATGCTGCTAGCGACGATCCTAATAATATAATAATAAACGAAGTGACTATTCTCACCCCCGGGATGAGAATAAAAAATCGATCGAGCTCTCACCCTCGGGATGAGAATAGAGGTCCTCGCCACTTCTCGCTATTCTCACCCCTGTTAACCAACAGGTAGGGAGGGTAGGTAGCCTAGCCTAGCCGCCACCCCTTCTCGCTATTCTCATCCCGTATTACTATTACCTAACCAACAGCCAGGGTACTACTACTACTAATAATAATAATGATGATGACGACGATAATAATAATAATAATAATAATAATAATAATAATAATAGTAATAATAATAAAAATAATAATAAGAAGAAGAAACTTTATTTCATATGAAACTTGGCAATCTCGTAGATTTTTCAATTCTAAGTCTATTTCTATGGTTAAATATGCGTTATCTTGATAAATTTCTTGTATAGAAGGAACAAAATTGACGTCACCCAGATCTTTGTTATTGTTTTTAGCTGTCATTTTTATAATAAGGTCTCACCGAATTGTGTTAATCAACATTTAACATTATACAAGGTTTCGTGCCTTGATAACTTGATAACATGGGTGCAAGCAACTGGACCTCAAAAAGCCTGCAAATCGACTTATGACCAGACATACAGTGGAACCTCCCGATAACGACATGCCACGGGACCAAGTTTTTATGTCGTTATCCGGAGGTGTCGTTATTTAGAGGTTTCCAAGATGGCGGACAAAGTGGGCGTGGTAAGGCCCGCGGGACCAGTTTTTATTAACATTGACAAAACAAACAAAACATTGTAGTGTATTCCTCTTAGAGGGTTCTTGTGCGTGTGTCTGGATGAGACTTTTAGGTGATCTGAACTGAGTACACTGATAGTGTGCTCCTGGAATCTACATCTGTTCCCTATTTAAACCATTCCCCTTTGTCTTACTTTTTCTTATGTCATTTCAATTGTAAATCTAGAATGTTTTTAACTATCCAATTTTCTTCCTTTTTACTGGCGCTGATATGACATAGATGTGTTACAAGCGCTGTAAAACCCTTTAAAACAAACAAAAACAGGTAATTCGGACGCTGCGAGTTAGATAAAATTCCTCCTCCTCCCACAAAAACACTACTACTACTACTACAACTACTATCACAGTTACCAAGATTTTGTGTTTACTTGCTTACACTAACATTTATAGCTTGGTTTTTATTAATGCATATCAGCCAAGATTCGTCAAAAAAAAGCTGCATTCTCATTGGTTTCAAAAGCTGCGTTCTCATCAGTTCAAGCAGGAATCGTTTTTATAAACTTTGAGTACTCATACTCTGTATTTTTAGTATCAGATATCTACGAAAACTGCCGAAATCGCCAAAATGATGTCGTTATTCGGAGGTTTTATCAAAAAGTGCGTCGTTATTTGGAGGGTTTTTTTACTGATCTTAAATAGAAAAAAAATCGGGACCACGGGTCAATGTCGTTATCAGGAGGTTGTCGCTATTCGGAGGTGTCGTAATCGGGAGGTTCCACTGTATAATCTGAAAAAGCCTGCAAGATTTATCTAGTCTTCATAATAGTAGTCCACAATTGTTGTATGTTTAATCCAAAGGTTGTAATGCAGTATTTGTTAAGTTTCTTGTCACAAGTTGCACAATTAAAAAAAAAAAAAATCATCAAATCCAAATCGCAAAGCCGGCGACGTTTTTTTCGGTAATCCAATCGGCCGGCATACTTGCACCCATGTGATATATTATATCTGACTGGTAGATGTTATGAGATTTTTTTTAAAATTACACGCATAGCATCAATATTTGAAAGATATGGTTGTTGATATTGGAAAAATTAACGACAGAGTGGTAAGAAAGAGAGATATAAATTGAGACAGGGGAGAGAAAGAAAGAGAAGGGGGGGGGGGGGGGGGGAGAGACGAAATAGAAAGTGGAGGAGAAAGAGAAGAAGAAAATACGAGCAAATTAAAATAGAGAAAGACAGGGATAAAGAGATGGGGGATGGGGAGAGGGCGAGAGAGATATGAAAAAATGAGTGGACGAGAAAAATACAAACAATATAAAAGATGTAGAGAAATAGAGTTAGGGGTAGGGGGAGGGAGAGAGCGAGAAAATATAAAAACAAGTTAAAATACCTAACGTAGGGAGAAATTGAGACAGCTAAGTCAACACAAAATAATAATATGCCCATAAAAGGAAAAGTCCAATTCTTAGAAATTGGGCGAATCCGTTTCGCTTAAAAGAGGGAGGGAGAGAGAGAGAGAGAGAGAGAGAGTGAGAGAGAGACTGAGAGAGAGAGAGAGAATCCCGTAGACAGATTTCCAACAATGATTCCCATATCTCAAGCCAGCCAGTTAACATTTTAAATGCACGACATCCATGTTCAACCCTCCTTACATCCAGTACCAGGAGAGATTTGATGATCAGATGAGAGTAGTGAGGAAGGGGGGGGGGGGGGGTTGCCAAGCTGACCCTACACAGGGATGAGAATAGAGAGACGGGACGGCGGCTAGGCGAGGCTACCCTCCCTACCTGTTGGTTAATAGGGATGAGAATAGCGGGAAGGGACGGGGGCTAGGCTACCCTTCCTACCTGTTGGTTAACAGGGATGAGAATAGCGATAGGATGGGGCGGGGGGGCGGGTGCTAAGCTGACCCTACACAGGGATGAGAATATTAATAGCGAGAAGGGACAGCGGCTAGGCTAGGCTACCCTCCCTACCTGTTGGTTAACAGGGATAAGAATAAGAATAGCGAGAGGATGGGGAGGGGGGGGGTGTGCTAAGCTGACCCTACACAGGGATGAGATTAGCGAGAAGGGACGGCGGCTAGGCTAGGCTACCCTCCTTAACTTACCTGTTGGAGTTGGTTAACAGGGGTGAGAATAGCGAGAAGGGACGGCGGCAGGACCCCTATTGGGCAATAGCGAACGCCTCCCTACCTGTTGGTTACAGGGGTGAGAATAGCGAGAAGGGGCAACTACCTCTATTCTCATCCCGGGGGTGAGAGCTCGATCGCCTTTCTATGTTCATCCCGGGGGTGAGAATACAGACAGGCAGCCAATAAATGCCTAAAACCGTTTTCTCTCGATCTTTTTAACAGTAACAAATTTAGATTTGATTATACAATAAAATTGACCTCTAAAAGAGTTGTATATTCATATAGTTCGAGTTGATTAACGCATCATAATTCATCAATCTGATCTCATGGAAACTTACAGATCAAGCAAATCTTTATTATTCTTTTTCTTTTCACGTGATACCGGAAGTTGATATTTCTCCGGTAAATATTAGATTTATTTCCCTTTGTCGTAATGAAGAACAAAACCATCGAATACTAAGTAGTCATAACACATAGAGATATTAACTTTGTGCAGTTGGCTTACCATTGTGTGATATTGTTTACATATTTAGGTCTCAATAAAGAATAAAAATCTAATTGACATTAGAATGAAGGTAATATCAGCACCTTGCTTTAAAATTTAGAACTAGATCACATCATATCAAGCAAGTACTTCATTTCAAGTAGTCGAATCTGTCATTATTTCCGTGACAATCCCTGGGGACAAGTAGACCGAAGTGTCAATAAAAAATGAAAATGACCATTATAAACTTATAATCCTGAGATAGCTATAGCTATGAGTTTTTTTTACTTGTTCGTTATAAACAAATATTATCACAATTACTTGCTTCTTTCATAATGTAAGTATAATTATAATAGGAGAAAAGATTATTATCGTAGGAACTGGATGACTGTTGGTGGAAATGGAAGTTAGTGTCTAGCCAGTGTGTAAGCTTTGAGTGAGTCTTGAGAGGGATTCAGATTGTCTCGACTCTTCGATGATAATGACAATGGTCTCCCAAGACAAGCAAATTTTAGCCGGATAACTACAGTTTTGGTTTTCATATTACGATAACTAAGTCCATGGTTGAAACAGAGGCTGTCATATTGCCTCTTGAAGGCGTTGAGTAGGCAGTTTAGTGAGCAGCAGCAGTGGCAGTCAAATTTTGACCCAACTCGCCCATAGGAAAGTTGTGACTGGAAATTGCCGTTCGCGTTTTAGGGGGTTCAATTAAAGATGCATAGCTTCGTTATAAAGAGGAATATCGTAGATATTTTGGTATCATTATTTTCGTCTTTCAATTTCCTTTTAAATGGTGCCAATTAAGGAAAAATCCATTAATAATTCCAGTAGTTATATGAAGTTAAAATTTGGCAATTTTCAAATGCATTTATTTTTTTATTTACCGCGTGTGTTTTTAAAATTTAAACGCTTGTTTTTAGAATAACATCTAAACTTTATTCATGCCAAATTTCAGGGCTCTATATCGATGCGCAGACACCTTTTAACTCTGCGCCGAAATGCCTTGTTTACATTATCTTCTCATCATGGCTGCCGGGCGATATCGATATTCATATCGATATTTTAAATTTAGTTGTGTATTATGTTAAATTTAGTCCATAATATTTTCAGTACTATTATTTCCTATGTTTTTATTTTGAATACATACTTTCCAAATTTATTTATAGGCATTTTATAGTTTTTGTTTTAAAAGTTTGTATATTTCTTCTCTTTGTGAAATTCGATATTAATAATATCGATATTTTAAAAATACCAATTGCTTTAATTTAATTTTATTTTACTTTGCCATCAAGTCATCAAGTTTCTTTCCCATATGTTTAGATATGTTTATCATGTGTATCCATATTTTAAAGGCCTTAGCCTTAATAATTATTATGGTAAGAAGTTCTGTTAGTTTTGACACCCCCATACATTGAGAGAGAAGGGGGGGGGGGGATAAAATTATATTAATTGTCAGTTCAAATGATGTAATAGCAATAAACCCAAAGTGGTTCAGCAGAATTTTTTAAAGTATTAAAATCCAGAACTTTCCTTCTAATTATAATAGGGAATCTGTTTCAATTTATTTGAACTTTTTCAATCTACCATTTTATTTGATTTATATGCAATTAAATTGCCATAGGTACAAATAAACTCATTATGTCATTACACAACATGTTTATATCTTTTCATTTAAATGCTCTCAAACCCTTTTTTATTCTCTATGTATTAATTAAAAGAGGGTAATTATTTGCAATTGTTTCAGTGAGATATTGGGGATAAATCCAAGAGTGATAGAGCAAATTCTTTCTTACGTCTAGCCGAGTTTTTGATTATGTAACATTTGCGTCATATTATGTAATGTGTTAATTTGAAATGTTTATCTTCCTCTTTAGTAATGTAAATGCATTGTCCTCGATAAGACGGAACATTTTGGTATACAATATATGATAAGAACTCCATATTGACTGTTTTAACCATTTTTTATTAACATCACACGTTTTCGGTCACAACTTTGCAATGGTAATTTTGGGGTAAAAATCGGTCTGAAATTTCAGACTTTGAACTGCCGTAACTACATTTCTAATCAAGATAGAAACAAAATTCAAACTGTTTTGTAATCTGTGTTGCCAGCTCTTTCATATGACATTGGTTTCAAGTGTGTGAGGTACATTTAGAATTTCTATTAAACTCCCTACGTTGAGGTCTGGAGCTTCCCCACGACTGAGATTGTCGGGCACATTCATTATCATTAGCAAAGCTTATTTATTAAGCATTGATAACTCACTTCACAATCTGATATCAAGTCATCAAGCACTTGAGACATGTACATTGTAAAATTAGTATTGATTGTATGATCATTGTTTTTATTTTACTTGAGCAGGTTAGGATTCTCAGGTGCTTTATAAAATGATTGAAATCATCATTCAAGCTTATCTATCAAACCAACAGTTTGTAACTGAGGCCTGTCAATCAGATATTTTGAAAATTATTATATTATAGTCTTTCCTGCGAATTAGTCTTTCTGTGCCTTTGCTGATCTAGGGTATGGATACTTCTCTGCCGTCATCTCGGTTTGACAAGGGGGGAGGGGGGGGGGGGCAACTAAGCTGAATCAGAATCTGTGGTTGAAACAGAGGCTGTTAAATTACCTATTGAAGGCGTTGAGGTCTGGAGTTTCCATGACTGAGATTGGAAGGTTGTTCCACCGATCAATTACACTCTTGCTAAAGAAATGCTGCCTGATTGATGTGTTGCATCTGACCTTGTTTAATTTATATTTGTGGCTTCTGGTGTTACTGACAGCAAACACAAATAATCACTTCTGGACATCGTACAGGTCGTTCATAAATTTATAATTATATGTTTCTGTCATGTCACCTCTGACACGTCTCTGGATGGGGTTCCCTACCTCCATAGTGGGCAGGGAGGTACTTACCGTGTCTTCTATCCCCTTATAGCTCTTTTCCTATTTGCTTTCTGTCTTTGTCTTGGTATGAGATTGCTTGGTTTTGTCCCGACCCTGGCCGGAGTCCTTGGCTGGGAGGGAAACAGTCAAATGCATAGGGCATAGTTATTGTTTTGGGAGATGATATTCTTTTCCTTGTAAATCATCTCCTTATTATTTTTATGTATTATTATACCTGAAGATTTTTTATCTTTTGCAACTGTAACTTATTCAGCAAGTTTAGAATAGTTACCTTTGCCTTTATTGAAATATTATTGAGGTTCACTGGGGGTGGTTCCCCATGTGCATCATTTAAATCAAAACATAGAATGTGATGATGACTCCTCCCTGGAGGTGCTTTGTGCCTGATACAGGGTTCCCACTCGGTCGGGAAGTGGGAAATGGTCTTGAATTTTTTAATTTCCTCAAGATCGGGAAACAATTGTCTTGATTTTTCTTGTCCGAGTCGAGAACTTTCGAATCGGGTGTGATCATAAACGTCAAGTTTCATGTCTTATTGTTTACTTATTAAGCTACGTTAAAAGTTAACTGTTAATCATCATGCTTGGTGGAACATTCCAGGAGTTCTGGACCAAAGATCTGGCTTAAAAAGCACTACCAACAATCTTGAAGCATACTCCATATTGTGTAAAAAGACATGGGAAGGTCTGCTTTGACTTCCCACATGCAAAGGAAAAATCACAAGTCACTTCTTCTTCTTCTTCTAGGTTCCATGCCTGGTCCAGGCTTCGGATACTGCATGAATTATCTCTCTCCATTCCTCCCTGTCTCTTGCTTTTTCAAACAGCTCTTGGATTGTTAGGTTGGTGAAGCCCTTCAGTTGGTCTATGAGTGTTTTTCTTTGTCTCCCCCGGGCGCGTTTACCAGGTATTTTTCCACAACTTGCCAGGTATTCATTCTTATCTTTCCTTACTATGTGTCCGAAAAAGGATAGTTGTCGATTCACTATTAAGGGCATTAGTTTCCTTTGTTGGTATGTTTGTTTTAGCACTTCTTCGTTCGTTTTGTGTGCAGTATACGATATTCTCTGCATCCTTCTCAAGCACCACATTTCAAAAGCTTCAATGTTCTTTTGTGTTTCTGCATTTGTAGTCCAGCTTTCGCATCCGTATAACAAGATTGGCCACACGTAGCACTTCAAGACTCGGAATCTAATCCCGAACGACATCTGTTTGTTTTTCAAAATGTTTCCCAGGTCCATGAAGGCCTGTTTGGCTTGAGTTATTCTTGCTCGTATGTCTCGGTTACATCTTCCATCTGTTGTCACTATTGAACCTAGGTATTTAAAACTTTCTACGTTGGTAAGTTGCTCGCCGTGAATCGTTATATTGCAGGTGTTGTTGTTTTCGGGGTTTTTCTGTATTACCTTGCATTCCGTTTTGGTGATATTCACTTCCATTCCCTTGGCTTCACTATCTACTACCACTTTGTCAACAATCTTTTGAAGTTGGATTTCTGATGTTGCAATGAGTACCGTATCGTCTGCGTATCTTATATTATTTATGTTGTGACCTCCTACTTTTATTCCCTCCATATTATTTATGCCTCTCATGATTGTTTCTTGGTATAGATTAAACAGATCTGGTGAGGCAACACACCCTTGACGGACTCCTTTCTTAATAGGAATGGAATTTCCTGTAGAGTTTCCGATTTTGATAGATGCCTGCTGGGTGTAGTATAATGTTTGCATGAGTCTGAGGTCTTTCTCATCAGCGCCAATGGAGTGCAGTTGTTTTAGTATTTCTTTGTGGCGTACTCTATCAAAAGCTTTTTTGTAGTCGACAAAACAGAGGTATAGTGGGGTCTGAACCTGTATAGCTCTTTCACTTAAAACACGGAGGAGGTATATTGCGTTCCTTGTCCCTCTGTCAGGTTGGAATCCATATTGTTCTTCTGCGATTTCGGGGTTAATCTTATTCCTTAGCCTGTTGATAATTATACGCAACAGTATTTTGTTGATGTGGCTTATTAAACTAGCATTGGCTAAATTTAGGAGTGACAGGGGGTCGTTACTTAACTTTGTTGCAAAGCCTCCTACGTCTAATAAGTCTAATAGCTCTTGCGCTTCTGATTCAATGCAGGCACAGGTGATGCCAAAGCCTTCAACCATAGATAGTTTTGTGTGTAAGTCTGATGTCATTGATGCTGAGATTGGGGGGGTGTGTGAATGGCAATGAAAAACCACTCTGCCAGTTTGAATAAAGACATTGACTTTTATTTGAAACAAATGTTTCCAGAGATTCAGTCAATACAAAAATTTAGTTGCTTGAGAAACATTTGGCGGTCTTGAATTTTGAGTGGGAACCCTGCTGATAGAGTCCACCACTGACTGTTTGCTTGTAAAACTAATTTTAGGACATAACTCTTTGTATTATTGTCATGGGTGCAATTTGGAGAGCTCTTTCATCTGCTCCATCTCCTTTCTGTTGCTTGCCCTGTCTTATGGCTGAGTTGACCACTCTGCCCTTCCAAATCGTTCACTTTTCATTCTCCCCATTTAGGAGTGTTTCTTGTCTCTTTTTGTCCCTTATTTCTATCAATTTCCTAATTTCTTATCGCTTTAAAGGGGTGGAGTCCTTTTTTACAAATATTTCTATCTCTTCCATATTACTATTTGGGAGACCAAAGAACTCATGGTTTTGTTTTCTTCTTTCTCTGTCAGCAATTTACTTTGCACTGTCTGCTGTTATTTGACTAGTTAGATCGTTTGTATTTTTTTTCACTGCTTCAGCAAAGTTTAACTGATCAGTTTCAAACTTAGGGAGTTACTTAGGGGGGATGTTACAGTACAGTATTGTATTAGCTATGTTTCATGTTATTTTGATTTTCAAATTTCATTATGTATCAATCTATTGGTGAATTTGTTTATAATATTCTCAGTTAAGATGGACTGAGCCACTGCAGAGTATTTGAATATGGGATGTGGTGGCTACAGTAAAATCAGCAAACCAGACGTGAATGGTGCTGTGTACAGGAAGATTACCAAAGAGGAGATACGGGTAGAAATTGGAAATCAAGTTAAACTCAATTCTGATGGGCCTGTCATTGTGTTTGTTTATGGTGAGTTCCTCAAAATTATAATTGTTTGTGTACTTCATTATTTCTTTTTAAAAATTGTTTCTTATGTTTGTTTGTTGTTTTTTTAAAAATCACTCTCTTCATGCAGATAATTAAATATTCTTGTTTGTGGTTGTTAAACAATATCCTGCTTCATTGAATTCATTTTAATCAAAATCAAGAATTTGTTGGGTTTTTTTTTTAATTGTCTTTTTTTCTCTCGACTTACTCGCTGCCATTGTCCTGAGGTGAAATGATTTTGTTTTCCTCTTGCCCTTGCTTGGATCCTTTGCTGCGACTGTGAGTGAAATAATCTCAATTTGTTGGGGGGGGGGGGGGGGGGGGGGGTGGAGAGTTATTAAGAGAAGGGTTTTGTTTTTTTATCATTTTCTATTATCTTCCTGTTCAATCTATATATATTTCTTTTTTAATTAATTGGTACCTATTTGATTTGTAATTTAAGGAGCGCTTTTACTTGTAGCTTGAACTTACTCATGAATTCCTCTTTGATTGTCTTCTCTCTGTTTCTTGGTTGAACTAGTCCTTTTTATCCTTATTTTTATACAGGGATGAATACAGACTTATAGTCATGAGTTGAATAGCTGCAAGTCCTCTCTGCTTATGAAAATAACTTTTTTTTACTTGCAGGTGGTCCTGGATCAAAGAAAGGTCGACTTGTTTCCGAGTTGATAGAGGTTTTCGACTTTGTTTTTGTGAATGTGGAGAAAATCATGTTACAAAAAGTGACAAAGCCAGATGGGGAAAGTTTAAGTGGAAGTGGTGACACAAAAGGGATCAATGAAGGAAACACCATTGCTCAAGAGGATGCTGTGGCATGCAGGAAAGAATCACTTCAAGAGTTGAAAAGAGTTTTAGAGGTAAGAGACATTATTCTCTTTGAATGAAAATTGGGTTGTCTATTTTCCTCATTATTCTGGGTTTCTGTAAGTTTTTGAAGCTTCTTGCAATGGCTACATTGTATGAATTTGTTTATATTACTTCAGAATCAGAGATGAGCATAAGAGGGTTGTTTCTTTCGGGATAGTGAAAGTGTGCCATTGTGATCGTAAAAGTTTGTTGTACATTTTTTACAGGTCTTAAATCTGTTCAATAGATTGATACCACTAGGTAGATAGTTCCGTAAACTGAAAGAATTTGGGAAAAAATTAGAGTACAGTGGAACTCGGATACAACGTGGATATTAGGACTAGCAAAAAATCCCCTTTGTAGCCGAGTCCCGTTATATATATACATAAGGAATTTGAAGGAACACATTCTGAGTTACCTCCTTAGACCTAAGTAAATATCGAGTTACCTCCCTAAGGAAATAAATCAGACAATCAGTCATGAGACGCATGTCCCTCACTCTATCTGTAACATACTAGGCCTAAGTCAAAAAGTGTATCAACATGTTGATCAGCCAGCGCGCGAATCTCACTAGCCTTTTAGTGTCTGATCGTGGATACTCAAGGTACACAGAGAAACATCAATAGTACACACAATAATTGCAATTCGTCCACTCCCACCTCATCTCCATTCCCTATTTTATGTCGTTCCCTATGTTATGTGTGCCTTCCTCTTTTCTTCTTGAGTTTGTAGTTTTTCTCAATTGGGTACTAAACTTGCAACTCAAACCCCTGTTGTAGCCGTGTTCTAAGAAATATTTCTCCGTTATAGCCATGCATGATTTATAAGAATTATATAGGCCGTAGAATGGGGATTTAAAAATGTCCCGTTGTAGTCGAGCCTCCCATTGCAACCGAGCCTGTTGTACTGTATAGATGACTATGGTTATCAAGAATATTTGACCTGAACTGAACCATGTCATAATACTGTAATTAAATATCAGGTTCATGTTCAAATGTATGCTTATTGGGAATGTTAAAAAATGAAATTTCTGTCATTTAAGACTTTCTTTTTGGTATTCTTTTTATAATTCACTTGTGGAAAACCGACAATATTTGCGTAGAAATAGAGGCTATTAGGAACAGGAGTCATCTTTTATACTTATTATACTAATGTATTGTACTTTTAAATTTGCTAGTAATTCTGTGCTTGATGATAACAATTTAACATTGACAGAACAATGTTAATCCCCAACTCTCTGGGTGGGGTTCCTGACCTCCCATAGTGGGCAGGGTGGTACATACTGTGTCTTCTAACCCCTTAGAACATGCTTTCTGTCTTTGTCTCGGAATGAGATTACTTGGTTTTGTCCTGGCACTGGCCGGAGTCCGAGCTGGGAGGGAAACAGTCAAATGCATAGTTATTGTTTTGGGAGATTATATTTTTTTCCTTGTAAATCATCTCTCTGTTATGTGTTATTTTGAATTTATAATGTAAGCATTTGAGTGTATTCCTCTTTGTTGGATTTTGTGCTTGTGTCCGGATGAGACTTATAGGTGGTCTCAAACTAAGTACTTTGATAGTGTGCTCTTGGAATCTACATCTGATCCCTATTTGTTCCAGTTCCCCTATGTCTTACTTTTTCTTGGGTGCTTTAATTGTAATTCTAGAACTTTTTACTATCCCATTTTCTTCCTTTTTACTGGCGCTGATATAACCTAAATGTGTTGCAAGCACCGTAAAACCCTTTAAAAAAAACAATCCCCAACTCTATTTTTTTAAAAGAATAGATGAGAAAGATTATCATTACTTGATATTAATTATTAAGAGAGATTTAGAATGACATCATCAATTTTTGTTGTGGATTTGCTAGAATTGCGTAGAATAAATTATACAATGAGCATTATGACCCAGCAGATTTTCTTTGTACTAATTTGAGTCAATGATTGATAAAATTATCCTGAAAGAAAAAGAAGGTTTGAGAGTTACTAAAAAACCAGTCTTTAAAAAACAGCTTTATAATTCTTAGATTTGCCAGTAATTCTGTACTTTATGGTAAAAATTTTACATTGACTGTTTCGAATAATTTTGTTCCCCAACCCTATTTTTAAAATAATGTAATAAATGTATTTTTCATTATGCTTCCCCAGGATGATCCCACAGCCGTGTCACTTAGATGGATTCTTCATGAGGTTGCTAGAGAAGTTGACAAGAATCCGAAAGGTCGTTTTCTAATAGATATGATGCCAAATCTGAAGTACATTATTCGCACTGCAAATTTCTCCAAGGATTGTTCGAGCATCATGACTGAGTTTGAATCCAAGGTTACTTGATGGACCATTATTGTCTCTTATGTCTTTACAAATCTGTGACCATAGCATCATTCTGGTATTTCATTCATGTAGACCGGGCCCTGGTTATGGACAATGTGTTTTCTAAATTTTGAAAGTTGAGTTGAGTTTTCAATGTTTTCATTGAGAAGCAAGTTCTTATAATTTTTTAAAATAATTTTGATCATTCTGACTCTACGATCAATGATCTGTGTCTGCTGCCATAATACCAGATTGAGGCTGTGGATCAGTTTTTGTTTGCAATGGTTAATGTCTCGTATACTTTTCCTTAACTATTTTGGGTGTCGTCAAATAAAAGGCAGATTATAAAATATATAAATATATCTGTATACTCAATTTCTATACGTTTACTTGATGTGCGACTATGTGGTCTAGTGGTATGATACTAGCCTCCAGATTGTAAAGTCCTGGGTTTTGAGTCCCGCTCTGAACAGTGCATAGTTGAGTCCCTTGAAAAGGCTATTTACTCATTTTTTTCTCTCTGTACTCAGGCGTAAAATGATTACCTGGTTAACAGCGTTGTCTCTGTTGGAAAAAAATTGTAATATTGCCTAATACATGTCATGTCTCATTGTCTCATTCTACATGTTAAGTGTTACTGTAGTGTTGAAAAGCACTATTGAGCATGTTAAGTGGATATTGCGCTATATAAAAGTTCATCGTTTTTAGGCAATTTGCCAAGTGAAACCATAGATATTCACCATAAAATAAATAAAATAATAAATTTGATTACATTGTAAATGAGCATCATAGATATACATAAGATTAATCACATAAAAGAAATAAAAAACATTGATTATGTTTTGCTTTTAAAATCGATGGGACATGAAAACAATAATTTGACATCTCTCATATGTAATTCAACATAAAGGTTTATCATAAACAGTTTCTTGCACTTTTCAATGTGATAATTTACTTAAATTTAACAATTTGTTGTTAGAAATAAAATTATTGCTTTTTCATTTCCCCCACAGCTTCCAATTTCCTTCAGTGTATATTTCTCTCTGAACATGGGACCTAAGAAAACAGGAAAAGAGGAAAAAGTGGAAGAGGTTAAAGAAGAGAAGGAAGATGACTCTGCAGGATTTCAATCAGATGAGGCAGACCTGTCGCGCACAAAGGTTAGGTTTTTTTTGTTTTGTTTTTGTTTTATTTAACACTTTTCATATCTTCGAGAAGGTAGTCTCAATTCAGATTGGATTCAAATGGGTACAGGTCTGAAGATTTAATAGTTACACAGGTTGTGTTTTTATTTTATTTTATTTTTTTTGGTGGGGTTTAGACTAAATGTGGATTGGATTTTTTCCTCCAGATTCAGATTTTTCAACATAAATTTCAGAAGGAAATTAGATATATTATAATCTTTTATTTCCAGAAACATCTAAAATTTTAACCACATTTAATCAATTTTTAAGTGGTATCCAGTGATGCCAAAACTCCGGTTTCACCGGAAAAAACTCCGGTCTGGAGCAAATAATTCCGGGCTCCGGGCAACCTTCGTCAGATTCCCCCTTTCCAACCACCACATCATCATCATTGCCCCTATTATTACACAACCATCATCACTACCACTACTACTGCAACCACCACCACCACGTCAGCATCAGTACCACAACTACTACTGCAACCACCACCACCACATCATCATTACTAACACTACCACATCACTGCAACTACCATGACTACTACAACCACCATCACCACATCATCATCACTACCATCACCATTACAACCGCCACCACCACATCATCATCACTACCATTGTACTACTACAACCACCACCACCACCACATCATCACTACCACTACTACTACATCCATGACCCCACATTATCACTACCACTACTACTACACCACCACAACCACATCATCATCACTACAACTACCACTACCAAATCATCATCACTTCCAATACTACTACAACCACCAGCATCACATCATCACTACCACTACTACTACAACCATCACCACCACCACTACTTCGTAATTACCACTACTATTACAACCACCATCACCACCACATCCTGGGTGGGGTTCCTACCTCCCATAGCGGGCAGGGAGGTACTTGCTGTGTCTTCTATCCCCTCATCTGTTTTCCAATTGCTTTCTGTCTTTGTCTTGGAATGAGATTGCTTGGTTTTGTCCTGACCTTGGTCGGAGTCCTTGGCTGAGAGGGAAACAGTCGAATGTATAGTTATAGTTTTGGGAGATGATATATTTTTCCTTGTAAATCATCTCTCAGTTATGCATTGTATTATGTTTAGTTTACATATTATATTATATGATTGGTAAACATTTGAGTGTATTCTTCTTAGTTGGGACCTGTGCTTGTCTGGATGAGACTTAGGTGATCTCAAACTAAGTACTTTGATAGTGTACTCTTGGAATCTACACCTGTTTCTTATTTGAACCAATTCCCCTTTGTCTTCCCTTTTCTTGGATGCTTTATTGTAATTCTAGAACTCTTTACTATCCCATTTTCTTCCTTTTTACTGGCGCTGATATGACCTTAATGTGTTGCAAGCGCCGTGAAACCCTTAAAAACAAACATAAAAACAAAACAATCACCACCACATCATCATCACTACCACTACTAGTATAACAACCACCACCACACCACTACTACTGCAACCACCACCACCACATCATCATCACTGCAACTGCCACTACTACTACAACCACCATCACCACATCATCATCACTACCTCTAATACTACTACAACCACCACCACATCATCATCATCACTACCACTACTACTGCAACCACCACCACCACATCATCATCACTGCAACTACCACCACTACCACATCATCATCACTACCACAACTACTACAACCACCACATCATCACTACCACTACTACTACAACCACCACCACATCATCATTACCACTACTACTACAACCACCATCACCACATCATCTTCACTACCTCTAATACTACTACACCACCACCACATCATCATCATCATCACTACCACTATTACTACAACCACCATTACCACATCATCATCACTACCATTTGTACTACAACCATCATCACCACCACATCATCACTACCACCACTACTACAACCACCATTACCACATCATCATCACTACCATTTGTACTACAACCACCACCACATCATCATCATCATCACTACCATTTGTACTACAACCACCACCACATCATCATCATCATCACTACCATTTGTACTACAACCACCACCACATCATCATCACTATCACCACTACTACAACCACTACCACATCAACATCACTACCACTACTACTACAACCACCATCACCACCATATCATCATCACTACCACCACTACTACAACCACCACCACATCATCATCACTACCGCTGCTACTACAACCACCACCACCACATCATCATCGCTAACACTACTACTACAACCACATCGTTATCACTACCACTACTACTACTACTGCTGCTGCTACTACAACATCATCATCATCACTACCATTACTACTACAACCACCAGCAGCACATCATCATCACGACCACTACTACTACAATACAACCACCACCACTATAACCACCACCACATCATCATTACCACCAATACTACTACTACTACTACTACTACAACCACCACCACCACATTATCATCACTACCACGACTACTACTACAACCACCACCACATCATCATCATCACTACCACTACTACTACAACCACCACCACATCATCATCATTACCACCACTACTACAACTACCACTACCACATCATCATCATTACCACCACTACTACAACCACTACCACATCATTATCATCACGACCACAACTACTACAACCACTATACCACCATCACATCATCAACACTAAAACTACTACTTCAACCACCACCATATCATCATCACTACCACTACTACTACTACTACAACAACCATTATCACATCTTCATCATCACTACCACTAACACCACATCATCCTCACTACCACCAGTACTACAATCTCTACCATCAGGTTTTGGCGCGTTACTTCATTTAAAATAAGGAAACTTTGGGATTGTATTTGGCAATATGTTTATGTATCATAATATAATCCTAATCAGTTATCTATTTAGAACTATACAATATGTAAACACAATGCCAAATACCATTCCAATTCCTTTTTCTTGTGTGCGGAAATTCCTCTTTCGGCATTGAAATTCCTACGAGTGGTGTCTAAAACTCCTGTGAGCCAAATTTAAAGTTGGCGTCTCTGGGTATCGTACATTTTGGGGACACTCCGATTTTTCTCTTGAAATTATTATTCATTTTTTTTCTCCCAATGATCAATAAATGTTATTAATTGTCATGTTTTTCATAAATTTTATTTCTTTTCTTCTTTATCTTTTTGTCATTCCTTTCTTTCATTTTATATCTCAGGCTCAAATAATATTGACTCATTTTTATTTTTCCCAGAGAAGAGCTTCAATGTTTGAAAACAGCGTGCGTTCTTTTCTGGATTACTTTCAAGGATCTGAACGCCTTATATCTGTGGATGTTTCCTGTCGTAATGTTGATGCCGTATCAAGCAGAGTGTGCGAAGTGTTTAGTCGTCTTAGCCTGTGCAATCAGAAACTAGTCAATACTGTTCTCATATTTATTTTTGGTAAGTTCATGTCCTATGCATGATTTGTAATAGTATATATTTTAAGAGGGGGGAAAAAAAGGTCATTAAAATCAATCAGGTCCATAGAACTAAGCTTAATCCTAGTTCTGAAATTGTGAAATTGTGAAATGTTAAATAATGTTTGCTTGCTACACTTTGAATGACAATTTCTTCTAGATCTAAACGTCAGATTCACAACTGTTGGATAGACACTTTAAACCAGAAAAATGATTCCCTCTTGGTGGGTCTGATAAAGCAAAGGATATTGAATATATAAAATCTTCATCATTAGCTGAGATATTTGGAGAAATGGGCTGACCTTGAGTCGTATTTGGAGAAATGGGCTGACCTTGAGTCGTATATTCCTGTTCTTGGGTACCAATTTACAGTTAAAACTAAAGACAAGTCCTACTAGTTCTTGTTTGATTTTTTGTTTTTTGTAAACAAATTATTAATTAAGCTAATTGATGGATGGCTTTTTATTTGATTCAAACAGTATTATGTTTAAAATGTTTGCAGGTTGTTTTGGTTTTATTCTCATGAGTATTATATTATCTTAGTTGCCAGTTCAATGTCACAGAGTGAAAAGATTACACTTTGTATTTGTATCCTATATTTGTGTATCAGATTCTAAAGGGATTGACCCTGATGAGCTGCTGGATTACGAGGTGGAATATATTCGCCTTGAGAGGGATGGCAAAAGGCTATCTATAGCAACCTTGGTGAGTCATTTTTATTTTTGTACAGCTAAGTATTTCACTGAACTGTTATTAATGTCAGCTGCTTAGAATGTATGTAATCGGGATCGAGAATTATTGTTTAGGTTGTTTAATTAATTTTTTTATTTAAAGAAACAGGGTAGACTGAAATTCAAGAAACCAAGTTGATGTTATTTTGGTATAAGCATAATGGGAAGAAAATCAGGCATACTGCTCATTTGCATGAGTATTTTTATTTTTTGTACGGGGTTTGTAGCTCAATGTTATATGGTGAAAAGATTACACTTCGCATTGGAATTATGTCGTAACTTTGATGTAAATACATTATGTTGTGGTTGGTTATATTGACTTCAACAATTTCACTAATTTTGTTCCATCTTTCAGGATGATGCCATCCAGTCTTTTGTGACTATGTTAAACCACAAAGAACACAAGACTTTCTTGGTTGATCTAAGCCACACCAACATTCTGAAGACCACCGATGTGGAGGTAGGAAGCTTTTATTTTTTTTTAACCCCACTCTATATTTTTTGTTTCCACATTGGTGATTGTCTAATGGCTTCCATTTTAATGCTTATTTCATCCAATGGCGGGCTATTTTTGTTTTATTGCTAAGTATCACTCTAATTATGCCTGCAGCAACTGATAAATTTCATGTAAGTTTCTCAGTAACAATCATCAAGTATGGAATTTTTTCTTCTCTCATGAATTTTATCTTGCATTCCTCACTTGATGCAGAGATCACTAAGATCCGAAAGGATGGTGTGAACTAACAATTTCAAGGGATATCGTGTGTGCTCGGTGATCAGATTATTGAAAGCAAACCTTGTTTGTTATGTAGGCACTTCACATCAAATTTTGCTTTCCTTTTATTCCTTTCTAAAAAGATTTTAAGTTTATCCAAAACCCTTGATTATCTAAATGTCACAATTATAATTCCCAGCTATTTATTCCTAAAATCAAATCTTTTCTGTTTATTAACGGTTCTTTTATTTTGTTATTGACCACAGATAACAAAGTCCTCGAGCTCTATCTTATTTATCAACGACAATGTGACGGATCAAAATTTCAATCTCCCCGGCTGCCAGGGTGTGTTTAAAACGGTCTCGTCCCTAGAAAATGTGATGTGCGTATTCCCTGCTGATACCAATAATAATCTGTGTAAAAAAATTGCTTCCTGTTTCAACAAGGAATTTGCCAGCCCAAGAAGTGGTTGTTGAAGAATAATATATTCCCTTTGCTTTCATTTAAAGCGAGGTGGAGTGATATTGTTTATATTTGTTATATTATTACTAATTATTTTTAGTATTTTCTAGAATCTGACTTAGATATAGCAATGGGTCACAATTGCCTGGTTTTTTATTTTTTGTTCCAGCAGTGTTGGTAATGACCATGTCCTGTGTGGTAAGTCTATTGTATAATTTTATCTGCCATTTGGATTACTTTTTTTTTTTAATTTTGCCAGTCAGATGTCTTTTATCGCCATCGTATCATCCAATTCAATGAACTTCGGTGTAAGACTTTCACTTGCTGGAAAAATTGATCGTGCAAGTTGTGACCCAATGTTATTTCTGTCAGAACAAATTGTTTTATTCGAGAATATCTCTTCTTTTCTATTGACAATGAGAAGCATTTTAATGATTAAGAGAATGTGTGCCAAATACATGAATGTATATGTATATATGTACTACTGGCGTGTACCCATGTGCGAGTCTGACATCTGAACGTAATCATGGGCCTAGTTTAACATTGTTGTAATGGACAATATGTTGCGTCATTTTTTTGAGATTTCCATTACAACAATTCGTCCATAATGAATTGGATTATCAGACTTGCAAATAAGTACTCGTCTTGTACTACCAATTGTCTGGTGAGTTGGTGTAGTAATACTGATATTTTTTATGAATGTAATTAAAATAGTCCTGCAATGCCATATCGCCTGTGAGCTTGAATTTGTACAGGTTCTGTAGCATGAGATGGACATTTCTCATAGCCATTGCCTGCTATCCTTTGGATATGATGCTAGTCTATCACAAATTTGTTTTCCCTAGACTTAACAGACCCAGCTCCTAGGTAAGCAGAGGGTGTTAAAAAATCTCAACTGCACGAAGAACAGATAGCTGTCCCTTTGCTTGCAGACTTGTTTGTCATCAGTTTAATTAATAATTGGTGTTGCAGTTGGTTTCCCTTCAGCTCAATGGAGGTGCCAGTATCGAGACACGTATACTCACACAATGTGATAATGATCATATGAAAACTGATTGATTTAGACAAAGCCCTACTTGTCAAAGATTCTCAAACTTAGACTCCTTTAAAGTCTCTGTGTTAATCTTAGTCATTATTATTATTATTATTATTATTATTATTATTATTATTATTATTATTATTATTATTATTATTATTATTATTATTATTATCGTTAATAATGATAATAATAATGATGATGGTGGTGATAATATTAATAATCCATTTTTTAAATGCACGACTGACTAACTGAGATATTGAAAGTCAGAGAATCTTGTTGTTAAGTGAGAGGAGACAGGGAAGAGTGATTGTGCTGATTATATTATATTATGTGGCTTGTTGGTGATCTCATACCAGTAACTTGTAGAGAGAGAGAGAGAGAATCATATAATTAACTAACTCTATTTGCAAGAGTCAGTCCGTTTATGCATGCAAATGCTTTTATCATTCCTACATATTGTTTCTTTAGAAAATGGGCCATTTCAACCTTGCTTTAAGTCAACAAATATTTATGTTCCCTAGGTGCGTATGTTTAAATTTAAGGGGACTGCACTTTACTGCCATACATTCACAAAAGCACTTTTTTTTTTTTTTTTTTCCATTTTGGTGTGAAAACTTATACTTCAAATGTCGATCAAGAAGACAAACTTGTCATAAAAGTCTCAAAACTGAGACTGCATTAATGTCATGTCAGTTTATTCATTCATCGGACGATATTCAAGTCAAAAGTTTTCTGGCCAGAATGAAAAAGTGTTTAGGCAGTGTACATAAGCTATTTTATATTTATCCATCTTGCCATTGTCAATTATATTATTATTTTTTAACTTCTGAAATGTTGTAATTATATTATCCTAACTTTTGATACAGCAACCAAAAGAGAAGAATCTAGTCATGAATAAATCAGTTTGCAAAGACATGTATATTTTATATAAGACTAAGAAAGAAAACATTTCCCATTTGCTGATAATTCACTTCTGAGACTTTGACATATGGTCGTTTTTGTAACGTTCAATACAAAGACATTCCCTCAGTGGGCAGGGAGGTCATTTGCTGTGTCTTCTGTCCCTATGTATGAAATTACTTTTTTGTTCTGGCCTCTTGTTTATAGTTATAGTTTTGGGAGATGATATTTTTTCCCTTTGTAAATCATCTGGAGATGTACCGTAGAGAGGTCTGTCCCTCGAGGTGGTCCCAAGAACAGCTGCTGACAGGACCAGGTGGAGATTCCTTGCATCACCTCAAGTGCCAGCAGGCCTGGAGAGGATTGAGTGAGTGAGTGAGTGAGTAGATCATCTCCCCGTCGTGTACTGTTTTATGTTTTGTTTTGGATTTATAATGATCTGTCAGCACTTGAGTATATTCCTCAAAGTGGGATCCTGTGCTTGTGTCTAGATGAAACTTCTCAGTAAGTGAAAGAATATTTTGAGCAAGTGTGAGATGAGAGAGAGAGAGAGAGAGATTTTATGTCTTTTAATTGGTTTTGGTGGGTTAAAAAGTCATAAAAATATTGATTGTTTTGTCAGTCACTAGAGTAGAGCCATACCCATAAATCATATTGCTTCTTCTCATTCAGCATGTATTTATCCTTAAAGTACTCTGACTTTAAGGTTTATTGTGTGAAAATTGGAGTCAAACACGTTTAATTTTCTAGTTACATCCAAAGATTTGCTTACTTAAGTGTCAATTTGCTTATCTGTGATAAATAGCCAAAATCTTGAGTTCATTTATTCCAGAGCTGTCGAAATTAAAGGTTAAATAATTATGTTCATCCCGTAACAACAAAACATTTTAAAAAATCATTAACTTCATCTCCATTAAATACCATTATTTTTATTTAATTATCTTTAAATTTTATGGACATATCACATCCACTACTGTTTTTTAAAATGTTTTTTAAAACTCTCTTGTCGCTATTTAAAGATCTCATCATTGTTGTTGAACGAATCTCTTGCACTCATAACTGTTTGGAAGAGCTCTTTTGTATATGATATGAGGGAATTGTTTTCCAGGCCATTAAAATCCTATCATTTAAAGCAATCTTGCTCCTTGTATTTAAAAAAAATGTTATTTATTTATACCAGTAAACATTTCCACCATACATCAATTTCATCTTCTTCCAATCTTCTAACATTTTCATCATTTGTGTGCATCACTTATGCAAAATGCAAAAAAATGAATAATGCACATGTTGCCCAACTCATATCTGAATCAGGTTGTTTCCTATTGAATTCAACAACTATTCTCATACAATGACAAATTGGCGTTTTTCATTTTGGACAGAAAAATATTACTTCAAATCTTGATAGATAAAGATGACCCATCATTTGTTACATTATCACATACGGGCATGGTCAGAAAAGTATTTTGTACGTCTTGTCAGCAAAAACTATCCTGAAATGTTATAAAATGAGTATAACAATTATTATAATAGGTTTACGTTTCGAGATTGTCTTGTCCTTTTCATCTTACCGAAATAAAAGTTATTCTGAAGACCTGTAGAAAAATGACCTGGTTTCATCAGTTTTCCAGATGTGATTGTTGACAAATGTTCCTAACAGTGAGAGTCTAGAACAAAAATGGTAGCAGGAATGGCCTTTAAAAGTGTCGACAATAATATATACTGCTTTGCATGTTTGAATCATCTTACTTTTTGTAAACACTGATATGCCCTAATTCGTCAAGGGGAATCATATATTATTAGTGTGACCAACATTTTTGGATAAGTTATGTTGTGACCAAATAACCCCATATTATGTTCTACAGCCTTTCAGAATTGTGTACCTATATCTCTAATAATGAAAAGATGCTATTAATAAATTATAAAAAATTAAGAAACCTTTTGAAAATTGATCAAAACTTTATAGGTGCTAAGCCTCAAAAAAATAAGAAAATGTTTATGTCACGTTTATGTGTGATTCCACTGTAAAACTTTTAAAAAGAACAAATTATAAAATGGTGTCAGGGCGAACATGAAAAATTGCTTTGAGTGAAAGTTTTTATACCTGAGAAAATAATTTCCCAAGAAATGAAATGCCAGTCTATCTGTTCCATATATTTATATTTGCTTTGTCTTGGAAATGTTTTTATTATCAATCCAGATCAGTGGTTCCCAACTTTATTTTATCTACTACATTTTCATTTTTTAATAACGGTGTGCTAAACCCCAACAAGAATTGAATTGAAAATCAAGTCTCTTTTATCCCAAACTCGCCCCTACCTACATTGTGATGAAACATTTTTTAAAATGTCATTTTGGCCAGAAAATGTGTACATCATACATCAATGAAGATGACACCAAAGTTGTCAAAGGGTCTCAAACCTGAGAGGAATCATCTTAACCAATCGATATTTGAAGTCAAAATTTTTGCTTTGTTGTGAATGAGAGAGAAATGTACTCTTTGGGAACCACTGACTTATAGAACAATAGCTTGTGTAACATTTTTATTCCATTTTTATATCATCTTTCCATTGCACATGACAACGTGTTTGCTTTTTTCTTTAAAGATGTGATTATTTTTTATACGAATTGATATTCATGAGAAAGCAAATATTCTTTCTTTCTGTGATATATAATATAAGTGATTTTTATTTTTTACTATTGTCCTCATTAAAAAAAAAAATAATGGTCAACTTATGTCCAATCCCTACAGGCCTTCAATTATAATTTTTCAGATATTTTTCTTTTTATTTATTTTTTTAAAAATCATGATTCTGTGCCATTGAATATTTCTCTGAAAAAAACAACTTTTACCCATGTTATCAAAGTTAGTCACTATCTAGTCAAAAATGAAATAGTATTTTATTTTGGATTTAAACGCAAGTCAGAAATCCCAATCCAATTTCATATAGCACTATATGAGATGAGTATGAAAAATGATGTTAAGCATGAGGGGCGTGTGTGTGTGTTTTTTGGGGGTTTTTTTTTTGGGGGGGGGGGGGGGGAATCCTATTTCTTTTTACAATTTAATGCAGCTTTACTAGCATATGAGATTTGTCAACCAGCAACTATCTTTTTTCAAATAATAAAGAATTTTATAATAATAATAATAATGGAATAAGATAAAATATATCCCCAGAGTAAAGCATATTGACTCGTTTCTTTTAAATTGCACACTTATTCATATTTCTATTTCAAGTAACACGATGCAATAGCTAATTTAATAATAAATAAATGCAAGAGTCGTAAGGTATGAATAATACCATACCAATTTACAACTACTTGTTTGTTTGTTGTTGTTTTTTTTTGGTCAGAAATATATCATTCCTCAGCCCTTGTATCTCGGTCTCATGGTGGGCAGTTTTTTTTAGTTGAAAAACCTGTCCTCACTGTTTCAAAGTTAGTCATATTATTCATATCCATACTGTCCTTGCCAAATGCCCAACTCACATGAAGTCCCTCTTGTCGTTAAAAAGCTTTTATATTTGCAGTCCCATTTGTTGGGTATGATAATCCTTTCTTAAGAGATATTAATTTTTTTTTTCTTAATCAAGGAAATACCGAGTGATTATTTTTATCGATCATTGATATGGATATCTTGTTTGTGTACGAGTATGATTGTGTGTTGGATATCTTGTTTGTATACAAGTGTGTGTGTATGTGTGGGTTACAATCAAAATTCTCATTCAGGAAAATATGTTTTAATAACTTAAAGACTTTTTTATGCTGTAGATCATGTCGTGAATTCTTACATACAGATTGCATTTTCAATTTTAAAAAAAATTATATTCAAATTTTGCATTTTAGATGCTTTAATGATGTTATAAGAATATCATTTAATTGTTTTTATACAATGAAGGTTTTGGAATTCCAGTCTTGAACTATGCGTGTGGTTGCTAAGGGCTACAGATAGGTCTTTATTTCCTCCTGGTCTGTCTGGGTGGGGATCCTGACCTCCCATTGCGGGCAGGGAGGTACATACTGTGTCTTCTATCTCCTTATATCTGTTTTCCAACATGCTTTCTGTCTTTGTCTTGGAATGAGGTTACTTGGTTTTGTCCTGGCCCTTTCCGGAGTCCTGGCTGGGAGGGAAACAGTCAAATGCATAGTTATTGTTCTGGGAGATGATATTTTTTTCCTTGTAAATCATCTCTCTGTTATGCATTGTATTATGTTTAGTTTGCATATTATATTATATGATTGGTAAACATTTGAGTGTATTCCTCTTAGTTGGGACCTGTGCTTGTGTCTGGATGAGACTTTTAGGTGATCTCAAATTAAGTACATTGGTGGTATGCTCTTGGAATCTACATCTGATCCCTATTTGTTCCCAGTTCCCCTTTGTCTTACTTTCTCTTGGGTGCTTTAATTGTAATTCTAGAACTTTTTACTATCCCATTTTCTTCCTTTTTACTGGCGCTGATATAACCTTAACGTGTTGCAAGCGCCGTAAAACCCTTAAAAACAAACAAAACAAACCTCCTGGTCTGTTGTCCCTTTCTTGACAAGCAATTTTACATATACTATACAACTTGTATTTAAATTGGCAGCCCTGGCCGTTGTCTGTGCGAGACATTGATTGGCCTAATGCTGGGCCTAGGGATGGATTGTAACTATCCCTATTTGTCTTCCCTTTTTTTAGACACTGTGAGCCAGCATTAATGTTGTGTACCATTTTCCTTTTCTTAAGCGTTGAAATGACCTACAAATGTCACAGTGTTTAAGTTCTATAACTAAGACCATCAGTTCAACCCCCCCCCCCCCCTTCCTTTATTCTTTATTCAATAAGCCTACGGCTCATCATTCCTGAAACAATCTAGTCCATATCAATATTTTTAAGAATGATTATTTTGCATTTATTTTATAAAGGTAAATTAACTATCTTGCCCAAAAAATGTTATTTTCTTCTTCTCCACGTAATCATATACTATAGTATAAATTATAATTATTTTCTTTTGTATTGATGCTCATTATTCAACAAATGACAATACTTTTTCAATGTTGTTTTTATTATATATTTTTAATCTCGTGCAATTTTTTTTCAAAAGATAATATTTTTTCTTTTGATTGTTTAAAAAAAAAATTATTCTTTTCTGCCGTGCAAAATACTTTTGTACAGTGATAGAAAATAATCATATCTGAAAAAAAAAGTTGCAAATTTCCTTGACTTTCTTTCTTTTTCTTTTATGATAAGTCTACAATGAAAATTGTTTAACCCGAAAGCAGTTCAGCAAAAGTATTTTGACCTTGTTATTGTTTTTGACGATCTACAGCAATGCGAACCGATCAAATCTATTGCTGGACCAAAATTAATTGGTATTTGATCAATCTCTTGAAATTCGGTTTAACCAGTTTTTTAAAACAAAATTTTCAGAATTAGAGATTTCGCCCTGTCAATAGCATTGTAGAGAGGAGGTTGGTGTCATGTAAAAAGCACCACTGACTTGGCAATATCGTCTGTTTACAGACCTTGACTTTGGTGCATTTAAGTACAAGTTCATTTTATTGATTGGAACCATCCCCCCCCCCCCCCCCCCCCCCCCCACAAAAAAAAAAAAAATTAAAAAACGAACAAAAATGTCAAACAAGAAAAAGAACTTTTGTAAATCACAATATCCACTGCATGTGATTTCCACTTACAGAGGGTCACAAGGAAATAGCCTCCCATAGTGGACAGGGAGGCATTTGCTGCTTCTATCTCATGTCTCTGTTTTTCAACATGCTTTCTGTGTCTTGGGATGAGATTACATACTTAGTTTTGTCCTGACCAGATACCATAACTGGGAGGGAAGCAGTCAAATGTATAGTTAGAGTTTTGGGAGATGATATTTTTTTTGTCTTGTATATCATCTTTCCGTTATGCACTGTGTTATGTGTTTACATATATGATTTGTAAACATTTGAGTGGGAATATGTGCTTGTGTCTGGATGAGACTTTTAGGTGATCTAAGTACTTTGATGGTGTGCCCTTAGCATCTACACCTGTTTCCTATTTGAACCAATTCCCCTTGTCTTATCTTTTCTTGAGTGCTTTAATTGTTATTCTAGAACTCTTTACTATCCCATTTTCTTCCCTTTTACTGGCGCTGATATGACCTGTATTGCAAGCGCTGTACAACTAACAACCCTTAAAAACAAGGAAACAGCAACTCTCAACATATTATAGCTATAGGACGTGATGCCTCTAAGTAAGGTGCTACGGATTACAATTTTTTTTCAACAGAACTTCTCTGACATTGGCTAGGTACTAATCTCAGAGTCAGAGTCTATTTTAAGCGAGAGTTTTATCTAACGCAGTTTATCATAAGGGGACTGCAGTGTAATTAATTGGGAGTAGCTTCCGTCAGCTGTGCAGTTTCTCGTTTGTTTGTTTTTGGAAGGGTTTTCTTTCATGGTAACAAGGGAAATAATTGCACAGCAATTTTTACACACAAACATAATTACCGAAAAGAGCTCCATAATCACCATAGGCTGTTTCCAACAGCTTTATTGTAATGGATTGCTTATTTTTAGATCAGACGATAGATAAAAAGGCAAGGCCCTCGTGTTATTGCAATAAAACAAATCAAGATTAAGTACGGGTTGCCCAGGGACTATGATTGGTGAGCACCGGTGGGGATTGAACCAGGGACCATTTGAGATGGACATCCATGGAAACACATTCAGGATAATGGGTGGTCAATATTAGAGCCTTGTGACCTGGGTTGTAGACGGTAGAATGACCTCGAGGGCAAGACGGAATGTAGACACAAGTGGGGAGTGAACCTGGGGTTATTATAACCAGTGGAGAGTAAACCCACGACTTGGGGTTGTGGACATCAGTGGGGAGTAAACCTGGGACTATGGGCTGGTGACAGCGGTGAGGAGTGAACTGTAAGATGTAGACACAAGTTAGGAATGGACAAGAGAGAAATGTACCCACTTTTTTAGATAGAGACACACTGAACAATGTGAGGCGGATTGCAGCAGGGAGTGAACCCGAAATAAAGGTTTGACAGTAGTAGTAGTATAGGGAGTAAATATGGGATACTGGGTGGGGTTCCTGCCTCCCATACTGTGTCTTCTATCCCCCTATGTCTGTTTTCCAACATACTTGTCTTTGTCTTGGAATGAGATTACTTGGTTTTGTCCTGGCCCTGGCTGGGAGGGAAAGTCAAATGTATAGTTAGTTTTAGATTTTTTTTTTTTTTTTTTTTTTTTTTTTTCCCGTATATTCTGTGATCTCTGGATAGTTCTTTTGTTGCATTGAGGATGGCTTTTTCTTCAGTTTTAGTACTTGTGCACATTGAACCCACTGATACAGATATTTTTGTTTCTGTTTTATCTGTCCAGTGTATGAGTGCACCAGCACCTCCATTCATGAGGGGGCCGGAAACTGAGCCATCTGTATAAACTCTTATCCAGTTGGTCATTGGGTATTTTTTATCGATCATCTTTAGGGTTTGAGCATTGTCATTATTGCTTCGAATGTTTTTCTTGTTGATGGTTATGGATTTTTGTTTCTTTTTCCACGGTGGTTTACTTGACAGACTCTGATGATGCTCTCCGGTCTATTGAAAATTACCAGGACTCTGAAGCCGCACACACTGTGGAGGCCCTTGAGGGCTTATCTGATAAAACAGGAAAAATTGTGCTGCAGTGGATTCCAAGTCATGAAGGTATATATGGAAATGAAATTGCCGATCAACTGGCCAAAGAAGGAGCCCAGAAGGAACAACCGAAGTCGTCAATCACTTACCATCAGCAAAAGAAAATAATAAAGCTAAAAATAGACAAAGAAAGGAATGACACACACCTAGAACACAACAAGCAGGATCCAATCCATGCCATTCAGCGAAGTAGCCAAGTCACTCTATTCCGCCTCCGAACAGGACACAATAGACTAAGAGGACATATGTTTACAAAGCTAGGTATTGGAACAACCCCTTATTGCCCATGTGGAACCGACCATGAAACCACTTTACATGTGCTTATGGATTGCCCATTATACAACGTGCAACGTTCGAACCACTGGGTCACCCCTACAACACTCAACACAAAGCTCTATGGTGAGGCTGAGGACCTAAAGCGGACCACAGACTTCATAGCAGATATCGGACTGCAGCCATAGATGTCCATCAGAGGAACGAAGAAGCCCTGGCTGGGAGGGAAAGTCAAATGTATAGTTAGTTTTAGATTATTTTTTTTCCTTGTAAATCATCTCTCTGTTATGCACTGCAATATGTTTTGTTTATGTATTATACAATGATATGTAAACATTTGAGTGCATTCCTCTTAGTGGGGACCTGTGCTTGTGTCTGGATGAGACTTGTGGTGAACCAATTCCCCTTCGTCTGCCTTATTCTTGGATGCTTTAATTGTAATTCTTTAACTTTTTACTATCCCATTTTATTCCTTTTTACTGGCGCTAATATGACCTTAATGTGTTGCAGGCGGCGTAAAACCCTTAAAAACAAACAAAACAAATATGGGATAAATACCTAGGCTATGAGAGGCAGACACCACTGAGGAGTGAATGCAGGATGCTGTGATATGAACACTAGTGGGAATGTATTGTTCTTGAAAAGTTAGTTTTATCCGTAGAATGTCCCTGAAATTTGAGATTGAAGGTTGGCATGCCTGCAACAGGTTTATTGGAGAGGATTTTAAAAAATCTTAAGCTTTTTGCAATGATCGTTTCTTAATTAATCTCTCTCTACCTATTACTCAGGCCCACAATTCAATACTTTTCTCTTTCGTTAACTTAATATCAGTTTTTACGAAAATCAACCACGATTTTTGTCTTCAAATTTTGTTGTTTTTCGATTGAAAAATTTGGGAATTTGACTGCAAAATTTTTGATTGTATTTTGCAAAAAACCGTCATGCCAGCTCAATATAATCAAGATTACTGATTGAGCAACTGTTTTAAGAATATTTTTTTTTTTTGGATAACAACTGCATGTAATACATACATGTCAATTGCCCTTGAATAACGTTTGAATGTTTCAATATAAAATTGAGCAACAACGGGCCCACTAAAGTGATAAAGTGTAAAGTGAGTTTCACTATAAAAAACATCCACCTCTAATTCAAAATTCTGAAGTTCACAATATAGAAACGTGTACTCCTGTTATGTGAAGCTCACAATGATTTAACAGACCTGTAAATGAGCTCTATAAAAATTGACTGAACCTCTTCTTAAGGGGGGACCTGTAGTCAAAAATCCATTTTTGATTGTAATGCTAATATTGCTATTCCCTTATTTTAAGGTGGTAGGAGGTCTAATTTGATGATTAACACCAAAAAAAGCCAAAAAAAATAAATTTTTTAGACATAGTGAGAAAAAATAGGCTAAAAATAGACCAAAAATCCCAAAATTTCTTACAGTAATGCAGCCAAAACCAACGAATAGATCTCTTCCAAATTTACACACAATGTTTCTTACAACAAGAGCTATACCATGACGTAAAGGTTTAGCAATAGTCCTGAAAATAAATTTTTAAGAATTTTTTTTCGATTTCGGCTGAAAATTTGGCGCGGAATTACAGTAAAAATTAGATTTTAAAATTCATAAAACTGCTCAATTTTAGTTTACCCCAAAACCCCTACGTCATGGTACAAAACACATTATAAGAAAGATTCTGACCAAATTTGAAGACAATCTGATGGAAAATAATCCAGATATGAATGTTAGAAAATCAGAAAATGACGCAAAATGGAGTTTTGAGAAAACGCAAAATTTGTTTTTAATTTGATGATAAAGTTAATTTTGCAGACAAGCAAAGGAAAACATCCATCAAAATTTCAAAGTATATTCAATATAGAACAAGAAAACAGTTAAATTTTGTACATTTATCAAATTCTGAAAAAATTATGATCGATTCGCTAACCCATACCCTAAGAAAAAATTTGCGGAAAAATTGAATGATATCAGTTTTTTACAAAAAAATTAATTTAGCGATCATATATGCTTTATATTTATAAAATTCATCAATTAAATCTCATAAACTAATAATGTGATGTATAATTTGATGTTAAACACCAAAAAAAAACTCAGAATTTTTTAAATAAAATTTTTAAGGGGCATTATAGGCTAAAATTAGACGTAAAACCCTAAAATTTCTAACATAGATGCACCAAAAACTAGCTTATAAATTTCTTTCAAATTTAAACACAATGTTTCTCACATAAATAGCTATATCGTGATGGAAGAATTTATCAATAGTCTGGAAAATAAAATTTTTAGAATTTTTATTTGATTTTGACTGAAAATTTGGCGCGTATCGACAGAAAAAAATGAATTAAAAAATTTATAAAATTGCTAAATATTAATTTACCCCCAAAAACTTCCATCATGATGTAAAAGACATCATAGAAAAGATTCTGAATAAATTTGAAGATGATCTAAAGGAAAATGGCTAAGATAGGATTGCTAGAAAATCAGAAAATGACATAAATCGGAAATTTGAGAAAGCGCAAACTTTTTTAATAATTTGACATTGAGACTGATTTTGCAGGCAAGTAAAAGAAATGATCCATCAAACTTTCAAAATATGACCATTATAGGACAAGAAAACAAGAAAACTTTATAATTTAATCTAAGTCTAAAAAATTTACAATCGATTCGCTAACGCATACCCCTAAAAAAAATAAAAAACTATAAAATTAAATTTTTTCCGTATTCAGAGATAAAATAATTTTGAGGTCAAATATGATTTATATCTTATGAATTCATTATTGTAATCACAAAAACTAATTATTTACTGTATACAATAGATTATAAAGAGGTTTCTAGATATATTAAAAAGTCTCGAAATATGATTTAGTAAAATATGATATGGCGCGCTACCCTCATTTTTCAATGCTGCTTGAGAGACAAGTCATATAAAATTAGATATCTAGTCAATTTTAACTGCAAAATCAATTCTATTTTAGACAATAAAACAGCTAAATGATGCAAATAGATATAGCTCAGAATAAAAAGCAATTTGCTTTCCCAAACCCCTTGGAAATAAATTCCTTTCGCCTCAATGCAGGAAAAATCAACACCACTTGTTTGCCACCGCTTTTTTAGTACCGTAGTTCCACAAAGAGGGTTGATCTTGCTCTGGTTGGTAAAAAAAAAAAGAGATATTTCATTAGCAATTTTTGGAAATACATTATAAGTCATTGACATAAAATGCATCTGTCAAGAAAGACCAATAAATAAAATGGTCATCATTCACACCAACACAGTTGAAATTTCATTGTTTTTACATCCACAGAACAGAACTCTTGGCGACAAACAATTTTCTGTTATTAAGTTAATATATTCAATAGTAATTCATTTCAAATGATGTTTTATCATTTTCATTTAGAAAAATGAGTATTTACTTTATTGATCATTAATCAAAAATGTAAAGGCGCTATGGAGATTTGGAAACATTACTAACCAGTGTCAAAAAGTACATGCAGACACTCTGCTGTGCTGGCCCAGATGATGGTTTGCTGGTTGATCAGTTTGCCACAGGAGGGCCTCAACACACCTTTCCAGAATAGCCCTTGAGCCAGCATCTTTATTTATTGTCAGGACACCAGTACAGTCAACTGAATTCTTTCATGTTAGCTGTCGATGAAAACACAAAATTAAATTAAATTCACTGCAGTGAAAATGGCACATATGCCAATGCCATTGCTAAGGTTTAAAACAACAACAACAATAATAATAATAATAATAAAATAATAATAATAATAATATAATAATAATAATAATAATAATAATAATAATAATAATAATAATAATAATAATAATAAAATAAATAATTTGGAAAAAAACAATTATCTAACATTGTCATTATCATTATCCTAGACATTTCAAACACTACTAAAACTGCTACCACACTACAGACCTTATCATTATCTATCATAGATATTTACTCTCTCGTTCTCTCCCTCTCTATCACTATCTCTCGAACATAACATTCCAAACCCAATTTTCCGATATAAATTATAAATCCCCCCCCCCCCCCCCCCCCTCCAAAGAAAAAAAATTGAAAAGTGTGGACGATATATGCAGTATCAGCCAAAATAAAGATAATTACAATAACTGAATGAAAAGTATTTTTTTTAAAAGGGTCCTGATCCTGAGACTGAGAATGTCTTTTCTTCTTGTGAGTCGCACAAACTTCACGAACCCTCTTGCATTGACAGTCTTGATCTTGACAAATTTGGAAACATATTGACTGGGAAACGAACCTTGAAACATCTGATCAGGTCTAGGTTTTATCGCCTGACATGGAGGGCTGATTTTGTTTGGGGAGGGGGGGGGGAGTAGTATTTTATTATTGTTTTGCCCTGTTATTTTTCATAAAATAAAGTTAACTTGCGATAACAACGAGTGTTTCAGCTGATGCACAGTCGAACAAACACACAATCTCACAAGGCATGTTTAGTTATAAAAATAAGCAATAAATTAAAATGTGGTGTATTTCTTATGCTTATCTTGTAAACTGAGTATTCTGTGACTTGAATAGAGTGAAGAATTACCAAAGTTCATCAAAATCAACTTGTAATGCGATGAGTGAGGTCCAAAAGCGAATGAATTCATAATATTGTAAACAAAGGCAGGGACAGTCAGGGAGCGGCCATTGACGCTATCGTGGTGCATTGTGGGTCACTATTGCCACGTTCGAGGATAAATTTAGATCGGAATCATGTTTTGTTACTAAATTTAGACGCACCGTGACCTGGCCTCTCAAATCAACCAATGAGAGCTCGTGACATTGTATAAATGGTATTCACTATTTGACCTTGTGATAATTCATGTTTATAGTCATGATGTCGATGTTGCCAGATTGAAAAAGAGAAATGGCTAAGCTTTCCATCGATATGCGCCATGACCGGGTGGATAGGCTTTGAATAGCTGTTGTCAAGACCCAAACATTTGACAATATAGACCTTTAGAAAATAAAACGTGGATACCTACCTTATAAAACTGCATCAAAAACACGTTTTTAATTGAAAATATGAAATTTTCTTTATATTTTAGGATTCTAGAATAATTAAACTACCTGAAAAGTGGACTAGCCCAATTTGGCCGAAAAAATTTTTTTTAACCAAAAATGACTACAGGTCCCCCCTTAATTCGAATAGTAAACAGCAAACTCACTTGAGCAAAACAATGGCAGAAAACTTAACTTGCTCGGTAATTAATTAGGCTAGAGTCGTCCCTTCCCTTACTGACCAAATGGAGAGGTTTTGTTTTATTAGGTCTTTAATTGAATGAGTTTAGTTGAGACAACCCAATTACATCATTTACGAAGACTGCTTCCGCCACTACAAACTGTCAAAATAGCAAGTTGTAGTTGTACTGTCATCTGCATTTTTGGCGGCCGCAAATATCAGGGCGATCCGCAAATTTCCCAAAATTGGCAAATCGCGTGACAAATTTTGGGAAAAAAAAAAGAAACGAAAACAAAATTACGAAAAAAAAAGTGCGAAACTTGAGAAATGTTGCAGCTTTGCCTGGGCCCAAACCAAGGGAAACTACTCTCTATGGATAATGATCCTTTAAAATCTTTGTAACAACGCTATTCACAGTCATTTCATTAAATTAATAAATGCAGCCTCCTTAAATGTAATAAATTGTCTTTTATATATATATTTTTCTGTATCGCATGTTAATTTTTACTGAAATGCTTAGTTCTCCTCGGCAAATTTTTGTCTTTTTGGCAAATTTTGGCAAAAAATGCAGATGACAGCAAGTTGTAGTTGTAGCGAAAACTCACTCAAATTTACAATTTTTGTTCAGGTAAGATGAAAATGTTTCTTGTCTTCGTCGTCCGTCCTGACTGACAAATAAGCCGAATGTAACTCTTCTATACTAACAGTAGAAATACATTGAGTGGCTTAAAACTGCCTCCTGAGATCTATATTAAGGCATTACTATCAGTGTTGAATCTCCACTGTGCCCTGTAAACAGGTTGGTCTGTGAGGGAAGGGCATTTTCGCATGTCCCGTCCCCTACCAACAAACACTTTAAATGGGTCTTTAAAAAACCCTACCAAACACCTTAAAAAGTTTTATGTTTTTTTTTCTTTTCCTAGACCTAGATGTGTAAATAGTTTGTCCTTTAACAGTGGCTGCTATTATTAGGAAGTCAGAAAAGGAGGCTACAAAGACTGGGCAGGAAAGGAAACGGCAGGAGAGGGGGAAACAATAAAGCAGATTCAGATAGATTGGCACTGAAGCAGAAAGGGAGGGGGAAGGGCAAAAAAAAGAGAAAGACAGAAACCATCATCGAGACTCATACAGAGGTTATTCGGGACGATGATTCATCATGTTCATCAGATTGCTTCAGCAAGAGAGAATACAAATACAATGTAGAACTTTCGATTTGAAGGTGTCTACATAACGCACTTCTGACTTTCGCATTTTACTTTTTCATACCTTTACATTCCATCAGGTAAATGTGGTCAATTTTGGCTTAGATGAAACAGTGAAATTTATTGCTCAGCGGCTCAGTTAAAATTGGCTACCATTGGGATCATGACAGGTTTTGAAAATGAAAAAATAATTTCACGAAGGCTGTGTGACAATACACTGGGATGTGTTTAGACATGGCAATTCTAAAAAGCGTCACTTAGCCTTGGCAATACAGTAGAGCATGACCATAGCGGCCCCGCTACAGCGGGACCATCGCTACAACGGGACCTTACACAAACCCCGCTTTTTTTTACTATATAAATTCAATTACCTGTGCTTGGGTTTAGCGGGTCAAGGAAAGGCCCGAACTTGCTTACAGCGGGAAAAATTGAGCGAGCTGTAGGGCAAGAATTTATCGATCGGCTAAATTTTTCACGCGCCGCGACTCAGCGAGTGACGTAGACTTGGCATTGTCTCTCTCTAACACACACGCCTCCATCTACCTTTGTCTCGCTCGTGTCTTCACTCACACCTCTCGTGTCTACCCGCACTTCTTTTGCCGCTCGCTCTATTTCTTTGTATGATTGTATGCGTTGACTGGTCAGTCTTGCGGTGATTAAAAGTTGGGCAACTTGATTTAACCCTTTCCTTACCAACTATAGGAAAATCGTCACATTCGTTACGATACAACTAACAGTTTTATTATTCAAATTTCTTTTGTACATTATAAAGTTTAAAGAAAATAAACAGTGTGTTGTAGAGAATGTTTTGCTAAAGAAACTATGTATCGCAAGAATTTTACTGCTGTTATGTCTGAGTGATAAGAAATATATTTTTGTGTTAGTTGGATGTGAAGTTTTGGGGAAAATCTTGAAAAAGGCTGGTAAGAAGAGGGTTAAAAGAGATGCGTTGCACAAGCTAACGCCATGTGTAAAACCCTTGGCCAATTAGAGAGAAGAGGCTTGTACGCACGCGGTGGTGTGTACATTTTAATCCAGATCAGCCCTATTGTGCCATTCCTCATTCATTGCAATTGTTGCTGCTCCAGCATACGCATCACTCGCACTCGTTCGAATCGTATTATTTTTACTATTTAAGTACTCGTATCAAGAGAAATCCTGAGGAAACAATGGCTACCAAAGGAAAGAGGAAATGTTTCTCACTCGAATTGAAAGCTGAAATAATCAACGAAGTAGACAAGAAAAGGAAGACGAAATCGCAAATTTGCAGGGATTATGAGATTTCATCTGGAACGCTCTATACCTTTTTGAGAGATAGAGAAGCAATCTTGTCAGCAATCAGTAAAGGACAATTCAACCCAGACAGAAAACGTCTCAAGACCACAGGACAAGAAGAACTGGACCGCTGCCTCCTCGTTTGGTTTCATCAAGCTCGGGCCTGTAGCACACCTATTTCAGGCCCCATCCTTTTTGAGAAAGGCGAGGAATTAGCACAGGAGCTTGGTTTGACAGACTTTCTGATGAGCAGAGGTTGGATCGACATATTTAAACTCAGGCACGGCATTGGCCTGAAAGTAATCAGTGGAGAAGCTGCCTCGGCACCAATAGAAACAACAGTGGAGTGGAGAGGAAAGGAGCTGCAAGAAATTATGAAGGAATACAATAAGAAGGATATTTTCAACGCAGACGAAACTGGGCTTTTTTACAAATGCCTGCCCAACAAGACACTGGCAATGAAAGGAGACACCTGCACGGGTCAAAAGATTCCAAAAGAAAGAATTTCAATCCTTTTGGCAACCAACATGGATGGAAGTCAAAAGCTACCCCTTCTTGTCATTGGAAAATCTGAAAGGCCACGATGCATGAAGAACATCCGAACTCTTCCTGTGACCTACAAAGCGAACAAAAATGCTTGGATGACGGGATCAATCTTCGAGGAATGGCTTCGAAAGTTAGACAGAAAATTTCTCCTTGAAGGCCGTAGTATAGCGCTCATTGTGGACAACTGCAGTGCTCATCCTCGGTTGGACGGCTTGAGAGCAGTAAAACTTGTCTTTCTTCCTCCGAACACTACAAGTGTTCTACAGCCTTGTGACCAGGGCATAATACAGAACTTCAAGTGCCTCTACAGAAAAAGGGTTCTCCGAAGATTCATCACACTTCTTGATGAAAGTGGATCCGATGACGCACACTACAAAATGACTGTCCTCGATGCCATCAACTACTCCGCTGCCGCTTGGGATGATGTGAAACAAGCAACTATCGCAAACTGTTTCAGGAAGGCAGGCTTCACACAAGAGGATGGCGACAGTGTGAGTGAAGTTGTAATTGTAACCAACCCCTCTACTGTAACTGACAGCGCAGAGGAACATGAAGCGATACACCTCTTCAACCAAGCAGCAAAAGCTCTCGGCATCACTCAACAAACATTTGGAGGTATGTTGAGGTGGACAGTCACATTCCCGCATCGGAACACTTAAGCCTCAAAGAGATAGCGCTCGCAGCTCAGGAAACAGAAGTTATGACTGCATCCACTGCTACTGCTAGTAAGGAAAAGGACGAAGAGGAAGAAACTGACACTGATATGGAGCCAACCATTGTGTCCAACACAGAAGCAGAGAATGCCGTCAACACGCTGAGGCTTTATCTTCAGCAACACGAGAAGACATCAGAGGAACTTACGCTATTGAGTGACATGGAGAGAAGGCTTGGCAAGATCGTCACAAAGTCAAAGAAACAGTCAAGCATCAAGGCTTTCTTCAAACCTGTTTCGAAAGACAACCATCAGGTGTGATTCCCCCAAGCCCATGAGACGTTCTGGGGGAGGAAGGGGCACACCTTACAGTACAGTCCTTCTAGCCTAAACCTCAGACCCCCCCAATAAAAACAAAACACACATAAAACACACATAAAAACAAACAAAAAAAAAACCCAAAAAAAAAAAACAAAACAAAACAAAACAAAAACAAAAAAAAAAAGTGAACCAAAGATAGTCCATTTCAGTTTCAAGGCTCATGGGTCACGTTAAATTTATTGACATTCAAGGGAGGTAATCGTGTATATTTTTGGGACATTTTCCCCTGCTTTACTATAGCGGGAGCTTGCCTACAGCGGGATTTTTCTGCTGGGACCAAAAGTCCCGCTATAGGCATGCTCTACTGTATATCCATAGTTAATATAAACGGCCCATGAGCTATGCGTAGCGCTGAGGAACATTCCTAATTACTTTCCGGTCATTTGACTACGATTCATGAATTCCTTCTTTCTTTCATTTTTTAACATAATATTTGAATTGACTGAGTTCAGTTAATTGACTGAGAATTTACAGGTCTACAATAAGAACTGACTTTTCTTATCTAAAGTCATGAGGCAGAGCAACATCATAAGAAATGGACTTATCAAATAGTATAGGAGGATAGAGATGACAAAGAAGTCGACAGGGAATTCTTAATGACACAAATACATTTAAACTTGTATTGATAAATTGTAAATCAGTGTGTTTTTCTTTATTTTTCAACAATGTGATACTCCTTTTGTATGGATATGATAATTTATCTAATGAAATGGCAAGACTTCAAAAATAAAATGCATTATCTAATGCAATTGGTGATGAGTCATGCAATCTGAGACATGAGATTTGGGTCATGATAATCTCATTTATATAATACAAAGATATTAATAAGAATGATAAACAGGATTCTCTCATCAACCTTCCAAAAGCGCAACTTAACTCATGCACTACAAAAATAGTTTTAAAAAACAAATGAAATTTAAACAAAAATCAATAACACAACAACCATAAAAGTTTTCATTATTAAAAATTTGAAAGAATTTTGAATTTTGCCATCATACGTATTCCAGTGAGTCTATATGTTCCCCTTAAGTTTAAGGGATTTTGAACAACAATCTAATTAAAAGAAAATCTGTTCACTTCTTGAGCACAATCAGTTCCACACATAATCTACTAATGAAGAATGTCAGAGACATATATCGTGTTTGAATCGTCTTCAACGTAGCATGTGGGCACTTAAAAACATTTGAAGATAATCAAAAAAGGAACAGCATTGGCGTAAATCCAAATTCCAACTAATGTGAAAAAAACAGACCCAAAAAACAAAATAAACTCCAGGGAAACTTTAAATTGTCAATTTATTAAAAAATAAGAAAAGATCTACAATAATCTGTACATAACAAAATGAAATGGAAAAAAAACCAGAACAAAACATAATGAGCCTATGCTTACACACTAATGACAATGGCAATAAAACAACACTATTCCATAAATAAAATGTATGACCCCACTAACTTTAAAACATTCTCATTCATACAAAATACATTTAAGATTTAAATATCATGATCAGTGATGATGAAGCAATAATATTATGTTAAATTAAAAGATCAAATGATGAATATGTAAGATACGCTTGCTTGCATCCAGTCAAAACCTTACACCAACAATCCGACTGTAACCATTCACACTACGCATGCACACTATGATGCATTTACGCATGACAGACAAATTATGCTAAGAAAGAAAGGAGACATGTTAACCAGTAGAAGCCACCATAAGGCGATGGCTACATTTGACATAAAAACAAATCAAATGATGACCAATTCATAAAAATACTGTTTGAAACGCCCAAAAATTTTGCTAGAAAGATCGGAAAGATGTAACAACAAATCAGAAAAGCAATTACAGTTTTCACAAAACACTATACAACTTTTTCTGTGGAAAAAAATAAAACAACTAAAGCACATCAAACTTAGGTAAAGATAAAATGACTCTGGCTACTCTATTCCTCAAAGTGGCGAGTCAAAAATTTTAAATCCATAATATTGTTGAGAGAGAAGAAAAAAAAAATCACAAACCAAAAACAAGACCTAACTGATAAAATGCTAAATCTGTATATTTCTAATGGAGAGAGATAGGGGTTTTCTTATTTTCTAAAAAAAATGGAAGCGCATGGCATTGAAATGAAAAAAAAAAGTAAATAAACGGACTAGATTGCAAAAAGAATGGTTGCATCGCTGAAGAATAGTAATATGAAAAAAAAAAAAAATAAATAAAAAAAAAGCAAGTTAAATATAACATATAAAATAATTTTGTGGAATATGAGGGAGACCTATCTGGACCAACTGTCCACTTTGTGTCTCTCCCTTTTTCAGATCAACAAACATAGCAACAATAGGAGATGACAAGAAGTCATTTCATTGTGCCTCTTAGACTTCACCATTGACAGATTAAAGTCAGGTGTCCTTTTCGGACAGAGAAAGGCGTATTTGCCTGAGCGATTGATTGTATGCTCATCTACTTAGAATAGCGTGACACCACTACCGATGTTGCATTCTATCCATGCACTTTCAGATACTATACCAGTGTGAAACTTGTAACCATTAAAAAGTCTCACCAAAATTGCAATAAACCAGTCCTTGCTTACAGATAAATTTATACATCCTTGCCAATTGACGTATGCAATGTCAAATTTGAACAAACGCATAACCCAAATCTCAAGTTCATGAGTTTGGCTGCTCCTTGAGAAGATTTAAACAGTTTCCCCTTTCACTGAAAATCAAAACTAGCACAGGGTCATAATCAAAGATTACAAAGAACATTCATTTCAGTTGCCTTCCATCGAGAACTACGATTGCAAAATCCAATGCTTATGATGATTGAACTGTTGAATTTTTCAAGCCATATCTCCTCAAACTATAATATACAAATTTAATTGAACACTTGCTTTTTAACATCCAACATCACCACCACCACCACAACAATCCATGAACACAACAAACAATGGGCAGGTCTAATCAAAAATCAAATCAATTTCATTTGCCCACTCATTCATCACCATCCAATCGCATCTGCATTAATGAAATCAAACTACACACTATTAACTGCCATTATCGACAACAACAACAACAACACCAAACACACACTCAAGTCTCTGGTGGTTTATACAACATATTATCATTATTCCCTCTGTCGGCCGACATCAGCGAGTCCAGGTGTGTGTATGTGTGTGTATGCGTGCGCCTCTCTTTTCCTGTTTGTATAGCAAGATGCTATAGATATCCCCCACTGGCACTGCTCTTTCATTCTGTATCTTTAACTGTGGACTTCTCAGCGTATTCCCCTAGGATGTCCCGGAACTTACCCCAAGAACGTTCTGGAATGGTGACTGATGTACGGAAGTTGTTTCTGACCTAAATGATTAAATGAAGTTTTTAAAATATAAATTAATTAGTATGAGAAGACAACATAAATCAACGACTAACAGAGGAAAAATTGCAGCTCGGCTTCATCTTCTATCCAAGAACAAGAGAAGCTTCTCTCATATTAAAAATAAATAAGATCCCATTTCATGGAGCATGATAAAAAAAGATAATTTGCCAATAAATGTCACAATTTTGAGGCTAGACCGAGGCAAAAGACCCGAACTCTGAAAAGCGTGTATGAAACAGCTCAAGACAAAACAGAAAGAAAGATAAAAGAAAAACACAGAGGTTACCCGAGTAATAGATAATGTGGTTAATCAGGAGGTCTGAGGTTCAATTCCCAGTCAAGACGGGATGAATGTTTTAGATGTTTTTGAATATGTCATTCTGTTTTGTCCGGTACTGTTTCATACACATAATAGTAGGTAAGCAAAACCTCTTATCGAGTCATGGCTTTATTGGCAAACATAGAATATCAACTCGAATCGTCACTCTCTATTTCTCATTTTTAGTCCGTCAATTAAAACCAATTTGGTAACAAATTAAAATCTCAAATCTTTATCTTTAAAAAAATGTGTATGCTTTTTTATAGGATTTGCCGTTATTTCATAGCTCTGAGTTGAAGAAGAGGAGTAAATTTTGGAACTCTGCTACCCAAACTGCCTTTTCTCTGCGCTCGGTTGATCGCATCAGCACTATTAATAGCAACGTCAATGGCAGCAGAAAGAAAATTGAACAAGCTCTCATTCGATACCAGATTCGCATTTTTATTAATCTTTCCATCCAAAGCTTGAGATTTCAAGTTAAAAACTTTAAATTGATAAAAAATTAAAGAAAAATTTGAAAATTTGGATGATTCTAGAATCAAAAGAAAATATTTAATCACAGCTTGTTTATGTTTAAGAAAGTAAATTTATAGCTTTGCATTCACCAACCAACTGAAAACGAAACTACAACATTTGCAGTATTCACTTCACTCATACGCCGGCTCAGGCAAGAGATACGATAGTTGCTGATATTTTGCAACTTCGTGTTGAAATTGACAATTTTGACTGTGTCGGGTACTTTGGGGACTAATTATTTCTATTTTGCTTAAAGTTGAGCTCAGGAAAAAACTACACATATTGTTCATAAAAAGATGTGCATTGTTCCTAAGTTTCAGAAGTCTGGCTTGTTTATTTATGAAAATATGGCATTTTGAAAACAAACGAAAGGTTGCTTTCAAAGCAGCCCGAATTTGGGCGATTTTCGAATTTCGAAATTGCATATCCTTTTTAATTTTTACTCATTTTTGTACCATTTTAATCAAGAAAAAAAAAAAGACAACAGCTATATAATCTAAATTTGGGTTTTCCATACCTAATATTAGATCATTTGCCTGCCCCCTAATTTGTAACTTGGGATATTTTCGAAACAAAATGCATTACCCCTCATCCCTTATTTGTGTCGAAATAAAGAAACTAAACAATTTCAAAAACTGGTGCCACTTTTTGCTCAATTTTTTAATTCTTTTCTTTTCATCTTTGCACAAGCTTGTAAAATTTCCACTATTAGTATACCTAGGAAAGAATGTCATATTAAAATAAACAATTACATACCAATTCACAAGTCTGTAAACACCAATTTACAGAGATCTAGTACTATAACGTTCTGTTTGTGGAAAAAACAAACAAACCCACAGTCGAGTGATTGCTTCTTCACACAAACTTTTATAAGGATACCACTGTTCTATCAATGTTAAAAAAATTAAAGGAAATTGGTGATGACCTTTCGTTTATTTATTAGCTACACACATTTTTAAAAAAACAATTTAAAAAACCCAACTTAGTTAAAAATGACTTAACAAAACTCTCCAAGCGCATCCATACTGGAAATCTACCAACATTATTTTAAAGGAAAAATATGAGAAAATAAAAAATTGGGGATACTCACGCTGACCTCCGACACCCTCAAGTAGACACCTCTACGATTAGAACCAACATCAAAGTAGAACATTTTATTCTCCACCCGGATGGACCGGCTTTCTGGGAGTTCATTTGCTGGTTCTAGAGGAATAGTTAAAATAAAATGAGAACTTTGACCTCAGCACTCACCATCCAAACACAAACTAGTAAACAAATCTTTCCCTACAATAATGTTTGTTTCGTTTTAATTGGTTTTACGGTGCTTGCGACACATTTAGGTCATTTCAGCACCGGTAAAAAGGAAGAAAATGGGATAGTGAAACAAGTTGAAGAATTAAAAGCGCACAAGAAAAGTAAGACAAAAGGAAATGGCACAAATAGGGAACAGATGAAAATTCCAAGAACATACTATCATTGTGCATGGTTTCAGATCACCTAAAAGTCTCATCCCGACACTAGGAGGAACGCACTCAAATGTTTACAAATCATATTTTAAAAAAACAAAAATTCAATATATAACAGAGAGATAATTTACAAGGAAAAAAATATCATCTCTCAAAACTATAACCATACACTCGACTGTTTCACTCCCAGCCAAGGATTCGTCAGGGTAAAACCAAGTAATCTCATTCCAAGACAAAGACAGAAAGCAATTGGAAAACAGATATAGGCGGATAGAAGACAGTAAGCACCTCCCTGCCTACTATGGGAGATCAGGAATCCTGCCCAGTCCAATTATGCAACATATTCAGAAACATGGCACAAAAATTATTGGTTCTGTTTAGTTGTCATGCATTTTACTGTGCCTGCAATATTTGATTAAAAAGTTTTCTTTTCTCCCACAAAAAAATTCCCAAGTCAAATTTTACTGTTCTATGACAAAGTAATAAGATAATATGTTTTACGCACTTGCAACACATTGAGGTCATATCAGCGCCAGTAAAAAGGAAAAATATGGGATAGAAAAAGTTCTAGAATTACAATTAAAGCACTCAAGAAAAGGTAAGACAAAGGGGAATTGGTTCAAATAGGGAACAGATGTAGATTCCAAGAGCACACTATCAGTGTACTTAGTTTGAGATCACCTAAAAGTAGTAAAAGTCTCATCCAGACACAAGCACAGGACCCCACTAAGAGGAACACACTCAAATGTTTTACAAATCATATATAATATAAAGAAACATAGTGCATAACAAGAGAGATGATTTACAAGGGAAAAAATATCATCTCCCAAAACTAACTATACATTTGCCTCTCAGCCAGGACATCTGGCCAGGACCAGGACAAAACCAAGTAATCTCATTCCAAGGCAAAGACAGAAAGCAAGTTGGAAAACAGATATAGGGGAATAGAAGACGCAGTAAGTACCTCCCTGTCCACTATGGGAGGTCAGGAACCCCACCCAGATAATAAGATATACGTTCTCCTGTATCATTCCCGATGCATTACAATAATGAGACTATAGGAATTTAAAGCTTCTGTAATAATGGTAAATATATATAGTACTTCGTCTCATTCATGGATGAGAGCTCATAAAGATAAATGTAATTGAAAGAGATGTTAGTTTTAAAACAAGTTCCCGCCACCATCTTATAAGAGTCAACATACCAACGTGTAATGGCAGACTTTCACCAATGATCTCATTAAAACAAACTCTATGTCCTTTACAGTGTAATCCAAATCAAACGTGGACAAAAGGATTGTGATTAAGGGTTTTACAGCGCTGTGTTGATTACAGACTGGGTTATGAGCCCATAACATTCTATGTTAATGCAATGGACATCAAGGGCATCCAACTCTAACTGCGCAAGCACTGTGTGCCCCCCACATCTGTATCCTTACGACCAGAGACAAATCATTATCCCGATATTTGACGGGAATAGTCGTGCGATCTAAACAAACAAGACAGGGAAAAAAAAAAAAAAAGCAATTTTTTCTCAAAATCACCGCTCTTGCAATTATAAGGTCAGTCGGATGTCCTTCATATGTTCTTAATCAAAAATAAGTTTACATCCATCATTAACATTCAGAAAACATTGTGGGCAACATGTCAAATACATGACAAAGAAGTCAGTGACCTACCTAGATCCTCAGTGCCAAACTCATCAAGAAGTTCTGTAAGGGCATCACGGAATTCAATCATACCTTGGGCAGGAATGGCAATCTGCGATCGAGGTCCTCCCCTTGGGATCGTCTGAGAGACCTGTTCAGAAACCTGATGTTAGGCACAGGTGTGAGGAAAACATGAGATGAGAATGAGGCCGTGTGAATCGCAACTCCCTTTTCACATTCAACAGCTTTTCTAAAATTCCCATATGTGATAAGATTTCATCTTAACCAAAGAATGATTTTGAGTCCAGAAGAATTTATTGCAAATTAGCCCTGTTCCAAGACTGTTCAAGCTTTCCAACATAAAACTGGATACTTAGTTGCATTTGTAAAAAACGTTAGTTAATTCCATTTAGGTGATTGCAAAAATCGCTGGACTTTGGGAAGAGAAGAAGCTAGCTTACAAAATAACTCAGAGAAGAGAGGACACATACAAAAAAAAATAAAGAAAGAGAAAGAGAGAAAGAGAGAGAGAGAGAGAGAGAGAGAGAGAGAGAGAGAAGAGAGAGAGAGAGAGAGAGAGAGAGAGAAGAGAGAGAGAGAGAGAGAGAGAGAGAGAGAAGAGAGAGAGAGAGAGAGAGAGAGGGAGGAAGGAAACAATGTTCTCAAACCACCCCTTTTAAGAAGAAAAAACAAGCTAATTATTCCCAAAAGAAACGACATTTGAAAACTATAATGTGGTGATGATGTCCTCATGACACCTCTCCTTTGATGGAAAAGGGAGTTGCAAAAGTAAAGGTGAGAAAATGCAGACATGTGTTATGAGCATGGAGAGCATGAAAAATTGGTCAATTCACATTGCATCCGACACTCAAAGCAACACAAAATATCCACAGGAAAACACCAAGGACTATGAACATTATTTATGATATCATGTCATGCATGAAATACGAAAAATAAATAAATAAAAAATTCAGAAAAAGCAGAAAATTACAATAAATAAAAATTTGAAATTATAATTATAAAAAACCTACTCATTATGAAAGTGAGCAGTTAAAAAAAAATAGTTACAGGATATATGTAAGAAACCAACAATTAATTATTAAAATTATATATATATATATGAATGCAAATAACATATAAAGGTTAATTGCTTTTCCGTCCCATTCTTATAATTTCCTAACCCATTAACGAGACTAAATTCATCTGGAATCATAATTTATCTGGTTTTTAAGTCTTGACAATGTATACTATGACAGTGGTAACAACAATGTGAATAAAGCCAGTCTCAATATGATTGGAGTGAAATTGAACTTTGCCAGTGAAGTCCAAAACAACGGATTCTTATCTCTTCTGTATGTTAAAATACCATTTGGGTAAAATGGTTTGGTATCAAACTAGCTTAAAATAGACTGAGCCTCCTCAGTTCCATATCACATTCCGGACAATTCCCCCGATTTGTCGTCATATTCCCAGAATGAAATATTCCAAACATACTTTTCACAAAGTGAGGAGCTTCACAATAAAAAATCTAGATTTTTAAAAAGGGATAAAGGTTGTTGTAGAAATGATAACAGTACTGGTGATAATGTTGGAGCAATTAACAATCTAATCCATAACCATTGGGTCTCTCTATCATCAGAAGCGATAATTTTGTTTTTAAAAATGTCTAAGCCACTCCTAACCATCTATTTATCTCAACCACGTGGATTTAGCCAAGATCAAAATATAAATGAAAGAAAAAACAATTAGAGGGAAAAAAAAAGAAGAAACAAACCATTTTAACATCACTGAATGACTATCTTAAAAAAAAAAACCACTCTAAAATAAAGCGAAATCACATTTTTAAAAAAATAATTAAAATTTTTAAAAAGAAGAAGAAAAGAAAGAAAACAACAAAATGACAATATCAAACAATACACATCTATAAATAAAATGATAACAGGGTTACTCCCCCCCCCCCTTAAAAAATAAAAATAAAACAATAACAAATACAGTCCTTGTTTAAAATATGAAAAAAAAAAATATATATTTAAAAAAACACTCAAAAAATAAAAAATAAACCATCTTAGGTTGTTCATTTGAATTTGACAGGAACACTAATCAATATACCAATGATACAAGTACTAAAGTGCAACAATACCCACCCTTAAGAATCTTCCACGCTGGTTTTCCTTCAAGTCCATATAATAACGTCTGTTGTCCTTTACAATCATCTCACTCTTTAGCTTGCCATCTTCGGGGGGAGTCTCAGAGTTGGTTGGTCCTGGAAAAAAAAAGGTAAATCAAAAAAAAAAATAATTAAAATTCCACATGAATATATCTTTTGTAATCAACAATTCAAAGGCAAGATAATAATTTTAAATGAAAATGATGGATATTGAAAGACTACTACAGTTTTGTAATAATAAGCCTGATGTGGTTGGGAAGAAAAGACCTCTGACGTCTCTCACATCTATCATCTGAGAGCTTCTTTGGGAAATTCTTATGTTGACAATGGATAAGAGGATCATAACCTATCTTCAGGGCTGCCAAGTTCAGAGAGTCGAAATGAAGAATACTTTGGGGCAGAACGAGGGACGGAACAATAGGCACACACACTGCCAAAATTAAATAGGGACAATAGTCGACAGTACACGATAATATTACCAATTGGATCTAGTTTAAAATATCTCAAGGCATCATATAATAATAATACCTCATTCATGGACCTCCTAAAATATAATGTTATCCGACATCAACTATATACACTTTGAAGGGACTAATCAGACACACAACATAAGTATTGATTGACCATAGAGGATGGTAGCACAGTCATATTCTCCTCTAGCAACAACTGGGGAGAAATGCGGGACCTGAGACAGTGATGGGGGACTGTCCCGCATAATGTGGGACACGAGGCAGCCCTGTATCTTTATGATGTTACTTCAGCTTGCCTTGTTATAGTGTGATGATGTGATCGTACCATTTTAACCAAGTCTAAGTACGAACTGCAAGTGACAGGGTTCTCTCCACACATGTTAAGAAAGTATGTACGGAAAAGCTTATAATTCATAAATGGATAAAAATCCCAAGAAATCGAAAAGTGATCACAAGTATAGGTGATCGGTAAGATCATTTGTAAAATAGTTATATCTGTCACAACAGATAAAAGACAATCAAGAAAATCTCTTGTTGACTAAAGAGAAAAGGACTATATGTCTACTTGTAAAGCTTAGGCACTCTTTCTCCCATAGATGACAAACAAGAAGAATATATGTAATAACAGAGAGTAAATTTTCTATCCAAGAGGAAGATACTAAAACGAATATAAAAAAGGTGTACCTAATGATGCGTAGTGATCTGAAAATTCAGACAAGTAGTCCCTGAACTCTGCAGCAGATGACATGGGTAGAAGCAAGCGACTTTTCTTGCCTCCTGCACCAACCTAAAAACCAAACAAAAATAAATATACATTGGAAAGAACTAAATTAAATAAAACTTTGACAAACATGGACAGATTTAAAAATAATAATAAATAAATAAAAAATACAACTTCACCTTGTTGCTTTTCTAACCTATTCAACATTCTAATACCTCTGACAATGGCAGACACTGCTCAAAACAATTAATGACTAATTTGAAACAAAAAAATCAACATAAAACGAAGGAACAAAGAACTGTTGTAAACCTTCTACTTCCCATAAATAAAAACATAGCGCAAGACAGTATTTTTATGAACCCTTTTAGATGATTCAGTTTCCTGGATGAAATATCAAATATAACTAATAATATTACCCAATTCCAATTTTCAAAAAAAAAAAATACAGGAAAATATTCAATTTACTATCTGTTATACACTGGAAAAACACATTTTCTCCATTGTTGTCATAAAATATGACCCCCACCTTGTCAAAAAGTTTCCAATTTCAAAGTTAAACCCCAAAGCAAAAGACATAAAAGTAAAAGTAAAAGATTTTTGGCCCAAATGAGTGTTGTGCATTGTATGACAGTAGCAATAACTAGTAGCTTGGCTCACACTATGTACATCTTTAACCACTTGACTGCAATGCCGACAAATTTGTCCTCAAGCTTAGGCCACTTTTCTTTTCAGTTGTCTACCATGTACAACAAATGGCGACTCTTTCTCATTTACAAAATGGCTGCTTTGACTATTCCAATTGCCATTTGAAGCGAATTTATGACAAAATTAGCTAATAAATTGGTGCAAGTCAGAAGGAAATTTCCTCTAAGAAGTCACAGCCCAACTTAGTTACAAGAATCAATTGTTATAAACAACTTCTTTCAATTTAACTGTTTGTTAGACATTTTTCTCTCAAACTGGTAACATGAGATGGACACTTTGGATTTTCTGAAATCAAATATATTTTTTTTGAATTATGAAAATGAAGTGAGTTTTATGACTTGCCAACACTTCATGCACACAAAACAGCCCATAATCTCAAGATTTTGAATATTCTATTCCATATTTCTTAAAATTTAAATATATATATCTTTCCAAATAAGTATAGGTTTAAGGCATTCTGATTGACAGTTTTGGAGGTAGCGCAAACTATAAAACTGCATATGTTATCTAGACTTTGAACCATTTTAAGTCCCCATTCTAATGCACTTCAAAATTTTAACTCAGCAGTCAAGTGGTTAAGGAATGTTTGTTCTTAAAATAAACTGACCTCAGCCACTTTGATGAACCTCCCCCTCCTATTCTGCTTTACATCAAGGTAGAACCTTTTAGACTGGATGTGTAAGGTACGTGTAGCAAGTTCTTGCTCTGTAGGACCTCCTGAAACAAGTGACATGAGAGCTCTTAAATATAAGTGTTATAAAAAACTGCTAAACATACAGAAATAAAGATGAAATCATAGAGAGAGCACACTGGTTAAAATCTGAATTTTATCATAATAATCCTTCAGTTTAAAATTTGCAGAATTTTTTCGCTTGAGACCAAAGCACCAAGAATGCATCCATTTCTATTATTTCAGCATCAATAAAAAGGAAGAGAATAGATATGATATTAATGTCAAAAAATTCACGATTCAATGGCACTCCCAGACCTCCAAAAGTGGAATCAGAACGTCAGAAAATAGGAATTTCCTACCACTAATGGATCCCTATCAAAATTTCTACCAAACACATATATAGACAGTAATCTGGCACAACTGGCAAAACTATCACATTCATAATGGAATAGGGAAAGTGGTGCAATTAATTTCCCCTTTTCTCTCTCATTATTATTATTAGTTTTTGAAAATCAGAATTCTTGAGACAATGGTGGAATGGCGGAAAGAAAGAGTTAAAATAAGAACAATTCCGTCAAAAGAGGAAGGGTTGGCAGGTATTTACTACCCCTCCCCACCCCCCAAAAGGTTAAGATAAAAGTAAAAGGAACCCCCGAGTGCAAAATTGGTAAAAATCTAACAGCATACTTTTCTCGAAGCTATTCTATGCCTAGACTTCACCATTGATGTGCAGGTTTGATCTATGGGGTGGCCATGGGGTGACTGAGAAGTGATGAGGTTAAATCAGAGAGGAAAAAAATAAAATAAAAAATAAAATAAAATAAAAAATAAAAAAAAAGAAAAGAAAAGAAAAAGAAAAGAAACAGAAGTCATCAGTATCTTTAAACTTCGGATGCCCAGATTAATGATTTGAGATAATTTCACATAAAGTACAGACCTGCCAACCCTTCACATTCCAAAAGTGGAATCAGAACGCCTGAAAACAGGAATTTAAGACAAAAAATAGGAATTACACTTCTTTCACACCCCCCCCCCTTCTTTGCTCTTTTTTATTATTACCATTATCATCATCATTTTTGAAAATGAGAATTTTTGACACAATGGCGGAATAGCACAAAAAGGAAGAGTGAAAATAGGAATGATTCCACCAAAAGCGGAAGGGTTGGCAGGTATGAAAATATCATGTAAATTATAATCCAACAATAATAATAAATACAATGATTTTCGAGCAAATAAAGGATGGGGAATTTCAGGCCACTTTTTAATGGGTGGGTGGGGGAGGGGGTAGATAATTATGATGACTGTAATTAATCTAGGGGGAATATAAACTTAAAGAAGTTAATTAGTAAACTGAACTTACCAGCATCCCCCGACTCTGAGGAAATATAGAAAATAATGTAAGTTATGACACAAGATATTTGCTAAGTCAAAAAGAGAACACACAATATAAATTCCGATTGAACTCCTGATTTCATTTTCAAAAATAAATTATCTTGCAAATTCTTAATATTTTAATTCAAATTAGACCAAAGGTTGTCAAGTGTGTATGTGTGTGTGTGGCTCACCATCCCATAGCTGCCAACTTTTCAAAGCACTAAATTGGGACACCCTCAAGCACAATACCGTAAATGACCCCCCCCCCCCCCCCACTAAAAAAACCCCCAAAATATAGAGTTAGAGCATATTCCAGTACCTTGGTTCAGTTTGCAAGTCAAAAATGCATAATTCTGGCACATGCAAGGGCCATTTCCAAACTTATAACAGTCCCACATTTTGTCTTTAAAAACTTTCTCCAGGGGTCTGATTCATGGACAGAGACTATAACTAAGTCTGAGACTTCGTAGCCCAAGACTTGGGGAAGTCCGAGCCTACAGAGGTCCATCTATTTTTAACTGGGGATTCCCCAGAAAAGTATGACAAAACGTCATAGAAATGTGTAACTTTTCCAGCTGCGCATGCGATGTAGCACAGAAATCACATCTATTTCCTCTTCTTATTTGCCCCCCCCCCCCCCTCCACAAAAGACTTTCTGAATCGTGCTCCGAACAGCCTTCCCAGCAACTATCCTGCATTATGAACCACCTGGAACAAAATGTGTCTGTTATTAAACGTAAGTGAGAGAGAGAGAGAGAGAGAGAGAGAGAGAGAGAGAGAGAGAGAGAGAGAGAGAGAGAGAGAGAGAGAGAGAGACACAGAGAGAGAGAGAGAGAGAGAAAAATAGTGTAGGCTGTAAAAATTGTTTAAGAATGTGTGTGATAGTTTTAGTTTTAGTAAATACACGCAACGATGACACTTATATGATGCTTATTCACTGTACATTACTTCCCCCAACCATTAGCACATATTACAATTTTGAGAATTAGTCCCAGACTACGTTATTTATGCCTGCTAGATCGCGCGTGTAAATTTCACCTGTTTCGTCCCTCGTTTAGTCTAAGACTTTGCATAGTTTGGCTTCATGAATAGCTCGTAGCGCGTTTTAGTCCGAGACAATGAATATAGTCTCGGATTATAGTCGCAGGCTCAGTCCATGAATCAGGCACCTGATCACCAAATCGGGACAAGTCACAATTTTTAAGGACAGTTGGCAGGTATACCATCCAAACTACTACCAGAGATAAAATGGTTCTCTTTAGTGTTCAGCTAGCGAGACAAATATGTGGGGAAAAAAACAAAACTGAAATAGCTGTGAGACTGCAAAGCTCAGGGATATGTCCTTAATTCGTACCCCCCCCCCCGATAATAATAGAAACGAAGTGACTATCTCTCCGAATGCTTGGGAAAATAATGCAACCCCTATTTCTCCGAACAGACCCCATTCTCAAGATATTTTTGGTTTTTGCGATGCAAGAGTGTGTGAATGATGAATGTGTATGCATTTTTCGGGGAGTTTCTTTTGCCAGTGCAAAATTCTATCTAGAATTTGTGCTATCTTGACTTTCAACCTCTGTTCCCGTCTTGAGACTTTGGCTTTATATCTAGCTATGCCTCTGTTCTCTATTTGATAGTGCAGCGCAAAGTGCAAAAATGAACACGCCATGGAGTATTCACGACAGCACAACTTCGTGATAAAACCTGTCTTTGTCAACAATATGCCTAGAAAACGCTCTAGCTTCATGATTCGTTAAGAATTCCCTGCCCACTCTGAGCATATACTTTTGCATCGACATCACGTCTGTAACCCACCAGCTACTGGAGGCTAGCCGACCATTCGGAGAAATAGAGTTCAGTTTATTTTCCTGAGCGTTCGGAGAAATAAAGCCGGCCTAATAAAAATCCCCTCTTTAGGCGCGCTGTGAATCTACGGAAGTCCTTCCTAATAACGACAGTGTTCAAAATATGTTTTTTAAAACCAACGTCAAACCAGCCAAATAATCTCTATTTTTAACATACTATGAAAAAGTCTTTGTAAAAAAGGTGCTACTACTACTAGTACCAGGGTGTTTGATTTTTTCCTTTTAGGGTTAGTTAAAGTTAGTTTATAATTCCCAGACACATGCAAAAAGTTGGCAGAAAGATTTTATGCAAAATGCCAAACTAGGCATTAAAAACACCAAATATTCTGAAAAAAATGCCAGTGATTATTTGTGTCCCAAAACAGTCAATATTAAGTGATAATTAAACACAAGATGAAAGTAAATAGTGATCAAATGTCAAATCCAGTTTTTTTTATTAAAAAAGCAAATGGATCAATGAAATTTCTTTTGTCACATTGAACTTGAACTGAAAACGTCAAACTGGCAATTCGCCTTTTTATTTTCAACCAGGAAGGAAGTTTTTAATCATCAAATCTGTTCATCGTCCACCAACCATTAAAATTTTCACTACCTGTTAACTTTATTGATCATCTTTTGTTTATATAATTTGTTCATTCTGGCCACAATTTTTGGGATATTGATGAAGGTGGCGTTTTTATGCACATCCGTTGGAGGTGTACAAAAACGCACCTTTTTATGCACCTCCATTGGCGATGATGGTAAATTAATGAAAATGTTGCTGCACACGTCCATGAGGTTTAAATAGTTTTAGATTGTAGTCTAGCACGCTGCTTATTGATTACCGATGTACGTTAATACAATGATAATAAATTAAAGAATAATAACAATAATTTAAAAAATCAAAAGTAAAAAGAAACATGGCACACAAATACTGAACTGATCTCAAATAAATAAATAAAGGTGGCGTTTTTATGCACTTCCATTGGAGGTATACAAAAACGCATCGTTTTTATGGAGGTGATGGTAAATTAATGAAAATGTTGCTGCATACGTCCATGAGGTTTAAATAGTTTTAGATTGTAGTTTAGCACGCTGCTCAGTGATAACCGATGTACGTTTATACAATGATAATAAATAAAAGAATAATAATAATAACAATTTTAAAAATCAAAAGTAAAAAGAAACATGGCACTACTGATCTCAAATATATAATTATAGAAAATTAAAATCGAAGTTTTTCAACATGATAAAAAGTTTTTGAAAAAAAAAAAAAGCAAAAAAGCAAACATAAATAAAGTAAATTTAAAACATAAAAAATGTCTACAATGGGAATCGAACCCGGTACTTTCAAGATTAGAGTCTGACAGCTTGTCCACTGCGCTACAGTTACAGAGCCACCTGACTGTTCATCACATTTAATAAGGTCTTTCTAAACATGATTTTACCTTCAATGCATGCAACTTCTATTTTCTGGTTTTATATTTCGATTCTTCAAATCATTATTGGGAAATTCCATGAAAATGTCAACCGAAGGGGTGTTTTATAAATTCTTAATAACATATTAAAATTTGGTACCAATTTGTTGGAAAATCATTCAGGATTATGAATATAAGGATATTTCGTGCATATTTGTGGTACAGGATGCTTATTGTAGCTTTATGTAAGGGCATCCCCTATTTGAAGAATGAAAAGAATATTTTCTCAATATTATAAATCTTGCAACTTCTACAAAATTATAGCCACCTTTGCTGTTGTTTATTGATATTAAAACAATTATAAGTATCAGGAACCTATATAAACATTCAAATTTGCGATTTTAATTAAATGTTGTCCTCATTGGTCGTTTTAATGACCTTGGGAAATTGTATGTCAGTCCGTTACCATTAAAACAGTATTTTTTCATCTACGAAAGATGTGATAGTTGTACAGACTCACTATTTCAGATTTTCTGTTCTTACATGAATGGCTTTGTTTTTGTTTTTAAGGGTTTTACGGCGCTTGCAACACATTTAGGTTATATCAGCGCCAGTAAAAAGGAAGAAAATGGGATAGTAAAAAGTTCTAGAATTACAATTAAAGCACCCAAGAGAAAGGAAGACAAAGGGGAACTGGGAACAAATAGGGATCAGATGCAGATTCCAAGAGCAAACCATCAATGTACTTAGTTTGAAATCACATATAAGTCTCATCCGGACACATGCACAAAATCCAACAAAGAGGAATACACTCAAAAGCTTACATTATACATTAAAAATAAATATAATAATACATAACAGAAAGATGATTTACAAGGAAAAAAATATCATCCCCCAAAACAATAACTATGCATTTGACTGTTTCCCTCCCAGCTAGGACTCAGGCCAGGGCTAGGAAAAAACCAAGTAATCTCATTCCGAGACAAAGACAGAAAGCAAATTGGAAAACAGATATAGGGGGATAGAGGACACAGTAAGTGCCACCCTGCCCACTATGGGAGGCCAGGATCCCCACCCAGATGAATGGCTTTAGCACTGTAAGATAATTTTTCAAGAAATTTATCATTTAAGGTACTTTTGTTGGGTAACGGACTGACATTTTTTAGGGTAACGGACTGACAGTAACAGACTGACTAATTCTATTTTAATTAAAAAACAACATATACAAGTTGTTTTTTAAGTCTCAAGAGTAATGCCCACTCCAATGTGTTTCAACTGATCAGGCAGCCATTTTATAAACATTTGGATCATAAAATTTCAAACACTGGCCTTCAACATCAAGCCTGCTATTTTGCAATAGGTAAGTTGAATCTTTTGATCACTTGAAGATTTTTGCTATGTTTGAATTGAGGGAAAAACACTGTTTTTTGTTCTATAATATCCTTATGACAATGGAGCCAGTAGTAGTCTTCTGTTAAAGGGGCAAGAAACCCTGGGAGAAAAAAAAAAGAAATCAAACATTTAAATTAATGTGAAAAACTTTCGAGTCACTGAGGCTTTAAATGTAGTGGGTCAGCAAGCTGTTTAGCTGTGTATAATGTCAATATTTTAGTTGTTACAAAGTAATGTGATACAAGTTAGAAATGAGTTTTATTTTCTTAGTTTTGCTATATCATTTTTAAGAAAACGATTTGCTTTTTATTCCGATTTGACTTTCATAGCTTATGATGTAATTTCGTTCAATTTTCTTTATTCACAGGTTCAAAATGCCTACTCTATCCATGGTTCAAATAATCAAGAAAGACTGAAAACTGATGGGCATTACGACATTGTTTAGGAAAAAGATAGGCAACAAAAGCAGGAGTCTCAAAGAAAACTTGAAAGTGATTGTAAAGGACGCTTAAAAGAAATAATGGGATTTTTCAAGTAAAAAGGAAAAAAAAAGAGAAAAGCCGATCAATCTACTACAACTCAAAAAGAAAGTAAACCAAGCACACCTAACTCCACATTTGCCTCACATTTCAGCACAGGAAAGTAAAATACTGAATTTAACTTTGGGTTTGAATGTCTACAATCCTCCCAAAAATTAAAAAAAAAAAAATGAAACTATGCCTGTACTGCTAAGGGCATCCAATACATCAACCAATTGTTTTTTAATAAATATTTTTATCATAAAAATGGGCTTTCAAGATGAAATAAAATAATTTGATCGAAAATTTCTATTTGGACAAGAGGTACTTTTGGCGAGCACCAAGGGAAAAAGATTTCATAATTGTGAGAGATGAAAAAAGAGAAAGGACGAAAATTCAAAAAAGTTTCCTGTAAAAAACCCTGAAAAAGAGGTTGTCAATTGTTAGTGAATTTCATCCAGGAATCAAAATTGGCTTAAGTTTATTTTGCTCCCTCAGAACCTCAGAATGTACTTCTAAGAGTAAGAGATATCCCACAATCTGCATAGGAAAATTGTAACAATCAAGGATAAAATGGTCCAAATGAAATTTTTGAAGATCTTTCTCAGATCTTATAACTGGCTTTCTGGTCAAGTGCAGATGAGGAAGAGATTGACTGCCAATATTATGACCAGATTGCAGTGACGATCATGGCCTATTGACAATTCCTAAGCTTGAGGAATCAAGATGAAATACAGAATAAAAATTAAGCTTCAAAAATAAGTACCAAAAGAATGTTAAACCTTCCCCAGTTTTAAAGTCCTTTCTTATCTAAATTGTTTTTTTTTTTTTTTGATAATTTAATTTCATAGTTGAAATAAAGTTCCTGTTTGACTGTGACAGAATAGATTTCAACTCCACGAATCATTATTTCATTATTTAATTTTTTCAAAAGCAAAATTGGGATTGAGGTAATCAGATGTCACCCATCGAGTTACTCATCATACCCAATGTAGCTTGACATCCATATAAGGAAGAGTATTGGTTTGATCAATCACACTGGGTATTCAGTGTTGCTCATAATTACATAATTTGTTCTTTGCTCTGGATTTTATGTAGTAACTGTTATTCCGAGTAATAAAATTCAGAGGTGTCAGTCCGTTACCCTCCATTTGTCAGTCCGTTACCGACACTTTTTCTAAGACTGCAGATTCAAATTTTGGACAATCTTTTAAATATTGCTAGTGGGTTGTAGAACAACATCTCATGGTTACTATAAAAGAACTTATTTGTTACTGGAAGGTTTAACTTCAGAAAGTTTGATCCATCTACATATAAAATTGAAAAAGATGGATTTTCTGATGTCAGTCTGTTACCAACATTATAATGTCATAAAAATTCAAGTTGATAAAGATTCATCTTTATCCTTTTGATATATGATAAGGGCGGACATGATACATGTGCATGGGAAATATTAGCTCCATACAATAAATACATTGCATTTCAGAGCACAAAATGTAAGCATTTTTGGTCTGATTTGTCAGTCCGTTACCCGTGGAATTTCCCTATTATTATATAAATTTATCCTACAGATGTCACAATATAACTTTCGCCGTGTCCAAATACAGAAACACAATATCGCTGATGAAAGTGGGTGGGATGCGCATGCGTGACGGAGGTGTATAAAAACGATCCGTAAGATACACCGTCAACAAGGTGCATAAAAACACGCTTAATTTCATGTTTTCATAGATATTTTATTAACTTTATTAATTTCTATGTGCATTTCGAAACATTCCATATTCTGGAATGTGGATAATTATTTAAAAGAGCGGAGTTTCAAAAATGTGTCTGAATTTGAATTACGAAAATTGGTTATTCCCAGACACTTGTCTGGGAATAACCAATTTTCGTCATTGGCTGGCAGACCCTGTCTGGGAATATTCACAGCGTTTTTCTTAGGGTTAGTTGAAGGAATAAGTGGGTTGTTTCCCTTAGCACGAGGAGCTTTCGGAAGGCCTCCCATCCTCAATAAACAACAACGCGTGCATAAGATTCGTAATCAAGAATGGGCACGGGCGGTTGGTAAACAACAAAAATGGCTACAGTCCTCCATAACAAATTAGGCTACACTAAAACTCCTTTCAGTCAGCGCTTATTCGGATGCCATAAAGGACTGATAGTCAGCATTAAAAAATTTGAACGAAATTTTAAACATTGTTTTCCCTTTAACTGTGAAAAAAAAGGGCACCCAACTAAAAAAAAACAAAAAAAAACACCTGACGGCCTTGCATGCCGTGGTGCAAGCGACAACAATAATGACCTAATTTCATATGCAGGTAAACCTGATCATCTCCAGCCACACGTGTAATCGAATGTTGGAGATTTTGTATTAACAAAAAGATCTTGCAAATTCTAATCTAAATTACCTTGAGCCTGCGTTTGAGGCTGATCATCTACACTCTCATGGTCCGACATGGTTCAACCCTCTTCCTTCCAAAGCGATTCTTTTGCCTCCTTTTGAAGTCAGAAAAATTATTCATGAAGTACAACGCAATAATGCATGACGTAAACCACAATGGGTTTTCATCAAAATCACCTCGTACTCAACGTATTTAACCTTTTTCGAAATTTTGGGAAAAATCTATTCCCTTCTCAATTCTCATCCTAATTACAATGTTATTATTGTTTAGTTCTATATTCCCATTATCTTATTTAAATATCTTTACATAAAATGACATGTTGTGCCAGGACAGTTAATCCTGAATCAAATGAAATGTTCGTAGGAATGCAAATATGCGATAAGGATTTATGAAGCTGTGGAATATCTCGATGTTTAGTCCTGATATTTATCCTCGGGAATTCGGAATTTTAAATGCAAAACATTAAATTTCTGAGGGAGTTAATACAAATGCC
>NC_088367.1:18936570-18939070 GCF_034508935.2 Berghia stephanieae
TGGGGGTGAAAAGATAAAAGTTTCAAAGACTGTGAAAAATTTGGGTGTCTATTTTGATTCAGAAATGAGAATGTCAGCTCACATTTCTGCTCTCTGTAAATCTTTATACTTTCAATTGAAGAAAATCAGTTCGATCCGTCAGTATATTGCAATTGGAAGATGTAAAACTTTGGTTGTTTCCCTCATTTTTTTCGAAACTAGATTATTGTAACTCGCTGCTTGTCAACTTGCCTCAGGCTTCTATTAAACAATTACAACTACTGAAAAATAGTGCAGCAAGATCAGTTTTTGGCAAAAAAAAATTTGATCATGCAACCCCTTTGTTGGCCTCTCTCCACTGGTTGCCCATTGAAAAGCGCACATATTACAAAGCAGCATGTCTTGCTTATACGTGTTTGGCTGGTATAGCACCGGCATATCTCACAGATCACGTGGTCATGTGTAAATTTGAAAATTACACTTTAAGATCATGTAATGACCAAACGAAAATTTCGGAAAAAAGATCAAGAACAAAATTTGGTGATAGATCGTTTGCTTGTTTCGGCCCCAAGATTTGGAATGAACTACCACGTGGTCTGAGGGAGTGCAAGTCTTTACCTACTTTTAAAAAGAATCTCAAGACACATTTTTACTGTATTTGTTTTTCTTGACTCTATATGAATCCTTGATTTGGCTATGAATTATTATTGTTGTTATTATTTTTTTTCACTTAAAATTGATTTTTATATTGTAAAGTGCCCAGAGCTTGTGTTTTACACGAGAATGAGCGCTATATAAATGTGTATTATTATTATTACTACTACTACTACTACTATTATTAATTCTTTTATCATCATTGTGATAACGGGTCGCAAGGTTGAAATCCTTCTGCTGTCAGCACCGAATCACCTCTTGTCTCCTTCATGATCCCATCTACTGTATGAATACTTAACAAACTCCTTTTTGGCATGTTGGCATTTTGGAATTTTGGCAAGAAAACATTAACTTTCTATATCGGTCGATAAGAATGACCTTATCATTGTTTTGTTTTCTTTTTAATTTGTTTTGTTTTTTAATGAAACCGGGACCTCGAGTCTTGGGTTTAGTTTAAGAATATTTACAAGTATGGGGCCATTTTAATGGATAAATTCAAATGAAGTTTTCTGGCTAGATTGTAAAAAGCCTTTTTAACTTTTTGGCGGTTTACGGCAGCCAGCTGTCCCTTCTCGAACACGTTTTTCCTCTATCTTCCGCTCGTTTTATCAGTAAAATATTACAACCATATGGTAAACAGTTTTATGTGTTCTCACTTCCAAACACAACTTAAATCTTGATAATCTGGTAACAAAAGGAAATATTATTTTGTGTGATTTAATTTTAAAGAGAATATTCAGATATCACAGTTTTAAAGAGAATTTTTGAAGAAAAAAAAAAAAGAAGAAGATGATAAATTATAGTAATAGCTAACTAAGGAGAATTTAAGTGCTTTACTACAGTGGGACCTGGGGAAAAATAAAACCTTAATATTGCTAAAAACTGGTGGAGGGTTGGGGTGGGGGGGGGGGGGGGGGAGGGAAAATATATAAATATATAAATATATTCATAATCATCTTTCTTGAAGAAAACAAATGGAGATTAATTTGTTCCATTATAAAGCTATATTAATCATAAGTTTATTTCTTAAACTTCATTAAAAATTCTTTTCAATGCCATAATGCACAATCTATTCTTTGATTTTAAAAAATTAGACTGGGGGTCAAAAATGTTCGGCAAAGCATTGAGTTAAATTTTCCCTAAGGAGCACAGAATTACTAGCAAATATAAAATGATCAAACTATATTTTACAGATTGAAATCCGAGTAACCTGCGACCCTTTTCTAAATCGAGGGCATTTTATAAACTATTTGACCCAAATGATTACTACTTAGAGAATCTGCTAGAGCATAATGAATGGTCATTTGACGAAGGGAATGGTGAATAGCACCGGTTTATATGAGTTAGTATCTGTGGCTATGTGGTCTAGTGGTATGACACTCGCTTTCGGACCAGAAGGTCCTGGGTTCGAGCCTCATTCGGCGCATAGTTTTGCCCTTGGAAAAGGCTCTTTACTCACTTTCTCTCAGCGTACTCATGTGTAAAATGACCGTTAACATTGTTGTCTCTGTCCGAAAAAATTGTAATATCGCATAATAGAGGTCATGTCCCGTCCTACATGTTAAGAGTTGTTGTTGCCTAGGGACTCCCTGTAAAGCGCGTTGAGCACGTTTAGTGGATATTGCCCTATATAAATGCTCTATTTTTATAAGAAGCATGTAGTATTATGTATTCATTTATCTAGCTTTAGCGGCATAATTTCTGGTTTATAAAACATTTCCTCGTGTATTTGAATAATTCCATGAATAAATCGATATGAGTGAACTTATGTTATTTTCTCTGTCCAATCGAAAGAAAGAATAGTTTGTCAACAGAATGCAGGATTTAGATCATGGTTGAACATAGATATAATTTGATTTTATCTGTC
>NC_088367.1:18944925-18962908 GCF_034508935.2 Berghia stephanieae
TTCGTAGTTTTCGTTTAGTTAGATGTTATTTTCTTACTTTTTTGCTGTTTTTTTTTTCTTTTGTTTTTGTTTTGTTTGTTGATGTTTGTTATAATTGTTTGTTGGTTTTTAATAATTTCATTTTTCTTATTCAGATAAAAATAAAAATATGGGATTGACATTGACGTGAATTATTGAGGATAGCAGGGTGATGGAAAGAAGAAGAAGAAGAAGAAGAAGAAGAAGAAGAAGAAGAAGAAGAAGAAGAAGAAGAAGAAGAAGAAGAAGAAGAAGAAGAAGAAGATGATGATGATGATGATGATGATGAATGATGATGATGATGATGATGATGATGATATGATGAAGAAGAAGAAGAAAGAAGAAGAAGAAGAAGAAGAAAGAAGAAGAAGAAGAAGAAGAAGAAGAAGAAGATTAAAATGTCATTAGAAGAAGAAGAAGAGGCGGATGAGGAGAAGGAGGAGGAGGAAAGGAGGAAATAGGAGGGAGGGGAGGGGAGGAGGAGGAGGAGGAGGAGGAGGAGGAGGAGGAATAGGAGAGAGGAGGAGGAGGAGGAGGAGAATAGGAGGAGGAGGAGGAGGAGAGAGGAGAAAAAAGAAGAAGAAGAGAAGAAGAAGAAGAAGAAGAAGAAGAAGAAGAAGAAGAAGAAGAAGAAGAAGAAGAAGAAGAAGAAGAAGAAGAAGAAGAAGAAGAAGAAGAAGAAGAAGAAGAAGAAGAAGAAGAACATTACAATGTCATTGTCATGGGATAACCTTGGCTCATATTATGCTTTTTTTTACAGTCGAGAAAACGAAGCGGGGTGCGGTGGGTTTTTAATTATATAAATACGCAATTACATTTTTCCCTTCCTTTGTGAACATGACGGGAATGGGCGGGCTCGTTTGTGATGTAACCAGCGGCATCTATAGATAGCGCTGGATGTAACAGATTTGAATAATAAAAAAAAAAAAAAAAAAATATATATATATATATATATATATATATATATATAATATATATATATATATATATAATATATATAATATATATTATATATATATAATTTAATAATAAAATATAAATAATAAATAATAATACGTAAATAAAACACCGAAATCAATTTGACATGTTTCATATTGGGCATTTATTGACACAAACGCTCAACAAAGGTAATAAATTAAATATCTTGCATATAGACTGTTCGTGTTCTTTGGAGCGATGGAAAAAAATGGGGATAGGGGGGTCAAACAAATACCCCCCCCCCCCCCCCCCCCCTCTTTACCACTATGTGTGAGCGTGTTTGTTTGTGTGTGTGTTCGTGTCTGTTGAGACCGCGCGCTGGGCTGTGTGTGTTCATGTCTATTGAGAGCGCGCGCGCTCTGTGTGTGTGTGTGTGTGGGTGGGTGTGTTGACAAACCAACAAAATGCGACACTCAAAAGTTAGTTAAAAGTAAAAAGTGTAATAGTGATATATTTTTTCACATGAAAATTGATATGGCGCATTCACAAGAATTCCCCATGTCCAATGCCTTCCGCATTATTTCATCTATTATCTTTAGCAAACCAAAATTCCCAGCCATCTATTTTCGTTTTTGTTTTTGCTATACACGCCCATAATATCAATCACATTTATTTTTTATAAGTATATTTCATACATAACTACCAAATGGGAAACTGTTAAGTGCTTTACCAAAGGACAAAACCGTTCAGAATGTTTTGTTTCATTGTCATCCATCCATCCGATCACTGACCGGGCATCAACGACGCGTTATTTTGTTAACAAGTCAAAACACCATACTGATGCATCTGATCATTGACCACGCATCAACAACGCGTTATTTTGTTAACAGGATAAAATACCATATTGATGCATTTGATCACTCACTGACTATGCTGAACATCGCTTTTATTCTGCTGCATGAGCCACAACACCACAAATACGACTCTTTCCTTTTTGTTCATAACATATAGATAGTATGCAGATGACGTCACTCAGGCCATTGTTATTGTTTTTGCCATCCGCGTTTGTGAGTTGTTCTCACTAAACTGTATTAACCAGACTATAAAAGTTCATGGTTACACAGAGTTTGTGTGTTGGTCCGTTATACTTCCGGATGGCAATGTTGTGAACTCCTTGGCCAAGCGCATTCTATCTATAAAATGACTGCACGCGTCAAGGTCGAAGTTAAGTTATGAATCCCTCAATTTGGCTCTCGGCATACCTACTTAAAGAGTTCTATAGATCGTATGCGCTTGGCTAAGAAGCTCATAACATTGCCATCCGGAAGTATAACGGACCAACACACAAACTCTGTGTAACCATGAACTTTTATAGTCTGGTTAATACAGTTTAGTGAGAACAACTCACAAACGCGGATGGCAAAAACAATAACAAAGGCCTGAGTGACGTCATCTGCATACGATCTATAGATAGTATGCGCTTGGCTAAGAAGCTCATAACATTGCCATCCGGAAGTATAACGGACCAACACACAAAACTGTGTGTATCCATGAACGTTTATAGGCGGGTTAATACAGTTCAGTGAGCATTACTCATAAACGCGGATGGCAAAAACAATAACAAAGACCAGAGTGACGTCATCTTCAATCTATCTATAGGAGTTTCTGGCAGTGACAGATATTGAAAACGTGTTGGTACAAGAATGGTGCAAGAGGACTTCATAAAATGTGTTGTTTGTTTTGTTCCATGTGTTGTATGTATTGGGGGGGGGGGGGGGGGGGGGTGGGGGGGGGTAAATGAACAATTTAGAAGCCCATTAAGCATGACGTATAGAATATGTGAAAAAGAAAAGCGCTTTTAACGTTATCACTTAGTTATGCTACTATACTGAGTATATCCAAAGCACATATGATGTAATGTGTGTTTAGGATGTGTGTATCCCTCTCCTCTCTCTTCCTCACTCCCCTCTCTCTCTCTCTCTCTCTCTCTCTCTCTCTCTCTCTCTCTCTCTGTGTGTGTGTGTGTGTGTGTGTTGTGTGTGTGTGCGCGTGCGCATGTGTACCTATTATGTGTGTTTACTGATTTGATTTTGTTGTTGTATTGCCGTTAACCGTGATTTTCCAAAAACGGAGAGCAGTGATTGTTATATTAATGACAGGCACGTGTTTCTGTCATCCTATTTGAAGTAGACGTAAACAGAGTTGAGTGCAATTATGATCGAGAAAACAATACTTGGCAACAAACGCTATACTCCGCTGCCTCCCATCTAGTCGTCTTTTGTTTGTTTTTTTGTTTTTGTTTTTTAATGAATCGTTATCTTATTATTCATATCAGTTCATTGCCGTGATGAAAAATTGAGATATGCGTCAGTGCATGACATAATCAGTCGGAAGGTGAAAATTTTGGTCAGATGTGTGGGAAAAGGTATCCAGGAACTTTTCTCAAATTTCATACTTTTTCAACCTGACTAGCTGTAAAAAATATTTAGAAGTGAAATTAAACTTTGATAGTTCCCGAAGATGTACAAAAATGGTTGATTTAATCATTTATGACAAGAACTCGCTTTGAATAAAAAAAATTGACCTTCTAGCTAAACTTGGTAATATCTCAGTTCAAACCGTTTCACCATCCGACTGATTATGTCATTCACTGTAACATATATTGTAATTTTAACTGAACCAAATTACCCCTAGCTGCTCATGCAGTAAGGTAGACACGAACAGTAACCTTGACATGCGCGCTTCGATTACATCCCAACCTGGCTTCAAACTGAAGCTCGAGTCGAATCGGTTTCACTCACGTCCTGTCTTCTCTATGGTTTCACTCGACTGTCATCATGGCAGCTTCTATTGGTCTCACACTCAAAACAATACGCTTCAACAGTCGTAACTTCACTTCCCTCGTAATGACGCATGGTAACTTAGAAACTGACTCTAAACTATCAGAATAATGGCGGACGCCCTAATGAAATATTTCTCCACGACGAGTGAAAAAGCGTATCCTTAGAAAAAAAGAAAAAAACATTATAAATCTGATCATGTGTTGACTTTTACACATTCTGATCACAAGACATATGAAAAGTTCTAGCCAGCACGAAGAATAATAAGTACCGATTGTCTTTGTTTAGAACCACGATGGTCGCCGTTGCGGGGCGACGTGACAGCAGACTATTGAATCCAATTATGGTGGTATATCCAGGCTGCGAATTCATTGCATTAGTATACACAGGAGCAAACTACACAACTCAACCCTCGACCAGATGCTCTGCAGTTTCAGGTTCTCGTCCACAGAAACGTGTAGATGAATAAAGAAAAATGTGTTTTTGTTTATTCATCTTAACAACGCCACTACCGCATTATCTCATTCGTCTGTAGTGTTTCATTCATCCTGTTTCGCTGATAAAGGGGAAAGTCCGAAACGTCCATTTTATCTGTTTTCGTATATTAAATTGAAGCTTACATTCAATTTCACATTGTTATCGTTATTTATTTCTTCGAGCTTCGAGCAGCAACATCTACGAATATCAATTGAAGAAACTTGAAATAAAGTATCTCTCCGAAGGATTAAAATATATTATTTTTCTTCCCTTTAACTGTCAAATAATTAAAATGACTTTCCACTTGCTAAAGAGATTGAGACCTGAGACTTCTATAAAGCTTTCAAAGAAGTCTCAGGTTTAAACATTCTGACACGTTGAGATCACCTTGATTCATCTATATTTGACGTAAAATATTTTAGCCACAAAACAACATAACAATAAGCGTTTTCCCATTGCACGACAGTAAAAGGTACTGTGTAACCGGGTTAAACGGCGAATTGCCAAATTATAAAAACTAGGAGTGAGTCATAGTTAAAAAGGCTTCTATGAGTGCATGCATCATTAAGTGTGAAGGTCATTTATCAATTTGCTCATGAAATAATGCAACACAATCATCATCATCATCATCATAATAATAATAATAAATATAATAATAATATAATAATAATAATAATAATAATAATAATAATAATAATAATAATAATAATAATAATAATAATAATAATAAAAATAATAACAATAATAATAACACGGTGGTTTTGTGAGTCACCAGCCGATGGTCGGTGAATTATTTACAACTCGACGACTACCTGTCATTTCCATTATGCAGCCAGCGTTAGAAATAATTAATATAATAAAAATATATAAAGTTTAGAGTCATTATCATGGATACCATTGCCTTTTTATTATATTCAATCCATATATAATATGGTGTTCATGTCGGTGATTAACAGTACTGTGCTCTCGTTAGGTACTTGTTACAAGAGTCAAGCGATGTTGAGTGTGATCAATAGCCGGATGGAAAACATTAATAGCAAATAAAAAATTTAAAAACCTCTAACCCTTTGGATAAGACAACTTAGATACTTTACAAATAACACATCCATTCGATTGAAATGTGAATGAGTACTAGCTATGGAGACAGGAACGGATATGATATTCTTGAGGAGCATGCATGTACGATAACTGCACCGAAAGAACAACTTACAACACCCGAAATGATAAAAGTTTGTTCCCTAATAGTCTCCCTGATGGGGATAAATGAAATATTGGGAAGTATGTTGAGCATGGCGAAAAAGTGAAAACGAGCTACAAATATTGTGGAGTTGTTATTTGTTTTATTTTGTTTTGTTTTTGTTGTTTGCTTTTTTGTTTTTTTGGTTTGTTTTTTTTTTTTTTTGGGGGGGGGGGTTGTTGTTTTTTGTTGTTGTTTTTATTTTGTGTGTTTTTTTAAAAGGGAACATCGAATAACTATCATTTCCTAATTCCATTCCACCCATTTAAAAATGACTGGGCAACTTTATCTTAGATTATGTCGGAAAGTATACTCTACACCGAGACGGACCAGTAACCTTCTGTCTCGAGACAATATCCAGCAAATGTTACAGTCCATTTACCGCTACATAAATAGGGGGGGGGGGGGGGGGGGGGGGGGGAGAGGGGGAAGGGGGGGCGCATCAGACCCTTTGGATGTTGTTTTAAAGCTAAAGCCTAAACTAAAGGATTACAATCCACCATATTACCTACTGGCTTTGATTACAACAACAACAATAACAACAACAACAACAATAACAGCAAACGATTGGGTTTTTATACACATTGCTGCTCAATCAAAATAAGACTGACATCGATAAAAATAAAAACGCGGTACAAGTACAAGACCAAGTTTTTAAAACCCGCATACATGCAGGTAGCCTATAACATAATGTCATAATAATATTATGTTAAAAACCATGTCACTGTAGCCTCATTAATCAGTAACACATCATAATTGCGCAGATCGAAATCGGAATTCCCAACTTAATTAAAGTAACGCCGTGCAGTAGGATAACCCCCCCCCCCCCCCCCCCCCCCCCCCCCCCACCTCCCGGCCCGCACTTGTTGTTTCCCCCCAGCCCCCCTCTCAGCTTATAAATTCAGACATGGAGGTGATTACATACAGCATCCAAAACGAATTCTTGTCAGATTTAATTGGGAGTGCAAGAAGGTATCAAATTAGTGTTGTTTTCGGCTAATTTCAACGTTGATGTATGAAAAAGCATTCAATGTTTTCAGCTAATTTAATATTTGAAAGGGAAAAAAAAACGTTGTTTTAGGCTAATTTTATGTATGACAATGAACACTGAAATCTTCTCACATAATGTAGATCCATATATTATTATATATTATTATTATTAGTCTATATTATTACAAAACACTTTTTTCCTCATATTTCGTAGAGGGTGCATTGATGGATTAGTTGGGAGAGCATTCGCTTCACATGCAAAAGGTCCAGTATCCATCCTAAGGGCAGTCTAGATTTTGTTCTAACTAACCCCATTGTCCACCCAACATTGATCGGATAGCTGGGTCTGTTACTTAAATAGACTTTGCAATAAGTTAACCAAGTCATTAATTTACCAGTTGATTTTTAACCAATCAAAATGCGGGATTTGTCACATAGCCTCAACCCCGCTCAGACAAATACAGCTGGTTGTTTACAAGTAATAAAATAAAGGAAGTTGACATCACTCTGCTCTTTTTGTTTGTTTTGTTGGGGTTTTGTTGTTTTGTTTTTTTTGTTTTGTTTTTTTGTTGTTGTTTTTTTGTTTTGGGGGTTTTCTTTTTTACCGTTAGACGTCTAGTTGTGTGATTAGTTTTCACTAGATTCGCTCATTCAGACACTAACTTTTAAGGTTACACTTATTTTTCAGTGACGGTTCGATTGATCAGGCGTGTAGAACTAATTAGTATTTTTTAAACACATACCATCGATGGTAATACCGTATCGTGTAGTTTGCTTAGGTTTGCAGTTATTGCCATTGTTTACATTCAGTATAGACACCTAGATAACCACGCCCCTCGGAAGTCGTCATTATGTAAACAATGGCAGTGATTGGTAAACATCGCGGTCAACACAGGTTTTACTGTGAATGGGATTTGTCTAAGTAAAATACACACCGTTTTATCGCTTGATCAATAGAACCATCACAGAAAACTATGTTAATTTAAACGTTTATACATGTAACATGATCGAGAAAATCGTGTGATAACTAGTCACTCGTTAAGCGGTATATAGACAATACCAATGATCAGAGAGAGGTCGATTTCATTCAAGTTATTGTTTATAAAGAATCAACTATGTTTGTCCCAGCATGTGTTAAGGTGTGTCACAAATTTCATGTTTTGATTGGTCAGAAATCTACTGGTTAAAACGCTACGCAATGCGCCTTCCGCATACGGCAATAAAGAACTACCGACTGAACCCCAAACTGTCCGAAAATGTCAAACGACAGTTTTCTAGTTTAAAAAAAAATAATAAATAACATCTTTTTAAAAAGTCAGGGGTCTAAGTGGTAGATAAGGTGGCAAGCCATCAACCGATGCGATGTAAACATGGTACTGGAGAAAATGAAAATATCTTAAGACAATTTGTATATACGGCAGTTAAGCTCACGACTTCGGGTAATGAAGAGGTAAAAATTTGACATGCTTAATTATATTCTAACTTGCAATTACTTACTAATGAGAGTGACGTTAATTTCATGTTTCAAACCGATGTTGGGTTTTTTTCTTTAAAAAAAAAAAGAATTTTTAAATAAATAATAATAATAATAATAATAATAATAATAATAATAATATAATAATAATAATAATAATAATAATAATAATAATAATAATAATAATAATAATAATAATAATAATAATAATAATAATAATAATAATAATAATGAAATAAAAATAGTACAAATAAAAATAATGATTAACAATAATAAATAATAACTCTAAATTGAACAAATATAAAACGAGAGAGAGAGAGAGAGAGAGAGAGAGAGAGAGAGAGAGAGAGAGAGAGAGAGAGAGATGGGCGTTTAATTTGACTTGAGATCAAACCATTATAATGAACAATTCAAGACGATGACTAATCTAAACATTACAATACAACGCACTCTGATCTAAACACACACTAAATAACACATTTTCTCACCATTTTGGCAAGCATTTCTTACTTCAAATATGACAAAATAAGAGAGAGAGAGAGAGAGAGAGAGAGAGAGAGAGAGAGAGAGAGAGAGAGAGATGGGCGTTTAATTTGACTTGAGATCAAACCATTATAATGAACAATTCAAGACGATGACTAATCTAAACATTACAATACAACGCACTCTGATCTAAACACACACTAAATAACACATTTTCTCACCATTTTGGCAAGCATTTCTTACTTCAAATATGACAAAATAAGAGAGAGAGAGAGAGAGAGAGAGAGAGAGAGAGAGAGAGAGAGAGAGATGGGCGTTTAATTTGACTTGAGATCAAACCATTATAATGAACAATTCAAGACGATGACTAATCTAAACATTACAATACAACGCACTCTGATCTAAACACACACTAAATAACACATTTTCTCACCATTTTGGCAAGCATTTCTTACTTCAAATACGACAAAATAAGATTACCCCCCCCCCCCCCCCCCAAATCCTCTCCCTTCCAACTTGTCAAAAATGCTGTATACACAAAACTGTAAAGAAATCTTGTGTTTTTTAAATATTTTTAGAAGCCTAGATTCACCGCAGCTATTTGAAGTAACATTTTTCTTGCAAAATTATCAACAACTACAAAAAAAAAATAAATAAATAAATAAATAAATAAAAATCTCCTCGATGAACGACAGACATATTATAGTCCTAGTCCTAATGATTCCCTGGGGCTACGTCATCAACCGACAACCACATCGTGACAAATCGTACTAGTAATAGGTACATACTATATTATAATATGTAATAGGTGATACAGTACTTGGTACATACGCATACCATCAGACTTAAAACTCTATACCTCATTAGCAGTTACATTTGATTTTGGCCATATCTATAATAATAATAATAATAATAATAATAATAATAATAATAATAATAATAATAATAATAATGATGATGATGATGATGATGATGATGATGATGATGATGATGATGATGATGATGATGATGATGATGATGATGATGATAATAATAATAATAATAATAAAAATACAAAACACAATAATATCCCCTCCATCTCCATCCCCAAGCAAAATGAAATAAATCCATTTTCAATACATAGCACCAGCCATATATCTTTAACAAATATAAACCTTAACAAAAATCGGCCTGAAGAGCCAAACAGCCAATGGCCAATGTCTTCTTCAATCTGTCCCAAAGTAAATGTTTTGTTTCTACTTGATGATTAATGAGTTATATTCAAGGGTCAAGTGTGTATATATGTGTGGATGTTTGAGTGTGCATGTGTATATATATGTATGTGTGTGTAAGTGGTGTGAATGTGTATGTGTATGTGCCCAGTATTTTATTATTGCCATTCATATTGGTATCATTGTGATCCAATTTGAATTTCAATTTCCTTGGACAATAAAGTTCTATTATTATATCACAGGATGGACTTATTTGTCATCTCGGGCATTTCAATATTAAGCTCCTATTGTCTGGAATTCTCTGCCAATATTATTAACATCACATCAGTCTGTAAAAACCCTTTAAAGAGTCTTCATACATATTTCAAGCAATCTGTCCAACTTGATTCATAAACTCAAAAGTAGAGTTCAGACATTAACATTATATTGACTAAAGTGGGTTATTGTTGTACTTATTGAATAATTATATGACTTATTTGTGCGGCTATAATGGCCTTGTACTAGTAGTATGACACTCGCTTTCAGATCAGAAGGTCCTGGGTTTGAGCCTCGCTCGGCGCATAGTTGAGTCCTTGGAAAGGGCTCTTTACTCACATTATCTCACCGTACTCAGGTGTAAAATGAGTACCTGGCCATTGACAGCGCTGTCTCTGTCAGAAAAAAAATGAAATATCGCATATATCATGTTTTGTTCTTCATGTTACGTGTTGCTGTTGGTCAGGGACCCGTTGTAAAGCACTTTGAGCACATTTAGTGGATATTGCGCTATTTAAGAGCTCAATATTTATAATTATTTATTGAATTAATTGGCACATCTCATCTGATTTTTTTTTTGTTATTAAACAATAAAAATGATGACTGCCTGCACAAGTAAGCCAATAACCTTTAATTGCAAACACTTGTAGGACAATCAGCCACTGGTTATTCTTGTGTCAGAATAATTTGGTATGCAATCCACATGTGTTTGGTATGGTGCATTGTATTATATGTATCCACAGTTGGCTATGTGATCTACAAGCAAAGCAAATATAAACTATGGTGTTTGACATTTGACGTTTACTCGACCAATTTTAAGACAATTATAAAGTCAGACGTGCTTGTTTGTTTGAGTAAAGCGGCATTAAACCAAAACCCACAAGCATAGAAGAGTGCTCACAGCTCATAAAAGCCTACTTTTTCTCTCTCCCTTGGGCCAAAAAGACAATATTTCAACCCTCATATTACCAGGGATGCTAACAAAGTAAAACTCGAAAATCTTGATTTATTTTTTTTTCAAATCAAATTTTTAAATATATACAATTTATTTTTATCATAAAAATTCGAACCAACCTTTCCATTTGGTTTTCATTTATCAAATTAAGGAAAAAAGGATTTAGCCTTTACAATATACTTGTACAATCTGACTTGTGGATTTAAAAAATACCACAGTAGAAATTGAAAGCCTTGGTAATGAAAACCATTTCAAAACATCAAATATGCTAAATAATAACATTTTAAACTCTTTGAATGATCATCATGCGAGTGTATAATCACTAAATCATCACGAAAAAAAAAAAAAATCAATTAAAAAAAAAAAAAGCATACGTTACACTCCTGACTACATTCTAATTCAGTTTTAACATTATTACCATGCATTCTCAAAGTTTGATAAAAAGGTAAAATTGTAAATTCAAGATAATATTATTTCAATTGTTCTCGTTTGAGTGAACATGTTGAGACCCATTTGAGACCCATGGAACTAGATTTTATTCCGGTTTCTACGGAGTGAAACGGATGATAGAAATTTCTTGCTACCCTTTAGATAGGACACTAGTCTATAGCAAAGTCCCTCTGCCAGATCTAACTGACCCAGCTACCAATCAGTGCTGGGTGGGCAGGGGGTTTAGAAAAAGAAAAAAAATATCCTTCACCCAGGATCGATCTCAGTCCCCTTGCATGTGAAGTGAGTAGTCTGCCAACTGAGCTATCATGACCCCCTAGAGTGAATATGACTTAAACTTAAATCATTTGGTGTCCTTCCATCAAAGATGGTTCCCAAGATTTGTAAGAATATTGAACGTATTTGTGATCAAATATTCTCTGCTTGAGATCTGTTTTACCTTTTAAAAAACAAGACATGCTTTTCTTTATAAGGAAATCCACGAAAATGACCTCAGCACCAAATATAATAAAAAGGGAATTATTATATCAATTGATAAAAGGTATTATTAATATTACTATCATCAATTAGTCACTAGTCGACTGTGATTCAAAATATCTATCACTGATGTTATTTTTATTTATTTGTAATAATATCTACCAAAAAAGCAAAAGTTTCAATATTAGCATTAGCCTATATGATTAAAATTAAAGTAGAATTAAAATAAGTAGACGATAATATTTCTAAAAAAGAAGGAAAAGGCTAGCCGCACTTAATGACGGCTAGCCTGCCAGTCTAGGCGTACTTAAGTACGTCTAGCCTACCAGTCTAGCCGTACTTAATGACAGTCAGACTGGCTGGCTAGCCGTACTTAATGTCGTGTAGATTGCTTAGTTAGCCGTACTTAAGGATTGGTAGATTATTTATTATGTGCGGTGGCATATTTTGCCTTCGCATGTCTTCACTGCATATTTCGTCAAAACCTTTTTTAACCGGATGTTTTTTCCCCATCACATGGAATTATTTGGGAAAACTGATCTCCGTGATAATACCACTCTACTAATCGATGTGTAACCTCAACCTTTTATAGTTTTGTCTTGATACAATCAATGAGAACTAATCATTTAAAAAATGGCTAAAAACGATAATAAAGAACTGAGTGACGTCAATTTAGTTCTATCTCAAATGGGTAATAGCACTGGTGGTAGGGACTCAGTGGCTGGATAGCACTGGTGGTAGGGACTCAGTGGCTGGATAGCACTGGTGGTAGGGGCTCTATGGCTGGATAGCACTGGCACTGGTGGTAGGGGCTCTATGGCTCAGGGCTGAGAATCTTCCGCCTAAAGGCGGATTTCCGCCTAAATGGTAGTTTATCTCCGCCCATCCAATCACATTTCCTCCTTTTTCAAATTTGCCGTGTCAACATTTTCCTCCAACCCACAAAATCATATTTTGACACCTGTGCTCAGTCTTGTGAAATTTGGTGACAGTCCCGTTTTTATGACGTTGGGCCAGACAGTATGACACCAGATGTCACAATTGACACAGAAGACCAGTAGTGTTCTTTGATTAGTTAGTTGATGGTTGAAGGGGAAGGGGAGGGACAAATGGGTCTGGATTTGTTTCTCCGTTGTAGGTACTTATTGCCTTTTTAATCTCTCTCTCTCTCTCTCTCTCTCTCTCTCTCTCTCTCTCTCTCTCTCTCTGTCTCTCTCTTCTCTCTCTCTCTCTCTCCCCTCTCTCTCTCTCTCTCTCTCTCTCTCTCTCTCTCTCTCTCTCTCTCTCTCTTTCTCTCTTCCCCCCCCCCCTTTTTCCTTTCTATTTCTCGTTTCCTTTACCCCCCTTTTTTTGATATAGAATTCAAAATGTTATATTGGCAGAGAATACTCTCCTCCCCCCCCCTCTCTCTCTCTCTCTCTCTCTATCTATCTATCTCTCTCTCTCTCTTTCTTTCTTTCTTTCTTTCGCAACCATCCATTAAATCATCTGGTATATAGAGATCATATACAGTATTAGAATAAAGCAATGGTGATTGGCTTAGTTTAATCTTATTCATTATGCCTTTGGCAATTTGAGAGATTCTTGGGTTGTATTTATATGCTGAATAACTACTAGGTTTCGGTAACAAAGATACTGTAGCCTGCTTTATAAAGTAAAAATCGAAACAAAACAATACTTTCTGGCCTTTTATTTGAATAACAACATGTGGAAAGGACAAATTCATTAAATGTTTACAAAAAGTAAATTTATATCTAATGATAAGAATGGATTTATACTAGTAAATGTAATATATTACATAATACTAATACAAAACTATGTTCCTGTTATTTTTACACGTTGCTTGTGTTTGATCGATAGACCGAGAAATTTTCCTCCTTTTTGACACATTGCTATTATTATTATCATCACTGAATAAAAAAAAACACTCGCCAAAACCACTACATCAACATCTCTACCGCCACTACTATTACAATCACTACCACATCACCATCCCTACCACCACTACTACTACAAATAGCACCACATAATCCCTACCACCACTACTACTACAGCTACCACCACATCAGCAACCCTACTACCACTACTACAACCACCACAATATCATCATCCCCACCACCACTACTACTACAACCACCATCCAGTGATGCCAAAACTCCGGTTTCACCGGAAAAAACTCCGGTCTGGAGCAAAAAATTCCGGGCTCCGGGCAACTTCCGTCAAATTCCGGTGAGGTCAATTTGCTCCAAGGATACCCCCCCCCCCCCCCTTCCAACCACCACATCATCATCATTACCACTAGTATTACAACCATCATCACCACCACTACTACTGCAACCACCACCACATCATCATCACTACCACTACTACTACAACCACTACTACCACATAATCTTCACGACCTCTACTACTACAACCACCACCACTACATCGTCATTACCACTACTACTACAACCACCACCACCACATCATCATTACCACTACTACTACAACCACCACCACCACATCATCACCACCACTACTACTGCAACCACCACCACATCATCATCATTACCACTACTACTACAACCACCACCACCACCACATCACCATTACCACTACTACTACAACCACCACCACCACATCATCACTACCACTACTACTACAACCACCACAACCACATCATCATTACAGCTACTACTACAACCACCACTACCACATCATCACTACCACTACTACTACAACCACCACAACCACATCATCACTACCACTACTACTACAACAACCACCACCACCACATCATCACTACCACTACTACTACAACCACCACAATCACATCATCACTACCACTACTACTACAACCACCACCACATCACTACCACTACTACTACAACCACCACCACATCACTACCACTACTACTACAACCACCACCACCACCACATCATCACTACCACTAATACTACTACAACCACCACCACAACATCATCATCACTACCACCACTACTACAACCACCATAACCACCACATCATCATCGCTACCAATACTACTACAACTACCACCATCACCTCATCTTCATCACTACCACCACTACTACTACTACAACCACCACCACCACATCATCATCATCACTACCACTGCTACTACAACCACCACATCATCATCACTACTACTACTACTACTGCTAATGCTACTACTATACTACAACAACAACCACTACAATATCATCATCACTACCACTACTACTACAACCACCAGCACCACATCATCATCACGACCAGTACTACTACAACCACCACCACCACATTATCATCACTACCACGACTACTACTACAACCACCACCACATCATCATTACCATTACTACTACAACCACCACTACCACATCATCATCACTACCATTTGTACTACAACCACCACCACCACATCAACATCACTACCACCACTACTACAACCACCACCACAATCATTATCATCACGACCACAACTACTACAACCACTATACCACCACCGCATCATCATCACTACAACTACTACTTCAACCAGCACCACCACCATATCATCATCACTACCACCACTACCTCAACCACCACCACCACCATATCATCATCACTACCACTACAACTACAACATCAACCACTATCACATCTTCATCATCTCTACCACTATTACTACAACCACCAACACCACATCATCCTCACTACCACCAGTACTACAATCTCTACCATTAGGTTTTGGCGCTTTACTTCATTTGGAATAAGGAAATTTTGGGATTGTAATTTGCAATGTGTTTATGTATCATAATATACACTGTAATTCTAATCAGTTATCTATTTAGAACTATACAATATGTAAGCACAATGCCAAATATCGTTCCAATTCCTTTTTTTTTTGTACGCGGAAATTCCTCTTTCGGCGTTGAAATTCCTACGAGTGGTGGCTGAAACTCCTGTGAGCCAAATTCAAAGTTGGCATCTCTGCACCATCACATCATCTCTAAGACCACTACTACTACAATTACCACCACTTCATCATCCCTACCACCACCACTACCAGATCACCCTACCACCACCACACCATCATCCCTAGCACCACTACCACAACTACCATCACATTATCTACTACTACAACCACCACCACATCATCAACCCTACTACCACTACTTCAACCACCACCACATCATCATCCCTACCACCACTAATATTACCACCTCCATCACACCATCATCCCTACCATCACTACTACTGCAACCACCACCACACCATCATCACTACCACCTCTACTGCTACAACCACCACCACATCATCAACCCTACTACCACTACTACAACCATCACCTCATCATCATCCTACCACCACTACTACTACAACCACCACAACATCATCCCTCCACCACATCACCATTCCTACCACAGCTACCACAACCACCACCACACAATCATCCATACGACCACTACTACTACAATCACTACCACATCATCCCTACCACCGCTATTACTACAACCACCACCACATCATCGTCCTACTACAACCACCAAATGTTGTAATTACACTTTCAACTTTTGAAATTCCACCGAGTTGTATCAGAAATTGCTGAGATAAATCTTGGATCGCATCTCAGTAAAAATTTTAGTGAATTCAAATTTATAGGTTATGGTCGCATGGATGGGTCATGATCTTCACGATGAAAAATTTCCTCCTTTTTAGTGACCAGTCATTCTCACCCTGATGGCTGGGTAGCGCTGGTGGTAGGGGCTCAAAGGCCAATAGCGCTGGTGGTAAGGACCCAGTGGCACATAGCACTGGTGGTAGGGACTCAGTGGCTTGATAGCACTGGTGGTAGGGACTCAATGGCTAATAGCGCTGGTGGTAGGGGCTCAAAGGCTAATAGCGCTGGTGGTAAGGACTCAATGGCACATAGTACTGGTGGTAGGGACTCAATGACAATGGCTAATAGAAATAATAGTAATAGCGCTGGTGGTAGTGGGAGGGACTCAGTGGCTAATAGCACTGGTGGTAGGGACTCACTGGCTCATAACACTGGTGGTAGGGTCTCTATGGCTGGATAGCACTGGTGGTAGGGACTCAGTGGCTAATAGCACAGGTGGTAGGGTCTCTATGGCTGGATAGCACTAGTGGTAGGGACTCAGTTGTTAAAAACACTGGTGGTAGGGGCTCAATGGCTAATAGCACTGGTGGTAGGGGCTCAATGGCTAATAGCACTGGTGGTAGGGACTCAGTGGCTAATACTAATAGCGCTGGTTGTAGGGACTCAGTGGCTAATTGCACTGGTGGTAGGGACTCAGTGGCTAATAGCACTGGTGGTAGGGACTCAATGGCAAATAGCACTGGTGGAAGGGACTCAATGACTAATTGCGCTGGTGGTAGGGACTCATGGCTAATTGCGCTGGTGGTGGGGACTCGGTGGCTAATAGCACTGGTGGTAGGGTCTCTATGGCTGGATAGCAACTGGTGGTAGGGACTCAGTAACTAATTGTACTGGTGGTAGGGACGCAATGTCTAATAGCACTGGTCGCAGGCAGGAACTCAATGGCTGATACTGATAGCTCTAGTTAGGGACTCAATGTCTGATAGTTCTAGTGGTAGGGACTCAATGTCTAAAACTAAAAGCACTGGTGGTAGGGACTCAATGACTGATAGCACTAGTGGTAGGGACTCAATGGCTGATGGTAGGGATCAAAGGCTAATTAACACTGGTGGTAGGGGCTCAGTGACCAATAGTGCTGGTGGTAGGGACTCAATGGCAAATAGCACTGGTGGTATAGACTCAATGGTTAATAACATTGGTGGTAGGGACTCAGTGGCTAATAGCGCTGGTGGTAGGGACTTACTGGCTAATAACACTGGTGGTAGGGACTCAATGTCTACAAAATCACTGGTGGTAGGGACTCAGTGGCTAATAGCACTGATGGTAGGGACTCAATGTCTACAAAATCACTGGTGGTAGGGACTCAGTGGCTAATAACACTGGAGGGACTCAATGTCTACAAAATCACTGGTGGTAAGGACTCAGTGGCTAATAGCACTGATGGTAGGGACTCAATGTCTACAAAATCACTGGTGGTAGGGACTCAGTGGCTAATAACACTGGAGGGACTCAATGTCTACAAAATCACTGGTGGTAAGGACTCAGTGGCTAATAACACTGATGGTAGGGACTCAATGTCTACAAAATCACTGGTGGTAGGGACTCAGTGGCTA
>NC_088367.1:18963008-18965508 GCF_034508935.2 Berghia stephanieae
GGGAGGGGGGGGGGGGGAGGGCTAGTGCGCAAAAATGCTGAAAAAATAGACGGAGGATGTGGGGTGGGGGGGGGGGGGGTATTTGATACAGTAGAGTAATACAGTAATACCAGAGCGATGCAGTGCGTCACATTTGTCAGAAATTGTATTTTACAAACGACGTGAGTCGCCCACCCTGTCGCTCGCTCACTCCTTAAAATACTTTAATCTAATATATTAGACGATTAAATTACAACGCGCTCTCATAAATTATACTTTTTCTATGAACGTAAAACAATGTTATGAAAAAGGCGTGCAATTAAACAAGCTACACAGCAATTATTTCAGGCGGCTTAACGATCGAGATCAAAGGGCAAACCGCCGCAATTCTTGGAAGGCAAAGTAAACATAAATTTTCGAAGATAAAGAAAAACGGTGTATTGTTTTACCATCAGCCGACTTGACTATCTATATCTCCTCTCTTGAACTGTGCAGTATTTTAGACTGTAATTTATCGGTTATTTGTAGCAACTGCTTTATTCGTAAGAAAGGTATGTTCGACATTTCAAAGGGAAATTACTCTGCAATAACTTATTCTTTGATTCCAAGGTTTGTTTCGGTTCGGGCTTGAATTCGGCATCTTGTTTGTGTTAAAATACATTTATTCTTTATTACATTTATTGGCACGGCTGTTATTATTATTATCTTTCAAATCACCGAGATGTATGTATATGTATTTAATTCCCATTGGGATTAAATAATCGTTGTAGACTATGTCTGAATTTCCCTCCCCTCCCCACCCCTCTCTCTCTCTCTCCCTCTCTCTCTCTCTCTCTCTCTCTCTCTCCCTCTTTCTCTCTCTCTCTCTCTCTATTATATATATATATATATATATATATATATATATATAATCTATCAATCTATCTATCTTTCAATCAATTAATCTATTTATCTACGTCTCTTTATCTTTCTACTACATCTCAATTAATCTGACTTTCTATCCATCTCTCTACTCTCTCTCTTTCTCTCTCTCTCCCTCTCCCTCCTCTCTCTCTCTCTCTCTCTCTCTCTCTCTCTCTCTCTCAAATTTGATATATGAGCAATCGCCTCCGGAAAAGTCAATTTTAAAGTTGTTTTCCTTTAAAGAATAAATAAAAACACATTTTGAAAACTAATCTTTTGTCATTTAACCAGTTTAACTGTAGTACTCTGGGAACGACTCCTATTAATTTAATAATTTGGCCAGGAAACTCGTCCTTCAAACATCGATCAATTTGAATGACTCTCATTTTGGTAAAAAAAAAACAAACCCAAAACAACAATTCTCAAACCTGGGACCTCGCGAGATCTTTTAAAGTACTCCCAGGTTTGAGAGTTTTTGCAAAAAAATGAGGGTCATTTAAATCGATCGATAAAATATAATAATATTATGAAGGACGAGTTTTCTGGCCAAATTCTTAACTACACCTGTCATTCCACAATGCATCAGTTGACTGGTCAAGTTAAAGAAGCCATATCCATCCTCCTACTCACCAAAACATAAAACCAAACTTAACCAAGTTGCAGATTCTTTAACTCTCTCCTTACCAGCCATTTTCAGGATTTTCCCCAAATCTTCACACACAACAAACACAAAAAAATATTTTTTATCACTCAAACACAATAGCAGTAAAGTTCTTGCGATAAATAAATTCTTTAGCAAAACATGCACTACAACACACTGTTCATTTTCTTTAAATGTTATGATGTACAAAAGAAATTTGAAAAAGAAAAATGTTGGTTGTATCGTAACGAATGTGACGATTTTCCTATAGTTGGTAAAGGCGAGGGTTATACCATTCATACAAATTATCCCTCTGACGTAATCGATTTGAAGAACTGGGTCACATAATGATATACCAGGTCCTGCGTTTTTAATGGTTGTATTTATGGTGTTCCGTCATCAGGATCTCAGATTAAGAAACAAAAAAAACCTACCCCCCCCCCCTCTCTCTCAACCCAACCCCCCCCCCCCCTCCCAAAATAAAAAAAATCCCCCAACAACAACAGCAATAACAACAACAACAACAACAACAGGAAAACAGAAAAACAACAAATAAAAAATCCAACAAAAAACAAAACAACCCCCCCCCCCCCCGCCCAAAATAGCCCCAACAAAACAATGACCAACCCCCCCCCAAAAAAAAAAAAAAAAAAAAAAAAAAAAAAAAAAAAACAAATAAAAAAGCAAAGGAAAAACAAAACAAAATAACCCCAACAAAACAAAGCACAAACAAATAGAAACAAAACAAAACAACAATATACAAAAAAAAAAAAATAATCAAAGCAAACACTATTAATTTAAAGTGTTGAGAGCATTGTATGTAGTTACTGTGGATAGACTCTAAGATAATACAATAATATTTATTTTCTTTCATTGTAGAATTTATGACATGATGTAGGCTACTAAAATTTAGTTTTGAGCATTTGGCATGTTGAAAGACAGTTAAACATTTTAAAAAAGAAATGGCTAAAGAAAGAA
>NC_088367.1:18970508-18995508 GCF_034508935.2 Berghia stephanieae
TTTTGGGATTATGTTGACTAGTTTGCACACCATAGTGGCGAATCTTACAGATGGTTTCACAGTCCGCATTGTCAAACGCTTTTTCATAATCAACTAAGTTGATGTACAGAGGACAATTCTATTCAAAAGGCTGCTCAATTATGATCCGTAAAGAAGTGATTTTATTTTTAAAAAATACAGGTCAATGATGTTACCAAGGATGTACTCATTTTAAACCTGAGTATTCCGAGGACTCAACTTTTCCCCCTCTCACAGCGGACTCAAACCTCTCTCTCTCTCTCTCTCTCTCTCTCTCTCTCTCTCTCTCTCTCCCTCTCTCTCCCTCCCTATCTCCCTCTTTCTCTATTTCTCTCTCTCTTACACACACACACACACACACATATACACACACATATTATAAATATATATATATATATTATATATATATATATATATATGTATATAGAAAAAGCTGTATATATATATATTATATATATATATATATATATATATTTTTATATATTACTCTCTCTCTCTCTTCTCTCTCTCTCTCTCTCTTCTCTCTTCTCTCCCCTCTCTCCTCCTTCTCTCCTCTCTCTATTCTTCTTCTTCTTCTTCTTCTTCTTCTTCTTCTTCTTCTTCTTCTTCTTCTTCTTCTTCTTCTCTCACCGCTCCCCGACACACCCTCACCTTCTTGGAATCTGTCTATGACCCATCCATGCATCCATCCATCCATCCATCTAGCCAACCAATCAACAGCTACTACCCGTCGTCTCTCTAATGTATCTTCCTAATTCCCCAACAAACAAAACAAAGCTCTCCTATCCCATTATGCTTTTCTCTTTCATGAGTCGTGGGAAAATAGAAACAAGAAACAAGACCCATCTGTTTTACCGATTCCCCCCTAACCACAACCCAAAACAAACGGATGACTTTGGTGAAAACCAAAACAATTAAATTACTTTCTTAGCTTTTCTCACTCCTGTCATCCACCGCTGGTCATTTCCCAGTCGTTCGTCCATCCATCCGTCCATCCGTCAATCCGTCCATCCTAACATTCCTCTAATTGTCTCCCCCTTTTGTTGTTCTCAGGGTGCCAAATTTCATGTTTTGGCATGCGTCATTTAATCCGAAAAATGGCTCCGTTTCTGCTACACCTGAGCGATTACATCGCTCTGTTGTGCCCAGGTGTTATCTCGATTTTGGCTTCTGAAATTTAAGATGATTTAAAACATTCGCCATTGTTTGACACGACAAGGAGTGTAGTTATTATATGTACTATGATACCTATTGGTTCTTATTCGTTTGACCTGTTTGTACAAGATTTATTGGTAGGTGTTTTTCTTCAATACATTTGTGGATTGTCACTAGTATGATGATGATGATGATGATGATGATGATGATGATGATGATGATGACGGCGATGGTGGTGGCGGTTTTGATGATGATGATGATGATGATGGTGATGATGATGATGATGATGGTGATGATGATGATGATGATGATGATGATGATGATTATCTGAAGAAAGAGCAGTAGGAAGAGAGGTACGAAGATGAGGAGTAAGAGAAGAAGGAGGAAGAGGAGGAGGATATGAGAAGAAGAAGAAGAAGAAGAAGAAGAAGAAGAAGAAGAAGAAGAAGAAGAAGAAGAAGAAGAAGAAGAAGAAGAAGAAGAAGAAGATAATGATGGCGATGAAGAAGAAGAACAATAAGAATAAGAAGAAAACTTTTGTTCACCATTTTTGGACTTTTTAAAGACAACTGTTAAAAATATCAATAAATAATCGTTTTGTTAATTCAACAATTTTCATGTTATCAGTTAGACTTTGTTCAATCTATCTTTAGGCTTTTATTCAACTTATCTGTCGACTTTTACATTTCAGAGACCAGGCGTGTTTTTTTTTATCCACGATAATATGATGTCATAAATGAACATCATAATAATATAAATTTCGTTTGGTGGTGCTCCGCGACTTTTGAACACTTTATTTACGAACACTAATGGACGACACTCAAGAGAGAGAGAGAGAGAGAGAGAGAGAGAGAGAGAGAGAGAGAGAGAGAGAGAGAGAGAGAGAGAGAGAGAGAGAGAGAGTTAAAGTTGCATTGTGGCTTTATGGTACACAATTTGTCACTAAGTGTCTACCGTCGTACGAAACAGAATCTTACAAGAAACATCAGTGTCTGATTCAACTCTCTCCTTACCAGATATTTTTAGAATTTACCCCGAAAATTCACTCCCATCCAACACAAAAATAGACTTTTCTTACTCAAACAAAAAAGTAACAATGAACTCTACAACACAGTGTTTAGTATTTATAGCTGTAATCAAGGCATTATTTTTAATTTTGTGATGTATAAGAGAAATCAGAATTAGAACATTGTTGGTTGTATCGTAACGAATGTGACGATTTTCCTATAGCTGGTAAGGAGAGGGTTAAAAATTTGACAGAGGCAGGTAATATCAATAGAGTTATGAAGAAAAATAGAAAGCTCATAGCAGACGATGATGTCAAGGAGATCGAACAGATGTTTAACCCTCTCCTTACCAGACATTTTCAAGATTTTCCCCAAAACTTCATACCCAACTAACACAAAATAGATTTTTTATCACTCAGACATAATAGCAGTAAAATTCTTGCGATACATAATTACTTTAGCAAAACATGCTCTACATACAACACTCTGTTCATTTTCTTTAAAATTTAATGATGTGCAAAAGAAATTTGAATAAGAAAAATGTTGGTTGTATCGTAACGAATGTGACGATTTTCCTGTAGTTGGTAAGGAGAGGGTTCAGAATCAACTGGAACAATCATTGCTTGAAGCTGATAGGACTGTTCCAATATATGTCCTCCAAGTGTCCACATAAGTTAAATCTCTTTCCCTTACAAACGTCATGAGGTCGTAGAAGCTATGGAGCCCAATAACCTTTAAATCTGTGAGGAATTTGGGAATGGCATTTTTCAAAACTATCAGGAAGAACGTGGCTTTTAAGAAAAGACAATATTAACACTTTCCTGATGAAGATAACTTCTTCGTTTCGTGTCCGGCAAGTGAGCTGAGACATCCCGCACGATGTACAGAGTCGATACACTTTTCGATGCCATAGGCTGTTTGCTGCCGCCTCCCTGAGGCTGGGATACGCGGACGACTGGGCACTCGTTACTCAGAGTAAAAGAGGAGACACCGGGTGACTGCGAATCGGCTTCGAGGAGCTGCCTCACGGCCAGTGCGCTTCATCGGTGGGGTCTTTCTACCTGTCCAACATGTACCCGCTGTGGGCAAGAACCTGAGACGGCAGAGCATCTAGTCGAACGGTGTGTTGTGACGATGTTACCCGGCGGGTTTGCGACGGTGCACGAATGCGGACCAGACTTTGCTGATTGGGTCGATCGTCATAACATAGTAGTGTGAAAACCATAAGAGGCTGCTGCTGTCGCCCGATGTCTCCACAACTTGGCATTAACTTGGACACGTGATGGACAAGGAGGTCATGGATGACTTAGGACTATGGAGACGTGGATGAAGAAGACAATTGAACTAGAACCCCTGATGATTGGGTTCAGGACACGGAGGGAGGCCAACACCAATGCTGAAGACAGAATAACATGGAGGAAGATTACAATTTGTTCTATGACGAAACATGACTTATTTAGGTCCTTCACTCTCACTGGAACAGCAGAGGCGTTTGACGAATCTCTCTATTTTGTCGGGCTTTATGCCACGTTCTCACCTTCTCTCCACGTTAAGCCTTCAATTTTTAGACCTTCTATCAATGCCCTCATACAGCTATTCCTAGACGCCCTCCTCTCTTCCTCGTTCCCTGCAGGCTCTTACAGTAATATTTGTTGCAGGCCTTCTCATGGTGTGGCCCAGTCATATTTCATCTCCTCTTCTTATTTTCTACTCTAATTCTTCTTAGCCTGTCATTTCCCATTTATTAAGAGGTAGGTCTTTCGTCAGAACAGATCATGTGGACGAAAGATGAGAAACAGTCAACTAAACGTATTCGCAATTTTAAAATGGATTCTCAACATCAGTATGGGCCTTCCTGGAGGAGGGAATACCTCAAAATGCCTCTTTGAAATATGTGATGTCATGGCGTCTGGAGACTGGGACCAGAGGTCAGATGGATTTCGTATTTTGTTTGAAAACTAAACACTGATAATGATATGCTTGATTTACATACACTATTCCCTCTCCTCCCTCAAATAGATTTCTATTCTACAAGTTTCAGAAGCTGTTGAAAGTTAAGTTGGAAATGAAAATAATTGGAATATTTCGACATGTTTGAGTGTTAAAGACAAATCTCTTAACATTAACTGTCAAATCAACCCTTTTCATCCCACCCCCCCCCCCCCCCCCCCCCCACACACACACATACAAACACAGACACACGCAGGCACTCAAGCTTACACACATACACATGTGTGCATATATGCGCATATGAATACATTTTAAGTCCTTGATGGAGGGTGCGGGAGGGGGAGGGGGTGGGGGGGGGGGGATAAAGGGAGGTGGCTCTTTATCACTCAGCAGAAATGTATAATAAAACAAAATAAATAGGAGAGTCGACCACCATTGGGAAAGGTGATCAATTACTTTTACCTAAACAATGTTTCCAATTTTCTTTACCAAAAATAAATTTCCAAAAATATTCACTTTCTTTCGGTTAGACAGTTACACGTTCACTATTGTTTCTTACAAATAATAACATAACTTTATTATAGGTACTCAGTAATGAAATCAGTCTCGGTTGTTACATTGTAGTTTGTTGAATTTGGCACAGGAACCCACTGTGACGTATTACAGTTCGCTATCCATCACCAGCAGTATGGGTTACGGCATATCAATAACTTGCGTTTATGTTGGTGTTGTAAAACGATAGGATGCCAGGGTTGTTGAAATGTTTACGACAATGCCACAAGAATGGAAAGGAAAACAATGCATGGGGCGAACGGTATCAAAGGAAATGTTAGAGTATTTTATCGATAAAACACGACAACTTATGAGTCTAGCCCTGTTCTCTTTATCGTCTCGTTCTTGTGCTACATTTTAAAATATTAGTACAGGCAGTTTTAAAAAAAAAGAACGAGAAGAGTATAGTGGAATAAATAATTGGCTGAATAAACAAAATACATTACACACACACACACACACACACACACACATATATATATATATATATATATATATATATATATATATATATATATATATATATATATATATATATATAGAATTGAATCGTGTTTGATACAAATATGGTACGAAAAGTGCTCGACATGCAGTAATGGAGCGAATTATTATTACTAATTATTATTATTATTATTAATAATAATAATAATAATATATATATATATATATATATATATATATATATATATATATATATATATATGTGTGTGTGTGTGTGTGTGTGTGTGTGTACTGCATATCTATCTATCTATCTATCTATCTATCTATCTATCTATTAATTTATCCATTTATCTATCTATCTGTCCATCTATCTATATGTCTATGTATCTATATATCTATCTGTAGATCTATCTATCTAAATATCTATCAATATATCTATATATCTATTATATAGATTAATAGATAGATAAATAGAGATAGATAGATAGATAGATAGATTGATAGAATTTTAGATTGATAGATAGATATATAGATACATAGACAAATACATAGACAGATAGATAGATAAATGGATAAATAAATAAATAGACAGATAGATAGATAGATAGATAGATAGATAGATTGATAGAATTTTAGATGGATAGATAGATAGATATATAGATACATAGACAAATACATAGACGGATAGATAGATAGATAAATGGATAATAAATAAATAAATAGATAGATAGATAGATAGATAGATAGATAGATAGATAGATAGATAGATACCAAAAACAAATATGCCTTTTGCGCCACGATATCATAAGACATCGTCGCCTCGGCATTCCACGAAGGAATATAGATAATTCATCAAACAAGATGTCTGATGTCAACAGGAATCACCCATGTTGTCCAAGTGAGCAAATAGGATTCAATAGTCGTAACGTCACTTCCTTCCTAATGACGCATGGTAACTTAGCAACACTGGCTCTAAACTATCGGAACAATGGCTGACGCCGTATGAAATATTTCTCCGTCGAGCATAAAAGCTTATTCAGAGTGGAAAAAAAAACACATAAACTTGATCATGTTTTGACTTTTACACATTCTGATCACAAGGCATATGAAAAGTTCTAGCCAGATTGAAGAATAAAAAGCAATGATTTTCTTTGTTTAGAACCAAGATGGCCGCCGTTGCCAGGCGGCGTGACATCAGACTACTGAATCCAATTGGGGGTTAATAATCTTGCTCAAGCAAAAAAAAACGAAAGTGCCTGAAGCGGGGCTCGAACCCGGGCCATCCGGATCACAGTGCAATGCCTTAACCACTCGGCCACTTCGCCCCCAGAGAGATACAAATTTAGATAAATATTATAGATATATAGATCGATAGATATGTAGATAGCTGGATAATCGTATAGAAAGACAAAAAGAAAGAAAGATAGATGGATAGTCTAGATAAATAAAATCGAAATTTAAAAAGTGAGTCGATTTCTTCAACTTTGTTTCACGTCATCAGACCAGAGCGGGGATTTTCGGGAATTTATAAAAATAATATGGTTAAAATTGCATCACTATGAAGATGATCGCTGTCAGTATATTATGGACATGAATAGAAATGGTAGAACTTGACTCAATTTGTAACCCATCGCCACAAAAGACCATTATATCTGGACGGTTTAGATAGTGAATATCTTATTATATATTTGGAAAATTGGAATTTTTTGTAATACCAAGGCTCCGAAACCCCCGGACCAACTTTTGCATGGTGTTTACAATACGCTTCAACAGTCGTAACGTCACTTCCCTCGTAATGACGCATCGTAACTTAGTAACTGGCTCTAAACTATCGGAACAATGGCGGACGCCCTTATGAAATATTTCTCCGACAAGCATAAAAGCGTAACCAGAGGAAAAAAAACAAACATTATAAATCTGATCATGTTTTGACTTTTGCACATTCTGATCACAAGACATATGAAAAGTTCTAGCCAGCATGAAGAATATAAAGTACAGATTTTATTTGTTTAGAACCACGGTGGCCGCCGTTGCTGGGCGACGTGACATCAGACTATTGAATCCAATTGGCATGAAGATGGTCTGCCTGTATCATGAGATTGGTTAGACATTGTGATGATTTTATCGAAAAATCAAATTTGTTTCGTAAAATCCCATCGAAAACAGACGCCATCATTTTTAGCACGTGATCTATGTGTCAACCATCCGGTTAGCGAGTATGACAATGAGGTAGGGGTGCTTGCATTGAATTGATACCAGTTTGTGGTTCATTTCATTATATTCTGAATATGATTAATTTCTTAAAATGTATATCAACCGCATTCCACTCTTAACATTGGGAAAGAATTCCACGATTATTGAACGAAATAATAAGATATCAAATGAAGGAAATCTCTTTCCGCCCCCCCCCCCCCCTCGCCCCCCCCCCCTCCCAATATAAAAAGAGAACTGTGTCGTCTTCCGAAGTCGAAAAATAATATATTGTCTACTAAGGCAATAGAAATTGAGCTCAGATTTTATTCAACACTTGACTCATAAACTTTGATAAAAATTGAGTTGATCGACTTCTCATCGCGTTCATTGAAAGAACAATAATAATAATTGAGCGTTTATAGAGCGCAATATCACACTAAACGTGCTCAAATCGCTTTACAAAGGGTCGCTGGCCAACAGCAACACTTAACATGTAGCACGGGACATAATGCCTTTTTGGGCGTAATTACAATTTTTTTCGGACAGAGACAACGCTGTTAACGACCAGGTACTCATTTTACACCCGAGTACGGTGAGAGAATATTAGTAAAGAGCTTTTTCCAAGGACTCAACTATGCGCCGAGGGAGGCTCGAACCATGGACCTTTCGATTCGAAAGCGAGTGTCATACCACTAGACCACATAGCCGCAAGCTATGTTTATAAAAAAGATTCAAAATGAATATGAATCATTAAAGAGCTAAATAGTAAAATGACACGTAACATCCCTGAGCTTTTCGACTTTAAATTCATTGGTCATTATCTGGTTCATCCCAATAATATAATACCAGATTGAAAATTTGAGCTTTTATACAGCGCAATATTCACTAAACATGGTCAATGCGCTTTACAAGAGGTCCCTGGCCAACAGCAACACTTAATTAACACGTAGGACAAGATATGATGCCTGTTAGCCGATTTTACAAACTTTTTTTTCAGAGAGAGAGAGAGAGAGAGAGAGAGAGAGAGAGAGAGAGAGAGAGAGAGAGAGAGAGAGAGAGAGAGAGAAGCTGTTTACAGCCAAGTACTCATTTTACACCTGAGCACGGTGAGTAAAGAGCCTTTTCCAAGGACTGATTCATGCGCCGCTCAGAGCCGGACTCGAACCCAGGACCTTCCGATACGAAGGCGATTGAGAGGCTTGAGGGGAAAATAATAATATGTCACATTTTTAACTTTGATATTTTTTTTGTATTCGCTTCATTGAATTTTGTGTTTCAAATTGAGCACAATCTTTTTTTTATAATTCACCATTTTATCATAATATTATAGTAGTATTTAATGTGATGGCTTGCTGGTGGGGGAATATATGAAAGATTGCGAAGGGCGTTGAGCAAGATAAATCAGTCGTAATGCCCTATACAAATGTTCATATTTCAATGCCCATATCTAACGTGTCAAAGTCAAAGTCTCAAAACCATCGATAACTTCTAAGAAATCTCAGATTTGATGGGGTTTTTTTTTTTTTTGGTGGACAAGTTTGAGGATCCTCTCAACTGGTAGAGCACTCTCTTTACACGCAACGGACTGAGATCGATCCCGGGTGCCGTCGAATTTTTTTTCTGACCCCCCTCCTGTCCACCCAGCAGTGCATTGGGTAGCTGGTTCTGTTAGATCTGGCGGAAAGTACTTTACGATAGACTAGGGTCCTATCCAAAGGATAGCATGTTATTGTTATGTCCATTACACGCTATAGATAGCAGGAAAAAATCTAACTCCATGGGACTAATGGCTCTGAAGGATTACTTAGAGGGGGGGGGGGGGGCTCTAAATCTATTGATGCAATGCGTTTAGTCTAAAAACTTACAACATCCGCCAGCCGGATATATCGTACCAACACCAAAACTGTGTTTACCTTTAACCGTTTATAGTCTGATTAATACATTTAAGTCTTACATACTATTCATAAAAATGGCTGGCTAAAAAAAAACAACAACCAATAACAAAGCGTTGAATGACGTCAAATCCGTTCCCTCTATTGACATTTGGAAGTAAAAATGAGTATTCTTACCCAAAAGTAAAAGAAAGCTTTCTGTCAATGTTCAGCGATGACCCCCCCCCCCCCCCCCCCCCCCCCCCCCCCCCCCCCCCCCCTCCCACCCCCCTTTCACACCAGTATAGGAATGATTTCATTTGGAAACTAAATATTATGATGAGGCAGGTACAAAGCGATAAAACCAACTGGGTAAACTTCAAAAGGTAGCCGGTCGTTATCACCCTCATTCAACCATTCGACATCAACATCGCCATTAGCAGCTGCAGCAGAAGAAGAATTACCACAACTACTACTATCATCCCCACTCCCTAAACAACTACAAGAGGAACAACAGCAGCAGTAGCAGCAACAGCAGCATCAGCATCAATATCGGCAGCAGCAGCAGCAGCAGAAAAACTCATCATTATAAAAGCAGCGGTCAAGAAGTCATCAGGGTTATTATGTAGAGAGAATCTGTATAGCCCTTTGTGGCCGTTCCACCACACCCTGGACTTCAAAGGGGAATAATCGTGATATTTCCCCCCACTAACCCAGGGGCCTTAACTCTATTCCATCATTCATCATCTACATCATTGTAGTCCTGAATAACGCTTGTCGTGTATTATATTATAACACCAACCGCTGATATATATATATATCTCTCTCTCTCTCTCTCTCTCTCTCTCTCTCTCTCTCTCTCTCTCTCTGCTTGTTTGTTTGTCTCTCACTGTGTGCCTGTGTGCGTATCCGTCTGTCTGTCTGTCACACACACAAACAAACAAACAAACAAACATACTTATGGTATCATGGGCTCCAAATTGGCTCGTTATCTTTTGCCTTCAATTTCAAGCGATGTTAAGAGTGGTTTATGACTGGATGAGTGATAATAATCACAAAACTCTAATTCTGGAGTTGTGACCTTGGTGGGTAAGGTACACATTACCCCACCCGACCCGGTTCTGATATGAACCTGTCCATAGGCAGTGACGGGGATGTAAAAGTTTTAAAAGGACGCCAAACAGGCGATTTGCACTGTATCAAAATGGAACATTAATGAAGGATAAAATAAGCATTCTAAAGCGAGATGAGACTGGTGTAAATGCGAATGACCATATTTAATGTAACCATCCAGCAAATAGGGATTGAGCTTTTTTTGAGATTTTTTTATAAAGCGCAATATCCACTAAATGTGCCCAAAGCGCTTTACAAGGAGTCCCTGGTCAACAGCAACATTTAACATGTAGGACGGGACATGCCGCCTGTTAGGCGATATTACAATTTCTCGGACAAAGACAACGCTGTTAACGGACAGGTACTCATTTTATACCTGAGTACGGTGAGAGAATGTGAGTAAAGATTCTTTTCCAAGGACTCAACTATTCGCCGAGCGCGCGGCTCGAACCCAGGACCTTCCGATCCGAAAGTGGGTGTCATACCACTAGACCACATTATACCTATCACTGCTAGCTAAGACATTATGTTTATTTTAATAAAATGGAACAACCAAAATCTTACAAAATCACGATCAAACACGTATGTGTAAGACAAGTCCCGTTTCAATAACAATGTATTGCGTGTTATATTGTTATGGGTACACATTAATGGAGGCAGCTGTTGTTATGGTTGCACTGTTGGGTCTTGTTTGACATTCTATAACTTCACTGCTTTATTGAAATGTCGAAATTTGAGTCTTCTCGCTAAACAAACTATTAGCTTTTCCCCACGATAACAATAATAATCTCATTTTGTAAAAATTCTCAGGTTTTTTTTAACTTTGAAAATGAGTATAGAGTTTCATTACCTCTATTATCCGTGCTTTCTCTCGCATGCAATTCAGTGTTATATTTGTTATATCTTTATATCAGTCGAACTGTTTAGCTTATAATGTATTCTTAACTAATTGAATCAGTAACAGCTATCTATCTATCTATCTATCTATCTATCTATCTATCTATCTATCTATCTATCTATCTATCTATCTATCTATCTATCTATCTATCTATCTATCTATCTATCTATCTATCTATCTATCTATCTATTAATCTATCTGATCTATCTATCTATCTATTATTATCTATCTATCTTCTATCTATTATTTACTTCCACTTTTCTATCTATCTATCTTATCTATCTTCATCTTCTACTATCTATCTATCTATCTATCTATCTATCTATCTATCTATCTATCTATCTATCTATCTATCTATCTTCTATCTATCTATCTATCCATCTTCTATTCTTCCATAACTCCTTTCTTATATTCTTATCTATTTTCCTCTGTCGTTACCTCATCTACTATATTTTATCTATTCACGTATCTCTTCTATCGCAACCGCTTCTATTTTATTATTTCCTTTTAGTCTCCTACTAATCTGTCTAATCATCCAATCTTCCAAGACATATGTTTTACGTCAAAAACCATAACAAGATATCTTTACAACAGATGCCTAACGTAACTAAGAAAACAGTTCCGTTGTCTTGTAAAGTAATTGAAGGAACATCAATACCGACCCCCAATGACAAAAGAACATTTAAAATAAAGATTTAGATTTGATAAGAAAACTTTTACTCCATTTGTTGACCTATTCCTCTAAAGGATGACATATAAGCTGTCAAGAAGTATCTTCTTTGAAAATTTATTTTGTAATATTATTATCTTGTTTGAGACTTTTTGACGAGATTTAGGGGTTAACTGACTTAATCCATCTCTATATTAGGAGAGATTTGTTTTCTGGCCATGATAAGAATAAAATGTTTTGTCGGTGTAGTCGAGAATATCTCCACAATGCCATTGTCGGAATGGCTTGATGGGTGGCCGGAATGAGCCGGGTGAACCAAAAAAACAAAAAACAAAAAAAACAAAAAAACAAACCCGAAAAAGAATTAAATTGAAAACAAAACAAAACCAAGCAAATAAAAAAAAATAAATAAAAACAAACAAAAAAACAAACAAAAACAAACAAACAAAACAACAACAAAAAGAACCCAAAAAAAACAAAAACAAAAACAAAAACAAAACAAAACAAAAACGAAATATATAGAACAAACATGATTAAGCAAACAAACTTTAAGTACTCAGCCCCCTCCCAAACCCCCTCCCCTTCCCCCCCCCCCCCCCCCCAAAAAAAAAAAAACAAAAAAAAAAAACAAAAAAAAAAAAAAAAAACAACAAAAAACAAAAACAATAAAAATAAACGAACAATTAAGAACCCCCTCCCCCACCATCCTTCCAAAGAAATTAAAAAACAAAACAAAAATAAAATAAAACCAACACGGGTAGTGGGAGAGGAAGGTTAATCCTATTAATATGTTGATATACAAGGTAAAAGTATGGCACAAGATCGCCTACGCGAGAAGGACCTCAGAATAGAATTGGTGAAAGCTGCCGAAGCATTTTAATCGGGGAATAGTGCTCAAGTCAAAAAGCCAGTCTTTCGAGAACGTGATGCAGTCACCAAAAAGCAAAAATCACCAATAAGCCACATCTTGCAACCAAAATCAAAATGGCCGTGTGCAAATTTTAAACTTTCGCCTGTTTGAGACGATTGAGTCAGAGTTGGAAGAGTCTAATAAAACGTTTTCCCACAATGAGAATTGTAAATAATAATAATAATAATAATAATAATAATAATAATGACGATGATGATGATGATGATAATAATTGTTGTGTTTTTGACGGGCCTCCAGATTAATATTGTGGAATCACTCAACTCAGAAGCGTTAAGTGATATGTGAGAGAACAGTTTATTAATGTGTATAAGTTAGAGTATATACAAATATATCGTAACAACATTTTAAGAAGGAAAAATAGTATAAGTAACTCAACTATGAAAAGTAAGGAACAAAGAGTGCATCCTTCTCTAGGGCATGCCACTCTGATATTTGTTAAGCACAAATAATATTTTAACGATGGACTTAATGAATAATAACTAATTAAGCTGTAACTAAAATGAATTAGCTAATAACTAAGGGGAGCAACTCTTTCCTAGAGTAACTCTATGTGTAAGTCCATAACACCTCCCTGTTTTGCCTGAGAAGTAGGTTTCGAAGGTTCGAAGGCTAAAATCGATTGGGGAATTTTCTGGTACGACACGATCTTCTCAGTTGGACACGATCCGATTCACGATTCGATTCTGCTCCGGGGGTAGCTGCATTCGATGATGAACACTCACAATAATCACCGATAGGATTAGTAATGAAATCGTCCTCTATGGTATCATTTGCTGAAGCAGATACGTTTTGGCGAGGAAGGTTGTAACGTGGTCTTATTTGTTCAATATGACGCTTCCACGTTGTTCCGTCTCTCTGGAGAGTTACCATGACATGACGTGGTCCCAACACTTTGGTGACAGTTGCGGGAATCCATTTTGCCTCTCTGTCATTTCGATTACCAAAACGTAAGGAATAAATGTGTGTCCCAACTTTATAACGCGTTTTTGTTACACGTGGTTTGGAATTTGAGGTGGACATTGGGCGGAGTGTGTCGATCAATGTGCGAATTTGACGTCCATGAAGCAATTCACTAGGTGACGAGCCAGAAGCTAAAGGTGTGCGACGATATTGCATAAGAAATTGTTGCAAGGCTTGTCTTGGAGGAAAAGACGATTTTCTCAAAGCCTTTTTAAAACTTCCCACAAGTCGTTCTGCTGCACCGTTTGTAGCGGGATGATAGGGAGCTCCAGTGAGATGTTTGATTCCCCTCTCCCTACACCATGTCTGAAATTCGTCAGAAGTGAAGCATGCTGCGTTGTCCGACACGATAGCGTGAGGATAGCCGAAGTGAGCGAAGTCCTCTTCCAGAAGGCTAGTTGTTGCTTTCGTTGACGTCGAACTGGTTGCGTGAATGCATGGGTAATTTGAGTAGGCGTCGACCATTACTAACCAGTTATTACCATAAAATTCACTGCGTGATCGATGTGCATTCGACTCCACGGTGAGTCTGGCGTTATCCATGGATGGTTTGGCTCCTTTGGTGGGTTGTTTTGATGTTCTGCACACGTAACACATCCACGACACGTATTGACGATGTCAGAATCAATACCTGGCCAATATACGATCGTTCGCGCTAATTGTTTCATGCGTTGCATGCCGAAATGACCGTTGTGAAGGATATTGAGGACGTCTCGTTGCAAACTCTTAGGAATAACGATTCTTGATCCGTAGAATAAACATCCATGAGACGTTGACAGCGTGTCCTTCATCTTGAAGAATGGTTTAAGATTGTCCGTTTTGGAATCTGATTTAGACCATTTACGAGTCGTATTTCTCATGACAACGGATATGGTGTCATCTTTAGCGGATTCTCTAGCGATGACTCCGGGGTCAGTAGCTCTTAGCTATTTTCCAACTGTAGAGATTGTAAACACAGTGTTGACATCTTCTCCATCTTCCTCTCTGTCGAAGACTGGGTCGGCACTTGCAGGAAGTCTGCTCAGTGCATCAGCGTTGCCATGGTGAGCTGTCTTACGATATTCAATTCTATAGTCGTACTGACTTAGTGTCAAAGCCCATCTGGCCAGGCGGTTGGCAGCTAAAGCAGGTACTGGTTTTCTTGGACCAAAGAGCGACAATAAAGGCTTGTGATCGGTGACGAGTATGAAATTGCGACCGTAAAGAAATTGATGAAATTTACTCAGCGCAAAAATGATTGATAACGCTTCCTTCTGAATCTGACTGTATCTTCGCTGAGTATTGTTCAAAATTTTAGAAGCATTGGCAATCGGTCTTTCACTACCGTCTGGGAAACGATGGAATAACACGACTCCGATTCCAACATTTGATGCGTCACAAGATATACCCACGTCGAGAGATGGATCAAAATGCACAAGAATTGTCTCGTCACAAAGAAGTCTCTTCGCATGTTGAAAAGCTGTTTGTTCTTTAGCTGTCCATTTCCATTTAACTTCTTTCTTGGTTAACTGATAGTAAGACAGTTGCAAGATTTGGTAAACATTTCGAATAAAATTGTACTTGTCCTAAGAACGATTTTAGGCTCGATACATTAGTGGGTGGTGGCATTTTAGTGATTGCATCAACCTTTGTGCCTTTTGCAATGCCGTCTTTTGATAGTAGATGACCCAAGTACTCACACTGTGATTCTGCGAAAGAACATTTTTGGAGATTACAGCGAAGTCCCTTATCATGAAGTCGCTGTAATAATCTTCGCAGATTGTGTAAATGATCGGTGGAATCCTTGCCACTCACAAGGATATCGTCGATATAGACTGCGACACCTGGAAGATCCTGAGTCAGTTGATCCATTATTTGTTGAAAATATCCGGGAGCTGAACTGATGCCAAAAGGTAGTCTCGTTTGAAGGAGAACACCTTTATGCGTGCTGAGTGCGAGGCGTTCTTGCGATTTTGGTGACAACGGGATTTGTGTGTAAGCCTCGGCTAGGTCGATTTTGGAAAATCCGTAGCCTCCTCCTAATTTGCGCATGAGGTCCTCAGGTAACGGTATCGGATATCTGTGAGTTTCCAATTGCGGATTAACTGTAACAGAGTAGTCTCCGCATACTCGAATTTTCGGTCTCTCACCACTGATTGTCATCTTTTTTATTGGCACAATCGGTGTTCCAAATTCGTTGAAGGATGTAGGTTTCCAAATACCCTTTGCAATACCGGCATCCAAGCTCTTGTTGAGGTCGTCTTGGATCGCATAGGGGACGGAACGAGGCTTGTGAAACACAGGCGTCACATCGGCTTTAAATTTAATGTCAAGTTCAAAATCTTTCAATTTACCGAGTTCTGGTTTGAAGACATCAGGAAATTCTGCACACACTTGTTTACATGCCTTTTGAATATGTGACATGTTTGTTGCGGGCTTACTACGAACAGATTTTACTTTTTTCGTTTGAAACAGTTCATCTACTGAAACATTGAGCATTTGTATGGCAGAACGTCCTAATAAGTGTAACGGCATAGTGGTGACAACAAAGTTTATCTCGCGGCACGTATCGTTCACAGACACCGGCAAGAAAACAGTTCCAATGACGGGGAGTTCCTGGTTGGATGCACATTGATACTTAATGTTGGCATTACAGAGTTGTGGTTTGCCAATCCTCTCCCATGTTCTAGTTGAAATGAAATTGTCACCAGTCCCTGTATCTATTTCAAAAACAATTTCATGGTTGGATACAGTCGTAGCTAACTTAAGCGGTGTCACTGAAACGAAATTGACCCGTGACATGCGACGAATCGTGTTGACGTTAGGCGAACTCGACATTCTCTTTTTACGTCTACAGGCTCTTTCGATGTGTCCAGTTTTCTGGCAGAAGCGACAAACGGCTGTTTTGAATTTGCAGTTTTGTCTGTTGTGGCGCCCATCGCATCTCGAGCAGGTTTGATTTTTATTATCAAAATCCGTTGTCAGCTCTGTCTGTCTTTCATTCGAAGGTTTATTATGCTGTTTGTTTTGACTGCCTTGCTGAATTATCGGAATCTGTTTTCTTTGAGGCTTAATTTTATGGACCTCGGGTTGAACAGATAATGCAGTCTCGTTAGCCACTTTTGAGGCATCTTCTATCTCCGTGGCGACCTCGATGGCTTTGTTAAACGAAAGCTCGTCCTCCTTGTGCTTGAATAGCGCTTCAAGAACAGCTGTGTTGTTAACTGCACACATGAAACAGGTACGCATAGCTTCATCCAAGGGGTTTTCAATGGATGGGAAATCGCATGTGACAGCGCTCTGGCAGCAGCTTCTTATGGTTCACACTATTATGTTATGACGATCGACCCAATCAGCAAAGTCCGGTCCGCATTCGTGCACCGTCGCGAACCCGCCTGGTAGCATCGTCACAACACACCTTTCGACTAGATGCTCTGCCGTTTCGGGTTCTTGCCCACAGCGTGGACATAAAGGACAGGAAGTTAGACCCCACTGATGTAACGCACCGGCCGTTAGGCAGCTCCTCGACCGAAGCCGATTCGCAGCTACCCAGTGTCTCCTCTTACTGGTATCAAAGCCTGGCAACTTCTCACCAAGCTTAGAGGAGTGTAGGTCCCCGCCCCCACGAGGGATTGAATTCGTCCAAACCGACTTCCATCTCGTATGTGCAGCTCTGTCCGTAGTCAGGGATTCTGCGTACAAGGGTTGCCGGGACTTATTTCGGCTCGAAACGGGGGCACCGTTCATTATGCGCATGAGAGGGGTATCCCCATTCCCTCTCTCTTTGATCTTACTCAGCCAGTTTCCCGTAATGGTCTCCCTCCGGACATCGGGGGCTGGATCGCTGCCATCACCGGGCCCCATTCTCTAGGGGTTGTTGCTAGCGTTCCCGACACTATGTGCATCGACTTGCGAAGTTTTACATCCACCTTCTCAACGTTTCTGCTTCTACCCCACACTGGAGCGCAATACTCCGCGGTGGAATAGCATAGTGCCAGGGCGGATGTTCTCAGGAGCGCTTGGCTAGCGCCCCAAGTCGATCCCGCCAGCTTCCTCAGAAGACTATTCCGCTTCTCTATCTTCCGGGCAACCCCTTCGAGATGAACCCGATAGGTAAGGCTGCGATCCAGCGTCACCCCTAGGTATTTTGGACGCGGCTCATATGGGAGTGGCTGGTCCCCGACTAGGACATTCAGTTTACGGGTGTGCCAACCACTGCATAAGTGAAATGCAGTGGCCACGGTTTTTGAAGTGTTCATCTTCAGGTACCACTTGTCAAAGTAGGATTTGAGTCTGGTGACGTCCTCGCTGAGTACGCTCTCGAGACGGGTCCACACTTTACTCTGAGTAACGAGTGCCCAGTCGTCTGCGTATCCCAGCCTCAGGGAGGAAGTGTTCGGCATATCGCTAATGTAAACGTTAAACAACATTGGCGCAAGTACCGACCCCTGAGGGACCCCATTCTTCAATTTCCTAACTTTGCTCGTGGCGTCTCCCAGCGCGACGTGGAATTGCCTTTCCCCTAAGATCGAAGAGAACAACTTCAAGGTCTTTTTGCACCTTATGATTTTTGCAAGTTTGAGCATTAACCCATCGCACCAGACCGTATCGTACGCCGCTGATAGGTCTATAAATACAGCACCTGTTTGCTGTTTTCTCTCGAACCCGTGCTCAATATGCTCTGTAAGGGCAATGACCTGCTCCGTGGTGCACCTCCCTTCCCTGAAGCCTGCCTGCTCAGGTGGCAGGGCAGCGTCTAGGACCGGCCCCCATCGGTTTAATAGAACACGCTCCAACAGTTTGTAAAGACAGCTCAGCAGCGATATGGGTCTGTAACTGTCTGCCTCCTTCGCCGGCTTCCCTGGCTTCAGGATGGCAACTATCTTCGCATGCTTCCACACTTGTGGAAGCTTTCCGTTTGCAAGGATGTCAGACATTGCCTCTGCTAGCCAGGCCCGTGCCCTGGGGCCCAGATGCGTCACCATATCGGGATATACACCATCTATCCCAGCTGCTTTGCCGTTCTTCACTTCGCTAATGGCTGCACCCACTTCTCGGGGACTGAACGGGGCCGTCCAGTCCGACTCCTCCGCAGGTAGCGAGTCCAAAATCGTACGGTACGCCTTGCGGACACCGCGCTCAAAAGCCTGATTAGGGACCCGCTTGCTACGGTTCTTAATATTCTTGGCAATTGTGTCTGCCTCGCATTCCGGTGCAGCCTTCGCGAAATTCCGATCTGGGTCCAATTTCTTTATCAAACGCCAAGCGTGGCGGCTGGAGTGTGTAAAGTCGAGACTTTCCACGGTCTCCTGCCACCGTTGCTTCCTTCCCTCTGCCAGAGACTGGAGTAGTCTATCGGCTGTGTCCTGGGACTGGGTCTGCTGGTACTCTCGGTACAGCTCTTCCGACTCTGCTGTCCAGCAAGGGGTGTAGAATTTCCGTTTGCCCCGTGGAATAGAGCGTTGAGCGCTCTTAACCAGTAGCCTACTAAATCTGGTTATATTCTTGGACTTGGGAGGAATGGCAGGGCAGACCTGCTCGATATAGGAACTGAATTCCTCCCAGTCAGCCTTCCTGAAATTCCATCTGCAAAGTGGGAGAGACTGCACCCTCGGTATTGTCACCCCAGCTGTGACAAGAACCGGCCTGTGCTGGCTATGCGGAAAGTCCCCGAGGACTGTCCGCTTCACCTGCAACGGTTCACCGTTCGCGCCTTTCGTTACGAGGGTGAGGTCTGGAGTATACTCCTTCTTATGGCGGGTACCCCGGAAGGTACCCTTGGCTGTAGGATCGTACACTAGGTGTAGATCATTACAGTCCATCCATGAGCGGAGTTGTCTTCCTGCCTCATTGCAGTCTCGGTAGCCCCATTCGTGATGGTGGCTATTAAAGTCTCCCAGACAGATGGAAGGATGGCTGACCACCGGTACCGGTGGTGTAGTCCAAGTCGCTCTAGGTGGTTTGTATATATTATGCAAACACAGTCCACCTACTTCCACGGAAATTCGGTTCACCCCATTGCTGTCCGTTACGCTCTCAATGACCCTTACCTTCGATGGCTCTTTAGCGTAAACGCTAACCCCTCCTTTGAGCCTCGAGGTGTCCTCGCGTTGGACCACCGTATAGCCTGGGATCTGGAATCGGGAAGCTTGCGCGCCTGAATAAAGGTGGGTCTCCTGTAAAAGGAGGATATCAACGCAATGAACGGCCAATAGCTTTGATAAAAGCTCATTTTTTGCCATACTCTGGCTCTCGACGTTCAGGGACAATATACGCGTCAGCTCGCCATCCCCCCCGTCGCATTTTCCAATCGGCAGGCCGCGAATCGATTGATGCATGGGACGTTTGCTTTTTTCTCGGACGTGCCGACGACCCTGGCGACACGAACGCGGTATTATTTGGCTAGGCGGCAGACCGCTTCGCCATTGACGGGACTGATTGGGACTCGACATAAGGACGCCCGGGATAGGGCTGCTATTCGGGCACCGGGTTTGGATCAAATTTAGTCACACACCGGGGCGAGCAGCTCATGTGGCTCGTTGGCTCGATACCCGGGATGGTCTCGTGACGGTCGACCGGGGATTTACACCTTTGCCCTCCCGTGTGCCTCAAGCCCCCTCACCAACTGCAAGGTAAAGATCCACGAGGGGGAGCGCTCTGGCGAATTCTAGCTGCCAATTCCTAAATAGTTTCGCCTGGTTTCCTCTGGAGGCTCGTCCAAAATTTATAACGTTCTCTGACAACAAATAGTCGAGGGTGGTACTGCTCCATCATATATTTTTCGATATCTGGAAGACTGAGGGCAGTTATCGCCTTAGCTGGTGTTTCTTGACTCGCCATGTTAGTCAGTATTTTGTAAACAACCGGCGATTGGTTGACAAGGAAAACGTCTGCTTTCTTCTCATCAGGTACGGAGTGAGCAGTTAAAAACGTATTAAAACGATGCCAGTAGTCGCTCCATATCTCTAAGGCAGGGTCGAATGCGACAAAGCTCGGAATAGCTGGAGGTTTTGGTAAACATGTATTGCTACCGGTCATTAGTTTCATGAACATTTCCATCTGCTTTTCTTGTCGTTCAACGACTTGCTTCATTTGCTCATTTTGCTGTTCAATCTGTTGTTGTAATATGGCTATGAACTCTTTATTTGACATGATGACAGTACTGCTGACACGACTATATTATGTACAATAAAGGTACGAAGATAGGACGCGAGCGAAGGTAGTAAATTATTGACGAAATATAACTATAATTACTCACCCAAGCGTCCGACTGCTTGGTTGTATGAAGACGACGTACCGTTTTGTTTTCTTTCGTGACGTAGGCAGTTGACCTCAGCACCCACGAGCTGTGGCGAGAAAAAAAAGGCGGGAAGGCTTCTTACCACGTGATGGGCGGCTGTCCACGAAGAAGGCGTCTTACCACGTGCTGACGACACTGCAGGCAGAAAAGGCACTTGCTCCGGTTTTCTCGGCTGGCAGGTTTCCGTCCGTGGTGTGTTGGCTTTTCGACTGACGTCACAAAACGCTCCAATAGGCTGATGCGCAGGATAAAGGTGAAAAATCCTCGTCGCCAATGTTGTGTTTTTGACGGCCTCCAGATTAATATTGTGGAATCACTCAACTCAGAAGCGTTAAGTGATATGTGAGAGAACAGTTTATTACTGTGTATAAGTTAGAGTATATACAAATATATCGTAACAACATTTTAAGAAGGAAAAATAGTATAAGTAACTCAACTATGAAAAGTAAGGAACAAAGAGTGCATCCTTCTCTAGGGCATGCCACTCTGATATTTGTTAAGCACAAATAATATTTTAACGATGGACTTAATGAATAATAACTAATTAAGCTGTAACTAAAATGAATTAGCTAATAACTAAGGGGAGCAACTCTTTCCTAGAGTAACTCTATGTGTAAGTCCATAACAATAATAATAATAATAATAATAATAAAAATAAAAATAATTTTAAAAAAATAATAATAATAATGATGATGATAATAATATAATAATAATAATAATAATAATAATAATAATAATAATAATAATAATTATAATACTACTACTACTACTACTACTACTACTACTACTACTACTACTACTACTACTACTACTACTACTACTAATACTACTACTACTACTACTACTAATAATAATAATAATAATAATAATAATAGCATACAAAAGTATCCAATCAAAAATTGTACACTTTTTTGACTACGTCACAGTTGCCGGTATTTCGTACTTGATTGATGCTACACATCAACAGGGCCTGTTTTTATGACGCGGACTAGCGCTTAGTCTCTGACTTTAGTCAAGAACTTTAAAAAAAAAAAAGATTATATGTGAGCTGACCAAGCAAGTGCCAGACCAAGTTTGGTCAAGTTTTAGTCATTTGCTGAGGCCGGACTTTAAGTTTAGTCTGAGACTCGTTACTAGGATACATCATAGCGTTGACAAGATAGCAGTTATTTTTAGATTGAGAGCTTTGATTCGAAAGGAAAATACGTCGGTTACGAATGATAGAGGCAAAACGTGTCCTGTTGCTATTGACATTGGGTTTTTTTTTAAAACTGTAAGATAAGTGCAAATTGTCAAAAGTACACATTTTTAGAGTAATAACAAAAAAAAAAAAAAAAAAAGAACCTAATCTAATCGGGCTCGCGAGTTGCGAGTGAACAGAGACTCGAAGTCGAAGGGTTCGCTTCAAAGAACAACCAAACAATGATTAGAAAGAATAGTGGAGGCAAAAGTTATTCTACTGGCAATGTAACTGACTGAAATAATATGATTCATCAGAACACACTTTCTGTTTTCACTTTTTGTTTGTAATTTGTTTGAGTTTCAATGAAACTTTCATTGGCCTAAATATAGAATTGTCAGTCGACAATGGGAATCATTGTAGTCTGATCAGTCGACAGTTAATATCACGTGGCAAAAGTAAGTTCTATGACCGAACGAAATATATCTATACCGGATGTGTTGCTAATTTCCTCTTTAAAATCTCTTGCGTTGAAAGTATGAAAGCTGGTATCTTATCTGCTATCGTGTCCTAGAGAGCTTGAAGTTAGCAGCATAAAATAACCGAATTAATGGACGTCCTTTCAAGGCCCACTTCTAGGCAAGCGCCTCGCTAGTCAGAGACTAGAAAACGTTCATACAATTTGATTTTTTTTAGTCATTTCCTTCGCTCAGGCTAAAGACTTAGCAAGTCATTTACTAGACTAGTAAAGAGCTGAATCTAGTCCGCTTAAATGTACTTGGGCCCAGGAGGCGACACGTTGCGTGCACCTTTTGTATGTCTCGTTTTCAATCACGTTGTAAAAATTCCGTAACATCTCCAGTAAAGACTTCTTACAGTACTTTAACTCTCTCCTTACCGTCCATTTTCAGCATTTTTAATGACATGTTACAGCGACGCAACACACAGATTTACAATCAAATTTAAAAGCAATAAATACATGCTATACCTTTTTTTTTTGGAGCAAAACAGACTTTACAAAACAGCATTAATTTCTTAAAAATCTAACAAAGATGATTCTTCAAATTTTGTGATTTATAAAACAAATCTGAGTAAGAAACGTGTTGTTTCTATTGTAACGAATGTGACGATAATTCCCTCGGGGGTAAGGGTTAAACACTGTTTATTATGTCGATCGACTCTGGTCGCAAAATTCCTTCCGACACTCTTGTGCCGTTATGAACCTCCGGTCGGCCGCGGCAAGAACCCGAGACGGCAGAGCATCTAGTCGAAAGGTGTGTTGTGACGATGCTACCAGGCGGGTTTGCGACGGTGCACGAATGCGGACCGGACTTTGCTGATTGGGTCGATCGTCATAACATAATAGTGTGAACCATAAGAGGCTGCTGCCGCGGCGTCACGGCCGCTCCAACGAGATGTTCAATGTCCTACGGAAAGTTACTGTTGGCAAAGACTCTTCGGTAAAGCGTTCGAATATCAGACCTTCAATAAAGTACACGCCGCTTATCACCCTTAACATCGCTTGACTCTGTATTATAGAGAGAAAACACTGGAACTTGGGACATTCGAACTTTCGAAATAAATCCTGAATTACCAACCATATGGTGTGGGCCGTGGATTAAAAAAAAAAATGTTTTTTCTTTCTTTTTTTAATAGATCGCAAACGAGAATACTCCGCATCGCGTGTCCCCCTCTTCATGTCACGAAATATAACCCATGGCATCTTTCGGAAACTTTCATTGTTATCGCCCCTTGCCAGTTCCGCTTGTCCTCATTTCTTAACTAGACGCCATTCTCGTCCCCATTTCCGCTATCGTTCCTATCTCAAGAACTCAGTTTGAGGTAACTCTTCCAACAATGGCAAACTCGGACAAAATGTTTTTTTTCTTGTTGTTTTCTTTTTAAAATGTGTGATTGAATCTTTGAACATTTTTTTTTACTTCTTTAAACTTCAGATATCAATGAATTAAGATGACCATCAAATTGAGAAAAAAATCTTAGACCTCGAACTTTGATAAATTTGGACATACTAATGCTCATCTTTATTCACCGATATTTGAAATAAATTGTTGTGGACAAAAATAAATGAAAACTGCCTTTTGTCATTAATCAGTATGGTATTTTCTTGTCTTCATCTTATTTGTCTCTTTCTTTCCCGAAGACATCTCCTTAGCTCGCTCCACTCCTGTGATACTGTCTAATTTTGTTCTCGACTCAACCAAATTAGATATTTTGGATGGGGCTGTACTGAAGACTAAAAAAAAAGCACAACAAAAAACGTCAAAGTATGTAGTGTTGCCAGTTTGTAAATTTATTTACCAATCCTCCTGATGGATTGGTTGGCTCATTTTGTCTTAAAACACGATATTACAACATGGAAAAAAAATCATTTAGCGCGGTAAATATCTTTTATCTTTCATGTTTTCCATAAACACAAGCCTTGATTATTGTAACTCCCTGCATGTCAACTTGCCTCAGGCTTCTATAAAACAATTGCAACTACTGCAAAACAGTGCAGCAAGATTAGTTTTTGGCAAACGAAAGTTTGATCATGCAACCCCTTTGTTGGTCTCTCTCCACTGGTTGCCCATTGAAAAGCGCACATATTATTACAAAGCAGCGTGTCTTGTTTATAAGTGTTTGACTGGTATAGCACCGGTATATCTCACAGATCACGTGGCCATGTGTAGATTTGAAAATTACACTTTAAGATCATGTAATGACTAAACGCAAATTTCGGAAAAAAGATAAAGAACAAAATTTGGTGATAGATCGTTTGCTT
>NC_088367.1:18998008-19005508 GCF_034508935.2 Berghia stephanieae
GTAACACTTGGGCGTGCCTGGAGTACATTGGGGGGGGGGGGGGATACATTTTTTAATTTTTTTTGTTTTGCCTTGTTCAATCCAAATACAGATAAATCATAACAACCAACGCCGAAAGTGAGGAGTGATAGTGATTTTAGATAAGTGCCGGATTCGTAGGTATTGACGTCGCGTGATGAGTGTGTAATCCACAATGCGACATGCTGGCTTTGTCTTTTTATTAACCACAAGCAGTGGGAATACGATTCAATAGTCTGATGTCACGCCGCCTGGCAACGGTGGCCATCTTGGTTCTAAACAAAGAAAATCATTACTTTTTATTTTTCATGCTGGCTAGAACTTTTCATATGTCTTGTGATCAGAATGTGTAAAAGTCAAAACATGATCAGATGTATTCGTTTTTTTTTTCCTCTGGATACGTTTTTATGCTCGTCGGAGAAATATTTCATACGGGCATCCGCCATTGTTCCGATAGTTTAGAGCCAGTGTTACTAAGTTACCATGCGTCATTAGGAAGGAAGTGACGTTACGACTGTTGAAGAGTATTGTCATTTCATTTCTGGAATTGAACAAGACAAGAAACACTAAACTCAACACCGGTGAAAACTCTCTTCGTAGTTTTGTAAAAGATGACCGATAAAAGGAAATTGACTGGGAGCGATCTATATTCATGTTTTCGTCCAACCAGGTCATCAAACACATGATTTGTTGCTGTCCAATGGTTGGATATTTCTTAACAAATGTAAACACGCTGCTTTGTTTACAAATGTTATAAACATACCCATGTGTCAAGCTGAATCTAATGAACAATCGTGATGTAAGATATTTAAAAAGCTGTGAACACTTTTCACTAAGTGGGTCACTTTGAGTACATTTTGCAATGTGACCAATGACCTCGAACACATGGAAAGTTAATATAGATCATGCCCATAGTCTCACTCTCGACTCTTGACAGGGTTCACAATAACTGAGAATTGGATTCAGTAGTCTGATGTCACGCAGCCCGGCAACGGCGGCCATCTTGGTTCTAAACAAAGAAAATCATTACTTTTTATTCTTCATGCTGGCTAGAACTTTTCATTCCCTTTTCATATGCTTTTTGATCAGAATGTGTAAAAGTCAAAACATGATCAAATTTATGTGTTTTTTTTTTTTTCCTCTGGAAACGTTTTTATGCTCGCCGGAGAAATATTTCATACGGGCGTCCGCCATTGTTCCGATAGTTTAGAGCCAGTGTTACTAAGTTACCATGCGTCATTAGGAAGGAAGTGACGTTACGACTATTGAATCCTATTACCATTATAATATTATGACTTATATCAAGACCACCCACATTTACCTCCCTCATATCCTTTGTAAAATACTTAACACGGAAAACTCGAAAACCCGGAAATCTCAAACAAATAGGCTCGGTCCCGACTTGTTCGAGATTTCCGTGCTCGAGTGTATCTTATCTCAATCCAAGACAAAGACAGAAATTTACACTGAAAGGAAAAACAGATATTATTAGTGCGGGGCGGTCCTTGGCAAGCTTAAGGACCACGGTCCTACGGTCCTTGGGAAATGAAGACCGCAAGGACCGGACCGGTCTCTAGACCGGTCCGTTCATTCTTGAACCGCTACACGATGAAAACCGTGGCCTACAGGAGTAAAACACACGGAGTAGTCACACTCATTTCAAATTGTAACCTAATTAGAGAAGAGGGGTGATGCCTTCTTTATTTGCTCACCGTACTTCATTGTTACTTCGATAATTTAATAAAATTTGAAATTTATCCCCATTAACGGAGATAATGGCATCGCCCAAGGCGTTGATCGAGTTGTTCGTGGCGTTGATACACACACGCAACTCCTACCCCCCCCCCCTCCCCCCCCCCCCCACACACACACATTAGAGGACAGCGAGCATTGAAGAGTAAGAGAGAGACGTGAAGTTATAATAAGAGGGGGTGGATGAGGTGATAAGAGGGGTCGATGGTGACTTTTCGCCAGATCTAACAAACTCAGCTACCCATTCATTGCTGAGTAGACAGGGATTCAGAAAAAAATCGACTGCACCCGGGATCGATCTCTGGCCCTTTGCGTATAAAGAGAGTGCTCTATCAACTGAGCTATCGGGGTCCCCAAATATTCTATTGGACCTTTTAAAAATACAGACGTTATAACTGGTTTTTTTGGACGGAAGAAACTAATGAAACTCATATTACTTGATTAGTTAAAACACCAAACGAAATTTTAATATTATTGTATTATTTTAAATGACAACAATGCGATAGAAAGGAGTGGCGACAAGAGATGGACAAAAGAAAACAAAAAATCAGACTTGCAACTTGCTAGGTTCGACACACACACACACACACACACACACACACACATCTTTAGTAGTCACATACATTTCAAACAATAACCCATTAGAGAAGAGGGGTCATGCCTTCATCATAGATCATTGTCATTGCGATCATTATGGTGTAGTAAATTTTGAAATTTACCCCGTATAATGGAATCGTCCAAGGCGTGCGCCTCCTGTTCCCCCCATCTCACACACGAAAGGGCGGTTTGCGGAGTGGAGGGAGGTGGTCGTCTGCCTCTATGGTCGTCTGTGTCGTTTAGTGTATGGCAAAGGGGGGTGGGTGCGATTAATTAAGTGGGATGGGTGGTGATTGGTGGAAGATAGGCAAAGGACCGAGGCAACGAATCGCTGGGGAAGTAGTATGGCGCGAGACCGTTGAAAGGTGATAAGAAGTGAGGACCGCCGGCGGTCTTCCTCTTTGGGACTGGACCACGGTTCACAGCTAAAAGACCGTGGGACCGGTCCTCGGTCCGGTCCTCAGCGCGGCACTAGATATTATAGATAGTATGCGCTTGGCTAAGAAGCTCATACCATTGCCATCCGGAAGTATAACGGACCATCACACAATACTATGTGTAACTATGAACGTTTATAGTCTGGTTAACACAGTTTAGTAAGAATTACTCATAAACGCGGATGGCAAAAAACAATAACAAAGGCCTGAGTGACGTCATCTTCATTCTATCTATAGGGGGATAGAGGACAAAGGAATAGGTAGTTTGCGCTTGGCTTAGGAGTTCACAACATTGCCATCTGGAAGTATAACAAACCAACAGACAAAACTATATGTAACCTTAAACGTTTATAGTCTGGTTAGTACAGTTTAGTGAGAATAACTCATAAACGCGGATGGCAAAAAACAATAACAAAGACCTGGGTGACGTCATCTTCATTCTATCTATAGTGATCTCGCTGTCAACTCGCACCACAAATTGTGACATGTTGCATTGTTTAGTTTTTTAAGGGTTTTACGGCGCGTGCAACACATTTAGGTTATATCAGCGCCAGTAAAAAGGAAGAAAATGGGATAGTAAAAAGTTCTAGAATTACAATTAAAGCAGCGAAAAGAAAGAAAGACATGGGGAAATGGGAACAAATAGGGATCAGATGTAGACTCCAAGAGCATACCATCAGTGTACTTAGTTTGAGATCACCTATAAGTCGCATCCGGACACAAGCACAAAGTCCAACATAGAGGAATTACAGAAACACATTTTTATATTATTATAGAGAGTATGCGCTTGGCTAAGAAGCTCATAACATTGACCAACACACAAAACTGTGTGTATCCATGAACCTTTATAGTCGGGTTAAAACAGTTCAGTGAGCATTACTCATAAACGAGGATGGCAAAAGACAATAACAAAGACCTGAGTGACGTCATCTTCGAACTATCTATAGGGCGATCATAGCAATCTGACTTACTGTAATAAGAGAAATCGAAGTGCGACTATGTAGCCTAGTAGTATGACACTTGCCTCTAGATCGGGTGGTCTTGGGTTCGAATCCTGCTTTGAGCGGCGCATAGGTGAGTTCTTGGAAAAGGCTCTACTCTCACTGTACTCATGTGTAAAATGAGTATCTGGCGGTTAACAACTTTGTCTCTGTCTAATAAAAAAAAATTGTAATATCGCCCAAGAGGCCTCATGTCTCGTCCTACATGAAAAGTGGTGCTCATGGCTAGGGACCCCCCCCCCCCCAACAAAAACTTTGAGCACGTTTAGTGGATATTGAGCCACATACACACACACACACACACACACACACACACATATATAGATAGTATGCAGATGACGTCACTCAGGCTTTTGTTATTGTTTTTGCCATCCGCGTTTGTGAGTTGTTCTCACTAAACTGTATTAACCAGACTATAAAAGTTCATGGTTACACAGAATTTGTGTGTTGGTCCGTTATACAAGCGCATTCTATCTATCTATATATCTATATATATAATATAAAGCTCAAGATACTTAATCAGAAGGCATTGGATAACAATAATACAAAGTAATTACATGCTGATCGAATAAACCCAAAAAACTGCTTTGCTTTTTATAACTTTTATTTTTTTCTCCAATAAAGTAAAATATTCAAATTTTATTCATAAATGAATAACCAATACATAATTATCAACAGTCGCTGAAATCGTCTATCAATTAAAACTATTGTACAATAATGGAATAATAATAATAATAATAATAATAATAATAATAATAATAATAATAATAATAATAATAATAATGGAGAGGGATATGAAGACGTTTATAGTAATAATAGCAACAATGACAACAAATAATGATGATAATAAGTAATAATAATAATAATAATAATAAATAATAATAATAATAATAATAATAATAATAATAATAATAATAAAATAATAATAATAATAATAATAATAATAATAATAATAATAATAACATAACCGTGAGAGACAATCGAAATGATACATACAATTTCTTAAAAACATGGAATAATAACGTTAAAAAGAACGAAAGTAAAAGTACATTATATATCCGAGGAGAGACAAAGAATATCAATGAATATCAATACACAAAATATATCTTTCAGAACCCATTGTTCTATTTACAGTATGTATATATCATATGTCAAAGAGAATCTCATTCATTTGTCGTTATGATAAATAAAAAATGGTTACATATTTTTATAAATAAACTAAAAGAAAAAAACAAAACAAAACAAAAAAAAACAAAAACAAAAAAAACACACAACAACCAACCCCCCCCCCCCCCCCCCCCGAAAAAAAAGACAAAAGCAAACAAAACAAAATTTATTTTTTAAAAATCAAAAAAATCCACTAAAGAAAAAGATCCCCCCCCCCCCCCCCGAAAAAAAAAGAAACAAAAAAGAAAAAAAAAGAAAAAAAGAAAAAAAAAACAGAACAATACAAAAAAAAACAAACAAAAGACAAAAACAAAACAAAACTAGCAAAAACAAAACAAAACAAAAACCAAACGACAAACCAAAGCAATAGTCTACAGAATATATCTACGAAAGCCAAAAAAGAAAAACTGTTGATAACAAGTCATCATAATATAGGCCTAATATATATATATATATATATATATATATATATATATATATATATATATATATATATATATATATATATATATATATACTCGTATATATATATATATATATATATATATATATATATATATATATATATATATATACATCTTTACTCATTAATAATTCAGTTATCATTTAATTATTATATATTTCTTTTTTCGTATTCATGAAAATTCACTCGCATGGTATAATAACTCTGATTTAACGAAGGAAATGTTCTTATATCGTATAATTTATTATACCTAGTAGTTTACGTCAACCATTAATTAGGGTGACGATGAAAATCCCCAATGTAATAGAAATGAAATATTCTTTCTTCTTTGACATTTATAATCATAGGTAAAAATAACAATACAAATAAAATATGGTCACAAAAGAGCAATGAATTATTATTATTGTCCTAGGAAAAACTCAGGCTAGAGGTCCTTACGGCCCGGTAGGACACTACGAAACGAATAAAGGAGTCCTTCAGAGCCATAAGACCCACTGAGCCGGAGTTTATCCCGGTTTTATAGCGTGACACGGACAATAACAATTGCTTACTACCCTTGAATAGGACGCTAGTCTATCGCAAAGTACTTTCCGCCAAATCTAACAGTCCTGGCTACACAATCACTCTGGATGGACAAGGGGGTCAGAAAAAAAAATCTCAACTGAACCCGGATGGATCTAGGTCCCTTTGATTGTGAAGCGAGTGCTCTACCGACTGAGCTATCCGGACCCCCCACTACGGTTAAAGGAGAGCGTTATTGAGGACATACTATTTCGTTTCACTAATCAATTAAAATACTTGATTATGACCGCCACAAATTCATATAAAAAAACCGAGAAATATATTTTCCAAATTGTTTTCTGTTATATATCTATCAATTTATTTCATTTATTTACACACAACTATGTAGATATCGTATTTGAAAACCATAATGAAATAAGCACCTAACAGCATCGGCCAATTTATTATTTTTAGAAAAATTGTTTTTTATGCTTTGAAAATATCAATACTATAAATCTGAAAATGTACACTTTGAAGTACAGTTTGGTACGATCTTTTACTTTTGAGAACATAATATCCATCATTAAGAAGCGACTTTAAATATTCGTTATTTTCGAGGCTGTTGTTGTTGTTTTGAGGAGCAGATTAAAAATTGAAATTGAAATAAAATACGCGAGTACATGAAACATTTGCAGCAGCTTTCGATGACGTCATACAATCCGTATAGTCGGATGGAATTAGGAGGTGAGTATCCAGATTTTAAAAAGGAGAGGAGATGGTGATTAAACGAACCTCTTCGTATGCGTAACTGGCAATAATAAATTCAGGGCAATATTTGATAGCTTAACATGTAAAACAAAAGCGTAATCACTTTATTTCCAAAACGGAAAAAAAGGCTATTGATATGAAAGTGTCACAAAATCGATAATCAACAGAACCTTGCATTTAACAAAACATCGGATACAACGAAAACCGACCATCAGTCCAGTAGACCTCGTTGTATCCGAAGTCCATCGTATTGCTTTTTTGTATTTATATTACAGAACCTTGAGGTAAAATAGTGTCAATCACAAAAGTCTGTCGAATTTATTTTTAATCTATACAATACATTATTTTTAGTACAACCTTACGATCAAATGATTTTTTAAAAAAATACACCAGTCACTACAAGAACAAAAGCAAACAAAATTAGACTTTACATCATTAGTGTAAGAAAGTCGACGTGATAAAAATCAATTGCAATAACTTTAGAAATATTTTATGAATGCTTGATATAACAGTGAGTTTGCTGAGACTCATAGACTCATAGTTTAAGAGCTTCGCTCAAGCGCAATTTATTTGGTCCGCCGTGTGAAACGATAAATGCACAGTGCATTCAAAAAAATTGGAAGTTTTTTTTTACTATAAGTTATTTATTGAGACGCCGTGAGTTTGAAACATTCACCAAATCACAGTAATACAATATAAATAATATGATCAATTGCTTTTGTCAAATTATTTTGTTTTGGCAAGTGGAACATAATGCGCTTATATATATATATATATATATATATATATATATATA
>NC_088367.1:19010508-19028008 GCF_034508935.2 Berghia stephanieae
GTAGTGGTACTAGTAGTACTTGTATAATAATAGCCGTTGTAATAGATAATCGTGTAAAAGTGATATTTAACTAAAAAAAAGAAAGAAATAAAAGCAATCAATGCTGATTGAATATCTTCTAATTATGAGGTCGGTTTTGACAAGAGCAAAATTACATCACGAAGAACTCTGTTGTTTCATTTTTAAATCGTAACAGGCGGGGTTTCAATTTCTACTTATACGCCTCTACAGTGGAATCCTGATAAATCCAACACATCCCGACCAGAAATAATATTGGTTGACTTTAAACAAGATTGAATTTATACGAGTACATTATCAATGGAACACACTTAGATAAAGAACAGAATATTTGGCAACCAACAAGAGGCGTTGAGTTTAAGCAGAGGTTGACTTTAAGAGCGGTAACTTTATGCGAATTCCATTGTATTTTCAACAAGAGAGCAGTATCAGTAACGGCAATGCGACTTTGTCTTTATCGACGATTGGTGTAAAACTGCCAAGTCATATCCCTGACACTATTAAATAACACTCCGAAATCCTTAAAATTATGTAGTAAAATAAGTAGTCCTTCAGAGCCATTTGGCCCATGGAGCCGGAGTTTATCCCGGTTAATATTGCGTGAAACAGACAATAGCAATTGTTTGCTATCCTTTGGAAAGGACGCCAGTCTATTGCAAAGTACTTTCCGCAAAATCTTACAGACTCAGCTACCCATTCTCTGCTGTGTGGACAGTGGGGGGCCAGAAAAAAATATCGACTGCACCCGGGATCGATCTCGGTCGCTTTGCGTGTGAAGCGAGTGCTATACCAACTGAGCTATCGGGACCCCCTCATGTAGCCCGGTATAAACTTTCATTTTCAATAAGTTTTAATGACTTCGACACGTTGGTGAATTTCTGAAATTGAAGTCAAAATTTCGTAATTTTACGAATTTTTCATAGCAGTTGGCAGGTCTTCATATTAGGTTAAAGTAAATCCGAACCACGCCTGGAATGGGTTAATGGTGTTACAAAATGACACTATATATATACATAAATAATTAATCCCCTGATTGATAAAGCAGTTAGACTGTAGAGGACATATTCAAAGTAAAGAAATTAAGAAAAACCGTGATAACGATAATTCGTGATTTTGGTAGCGATCAGCGAAATGGTCATGCAAATTTGTTGCTCAAAGAATTACAGCCGTTTTAATGGATCATTTAAGTATAGTAACAGAATCGTATAAATTGTAGAAATTGGATTTTCTTCTACATTTACTGATTAATAAGACAATAAACGTATAATCTCTCTCTCTCTCTCTCTCTCTCACTCTCTATCTCTCCCCTCTCTCTCTCTCTCTCTCTCTCTCTCTCTCTCTCTCTCTCTCTTTCATTCTCTCTCCTAAACAAATTAAGGAAGACAGAAAATTAAGAGTAGGTAACTGTGGTTATTTATTGAATAAATTACAAAGATCGGACAAGAGAGTAGAGGGTAAAAATTGTAAAAAGGTACTTTTTAAAATAGAAATCAATAATAAAACAGCCAGTCCATGTCAAATGTAAAGAAAATGCTGGGCGAATGTTACACGCTTTATAATAATTATGATATCGATAACTGTGTTTTTAAGTTTAACAGAATACCATCCGTATCATTCGTTATGTAGTCTCTTTTTTTTCCTGTTAGATTAACAAAAAAGAAAAACAAAACAACAAAACAAATTTATAAACATTCAAGAAAATGGGGGGAAAAAACGATTAAATTAAAAAAAAAAAAGAAGTATAAGAATAAAACTAATCCTTTATGATATCGTATCGTACAATTTAAATGATATAAAATATTCGATATATTATTAACATTGAGCACATAAATGAAGGAGGATAAACAGATTACCATTGCGATGTTTTATTTATATTGAATATAATATGTATGTATATACTATTATTATGGTGTGATCTGTCATAAAACACACTGTACAAATGAGCAATTTGTTGTTACTTGGTTGTGTACATGATATAAATTAGGAAGGAGAGGAAGAACAAGAAAAAAAAATTATTCATATATATTATATATATATATATATATATATATATATATATATATATATATATATATATATACCTACAACACATTCAATAGGTAAATGTTACAGCATTTCTCTACGTGGCATTCGAGGAAAGATGAAAACTAATAACTAAAAAACAACGCAGAAAAAGTGATCATCTAATAATAATAATAATAATAATAATAATAATAATAATAATAATAATAATAATAATAATAATAATAATAATAATAATAATAATAATAACAAAAGTTTGGCAATATTTTATTTTATCAATGGCAAGAGTGTAAAACTAAAGTTTATATCTTTCTCCTGTAGAAAAATACATAATAAAATACTCGGTGTTAAGCGATATTAAAAAAGGTCCTAACCAAAACAAGCAAACAGCAAAAACATATAAATAAATTCTTTAAAAGAAATAAATAAATAAATAAAAACAAAAGATTTTTTTTTTTTAGAAATTGGTGTGTTTATACAAAGAAACAAACCCTAAAACAAAAAGAAAAAAACAAAACAAACGGAAACAAAACAAAACATTAAAAAACAAAACAAATAAACAACCCCCCTTCCCCCCTCCCAAAAAATAAAAACAACAAAAAGACCCCAACAAATCAACAAAGAAAAAACAAATCCCAACAAAGATCGGAGATTTTGGTCTAAAATAACAATATAAGTTTATCCATACTTTTTTTTAGAAAGAAGAAAAAATAATGCTATCATCATGTGACGCACCGTCTCAAAATGGTATTTTGTCGGGATAAGTGTAATCAAGACTCTGAAAAGTAAATTTAAAATTTAAACGATTGAGTATTTTTCATTTTTAAGAACTTGTTCTTTATTATTCTCCTCCGCCGCCATAACGAATAGAAATCAAACCCCGAGATTCATTCTATTCGTGTTAAAGAATTCAACTCCTAGCATCTAGATCATGCCGACATAATACCGCTTTGAGAAAGTGGGTCAAGTTATATTTAAATTTCTACTTTAATGTTCCGCACAATAGTGATGACGTCAACAGTTAGTACGAGATACACGGAGAAATGGTGAAGGAAATGGCGGAAAATTAGTATAACGATTTTATTATTATTATTATTTTAACAAATTTATTTATAAAAATCATAATAGCAAACACTGCTACAAGATGGGAGCAGATCGTCGAACAAATATGAGGGAATGCGTTTGCTACCTGCTTAAGTTCCTTGACTGAGCATGCGATAGAATGATAATTATGATACGTTACATCTGAATCCAGTACCACCACGGGGCCAAATTGTGACAACAAATTTTAGCGAAAGGGCATTCATTACCTTGTTAGAGATATTCTTGGGTGTAACGGGTTTGCCATACAGCTAACTAACCAGAAGATTGACCAATCAAAACACGACATTTGTGGCAACACCCACAAACACGCTCGGACAATTTATAATATAGATATTTGTTTACAAACTATAGAATGAATAAAATTGACGATAATCTGCTCTTTGTTGTTGTTGTTTTTTTTTTTTAAAGACCGCCAGTTGGTTGATTAGTTTTTACTAACAGTTGTTCTCGATCAGACTTTGAAACATGTAAGGTTATTCATTGATTTGTGTTTTTGTATGATGGTTCCGGCTGGCAGAAATGATGAGTATTTTACTTAAACTCATACAATCAATATCAGACTAAAATGATGTATCCTAGACACTCTTTGAAAGATTGTTATATGGTAAGTTGTTCTGATCATTCTTTTCACTGTGTTGGACCCAAAACCTTCGTTAACTTAGAGCCGGATAGTTCCATTTAAAAAATAAAAGAGAGAAAAAGTCATAGTAAAAGGCGACGATCGCCAAAATAAAGTGAAAAGCGGATTGATGTAGGCAGGAGTGAAAGGATAGACACGATCCTTCGTGGTTGTACAAATGAATACAACTCACTGTTTTCTTTCTTTTAGGGACCGTACATTTGAATACAACTCACTGTTTTCTTTCTTTTGGCACCGATAAGATTGAATATAATTGTTTTCATTCTTTTAGGGGACCCAAAATTGTTAAACTTAGACCCGTTTTCATTTAATTTTAGGGGATCGCCGTACATTATTGGAATAAAGAATCACGATCTTCGTTTGACCAATGAATACAACTCACTGTTTTCTTTCTTTTAGGGACCGTACATTTGAATACAACTCACTGTTTTCTTTCTTTTAGGGACCGTACAATTGAATACAACTCACTGTTTTCTTTCTTTTGGGGACCGTACATTTGAATACAACTCACTGTTTTCTTTCTTTTAGGGACCGTACAATTGAATACAACTCACGGTTTTCTTTCTTTTGGGGACCGTACATTTGAATACAACTCACTGTTTTCTTTCTTTCGGGGACCGTACAATTGAATACAACTCACTGTTTTCTTTCTTTTGGGGACCGTACAATTGAATACAACTTATTGTTTTCTTTCTTTTGGGGACCGTACAATTGAATACAACTCACTGTTTACTTTCTTTTGGGGACCGTCGCCTTTTATCGCGGCACAATGTTTTGATCGGTGTCAGTGTCAGGCTATGATGACTTTACGATGCCAATAGACTACGATTGGACATACTTAAGGGACATAATCAGTGACAAACGCATTCCCACTATAACTAACTTAACTAACCTACATATATATTATTATGATCTATTGTTAAAATATTTCTATCTATTTTGGCCAAACTCAGCGGAGATTACCGAGTTTGCGCAGTCAGTATGTGGTGACATAATAATAATTATCATAATGTATGATTGGTCTTGCTTCAAGGATGACATTAGAGTCATGAGATGTAGTTGGGGTTTTCAATAAATTAATTAATAATAGAGTCTGAGTACGCATTGTCCAAAAGGTGAACGAGACGTAATAATAATGTTATGATGACATACTACAATTTGGTGATTGGGATCGTTTACATTATCGTAGCCTTCAACAGCTTTACACTTACCCCCCCCCCCCCCCCCCAAAAAAAAAAAAAAAAAAAATTACGTCAAAATACAATGGGGACGATTACCAAAAGAAAGTGAAAAGTGAATGATTGCTGTTAGTTGTACTGCTCAAGGAAACACATTTTAATTTTAATGATTCCATCGGTTCACTTTCTTTTGGTGCTCGTCGCCTTGTTTTGTGACCTGAGTTTTTGGGTCAGTGTTCTGCAATGAGTTTTCCCAGGCAACGGTATTATTTTTTAAAACAAGTTCTCGAACTATTGAATGTGTGTCCAAAGAGACCTTCATCATAATGAGACCGCTTTAATTTTTTTTTTGAAAATTTCAAACTATACAATTACAATGAATCAATTTGTTCAGCCTAAGCCGTAGTAGGGTCATCTACAACTTTGATAAATGAAGCAGTGTGTTAACATTTCTTTTTAAATATTATACCATCGATGAGCAGCAATATATCATACGTTTCATGACTTGGTTGGAACTAGGGGAAAAATGCTGAATGATACATCTTCATTGATACCTAAGATCACAAAGTCTCTTCAAATAATGCATGACTTGAGCTTTGTTTAGAAAGCGCAATAAATATCCACTTAAAGTGTTCAACGCGCTTTAAAAAGCGGTTATTAAGAAGACCTCGTTCATGCTTCAGAGATGAGACACTCATACACAAGCGATCAAATTCTCTTGGACATGCCAAAAGCCACAGAGGTTACCATAAGTAAAAAGGCAGAAAAAGTGTGTCTGAAACAGTGCAGACAAAGCAAAGAGAAAAATCCAACCTGTCTCGACTGGAGATCTTTTGGGTTGTCTTTTTTTTTCTAGTATAAGTCTCTTTGCTTTGTCTGGCACCGTTTAAAACACATTTTTTCAAAACTTTATCTTACATCAGTGCCTGCTTTCTAATTTGTCAATTAGGTAACACATACCTTTGTAATTGTTTTGGGTTGCGACCATAATAGCCACCCTCAGTACATTCCAACCAGCCGGGTCTGGTGGTCCTCCAGTTTCGGCGCATACACGACACATTGTTTTGACAATTTTATCACTATGAAACCCCCGGCATTGCACAATACCGTACTTTTTAAAATCAATTAACTGGCTTGTGCTCTTAAAAAAGTGTGATTTGAGTCCAAAATCTGGAGGACCCATGCATGACTTTGGCTGGTCGGCTGAGAGGGCTATGATGAGCGTTTTACTTAATAACGTTTTGTTGCATCTAATGTAAGAATCAATCCTTGTGTGAGATGAACTGATTGTTCCATGTGTAAAGCGATTTTGTTCTATATATATATATATATATATATATATATATATATATATATATATATAATATATTGTATATATATGTAAAGCGGTTTAATATTCCATCAGTAAAGCGGTTTACTTCGAGACAACATTTTTTAAAATAGTAATATCAACAGTTTTATGTTATTTAAGAAGTGCCAAGAAAGTAACAAAAAATAATATTTAAAATCAATGCAAATTGCTCTTCAGAGAAAATTTCCTTGTAAAATACAGCAGATGCTATTGTGAAATAGAAATATATGGTGAAGAAAAAATATTAAAACAATAACAAAAAGCGTGAGCTTCTTTCCTTGAAAACTCCATTTAAAAAATGAGGCATTTTTTTTCTTCTTTTCTTCAATCTTGAATCTCCACCAGATGAAACAAAAAGCACGACTTTGTTAGTGTCCATCTTTTCATGATGTATCTGTGCGAGTATTGAATAAATGTTACCACTTAACACATCACGTGAGTGTGTTTATTGTGTTTTATAACTCACACGATAGCCAGGATTCCAGTCATATTTTCTTTGTATTTTATCTGTAGATATAAATTTAATCATAGAGTAGAGTAGCACTACACGTTATCCGGTCATTCGTACGCTATGAGGACAATGCTTCAGGTCGCTGATGAGGATAACCACTTTGAGGTTCCAATTTCACATCTGATTTGTTGGATCTGGGCATACCCTCCATGTCAGAGGGTCTTACTCCGGAACCACCTTCAAGGGATGCTCTGTGATGGCTGTTAACAGCGGCCAGGGCAAATTCATAAGGGCTATGGTGTTCCATTTTAGGAAATATAGTTGGGTCTCCACCTTTACTACCCAGGAGTCCGGCTGTGTTGAAACCGTGGGCTAGACCGTGGAGAGAGCTGGGCGGGTAACCGCCGCTTGGGGAGAATGGGTATCGCCCAGCTGCAGCTGCAGCTGCAACGGCGGCGGCGGAAGCGGAAGAGGCCATTTTGTTTTCTTCGAACAGGAAGTTGGGTCCGGGGAGTTTGGCCATGTTTTGAAGTTTGTTTATATTGTTATTGTTGTTGTTATTGTTGTTTTTGCTGCTGCTGTTGTCGTCTGGATTGTTGTCCTCTCTGCCGTTGAAGGATAGAGGAGAGAATGAAGACCTGTTGGCTCCGTGAACGAATGGTCCCAAAGTTGTTGGGTGCATGGTAGGAGGGGGTGAAGGGGAAGCCCCAGTGTCGTCATGACCAGTTGGACTACCGGAAGGGGAAGCGCTTTCATCTCCAAGGAAATTGTTCATATTCCCGTTATCATCTTCCTCTCCATCTGAAACAATTGGACCAAATAAATAGATGAATAAATGTAAATAACGATGAATAAGTAGGTAATAATTTATTAATAATGAAAGTAAATAATGATAACAAGGATGATGATGATGATTGATGATGACGATAATGATGAAAATAACGATCTTGATGGTGATAATAATGTTAACGATGAGATGATAAAAACAAACAAAAAAATTATGATGATAATAACAATAATAATAATAATAATAATAATAATAATAATAATAATAATAATAATAATAATAATAATAATAATAATAATAATAACACCAATAAATAATATATTTATATCTTAAGGTAGCACATACTTAATTAAAAATCCTAATAAAAAAAACAAGAAATAAAAACAAAACAAAACAAAAACAAAATAAAACAAAATAAAAACACCCAGCGAAACAAACAGCAACAAAAACAAACAAAACTAAACAAATCAAATCAAAACAAAAAAAACAAACAAAACAAAACAAAAAGCAAACAAACAGAAAACAAAACCAAAAAAAAACAAAACAAAAAAAAACAAAACAAAAAAAAACAAACCCCCCCCCCCCCCCTAAAAACCAAACAAACGAACCTTCATTGATAGGTCCCCCGGATCCGTCTCCGTACCAGACTCTCCTGATGTCGTGTCGTCTGTTCTTCATCAGGGCCTTGTACTCCGATATCCGTAACTTCTTGCCATCCACGATGCACGTGCGCTTGGGGCGAGGCCTGTGTTAGTAATAGGAAAATAGAAGAAAGAAACCCCCACATAAGTATGAGACGTCAATTTAAAAAATGTATATAAAACTACACAGAATTTATGGGTTTAATTTGGCAATGATTACAAAAACAAACAATTTTATTTATTTGTCTTTTTTTTTCATCTTCTCCTGTTTCAATCACAAACGCTTTTGGTTTGAGATCGTTGCTTGTCGGATATTTTTGAAAAATCTATTTCAGTTAAGGAACAATTTTTTTGGTTTTTTTTTTGTTTGTTTGTTTGTTGTTTTTTGTTGTCAAAAGGAAAGGAAAAAAATGACAAGAACTATAGCTAGAATGCGCTTGGCCAAGGAGTTCACAACATTGCCATCCGGAAGTATAAAGGACCAACACACAAACTCTGTGTAACCATGAACTTTTATAGTCTGGTTAATACAGTTTAGTGAGAACAACTCACAAACGCGGATGGCAAAAACAATAACAAAGGCCTGAGTGAATTCATCTGCATACTATCTATACACAGAGATACTCTCCATCAATTTTAAATGTTTAGTACCACAATTAACAAGTTTGCGTTGGGGACCGATGACGGACAGGACGATTGTCGAAAGCATTTAACTCCACCCACTTTTGATTTTGTTTTCCGCGAAGCCAAAATTGTTTCTGTCCTCATCCTATACTAAAATCTCCCTAGATTTCAAAATAAAAGTAGTAGGTCAATTAAGTATAAATTGGCTAATGTCTCCTTATACAACTTTACAAGTTTGATTTCCCGACTTGAATAATGGACTTATTTCAACATTGTTGTAACGCAGAATATCAGTGACCCAGAGTCTCAAATCGGGGTTCTCGATAGCTCAGTTGGTTAAGCACTCGCTTCACACGCAAAGGGACCGAGATCGATCCCGGGTGCAGTCGAGGTTTTATTATTATTATTATTATTATTATTATTATTATTATTATTATTATTATTATTATTATTATTATTACTTTGTATATTTTCAGCAACATCATTTCAGACTATTTCAAATTTGGTTATCACACTCGCACACATGAACACGTAAGTCAATTCACTTCTTCATTGTCAAAAGAGGGGGAAAATCAATTAACTAATAATTATTTACAGCAACGAGCTCAACAAGATACAATTATAAAAAGTTAAAGCATCCCCGAGATAAGTATTTGTAAAAACTCGCTTAAAATTATGCCCCAGTCTGGATTATAACTTTATATTTTTAATGATAAAACAACAACAAATATTCAGTAAAAATTTAAAAATTGCTACAATAAATTCGATTATTAAAAATCTATTGATTTATAAAACGTGTGTATTTACATTGATATAAAAAGAATAGAATAGAATTTGTTTTGGGGAAAAATATGCAGGAAGCAGTCATTGTTATCAGCAAATAATAATCAGAAAAAAAGACCAAGTGATTAAAAAAACACAAAATCAAACAAGTCATAGGTTGAAAAAATTATTTAGAAGCAAAATCTAATTGAGAAGAACGAAGTTAGCAACACAAAAAAGCCTGTGAGTAAAAGCCATGCAGTCTGTAGATTGGGACCGATGATAATATTATTATTAGAAGTAACGATTCTTAAATAATACACAATCTCTCTCTCTTATGCTCATAATAGCATGAAAAAAATGACTATATAAACTATCACTGAAACCATGCGTCTGTTTAATTAAGATCATGTTGAAATAGACAGCAAAATAGCATGTGTTTTCAGTTGTTGTTTTTGCTTTTTGTTTTAATATATGAAATTAAATAGATTTTCTTATACCACAGAAATGTGTTAACTTTGCTGCATGATTTGATGACAAAATTTGAAAAGAATAATTATCAAAATCCGTATTAAATACTTTTTAAGAAAACATTATTTTGTATTTGTCAATTTTTTCATTATTCAAAAAATGAAATTTAACCTACTTACGATAATTAAATACATTTTTAAAGCCTGTATGAAAGACTAACATGAAAAATACATAAAAATACAGTTATTTCTTTTTTTTTTTTAATGAAAAGATCAAGCTAATTAATTTATCACCATCTTTATATATTTATTTTGTTTTATTGTGTTATTGTCAAGGCAAAAAAATGAAATTCTAACCTATAGCTTTTTTTAAAAATATTTTTTTTAGTTTGTCCATAAACAGTAAAAACATCTGGCAATTTGATCTCAGGGTTATGCGCAAACCATGCACAGATCATAGTCATACATTTGAATCATTATTTCAAATCATCATTTTTATAAATCAAATTTGTGGTACTGTAATGTTTTCAATATGAAAAAAAAAACAAAACAAAAACAAACAAACAAACTAGATTTGGGTAAAACAGTGTGAAAGAAATACAAAAGGAAAAGCGGGAGAATTTTAAACTTTTGTTCAAAGTCCGTTGTAACGTATTACAATTTTCACGACCCAATCAATAGCTAACGCCAGTAATGAGAGGGTAAGATTCAGAGTTTTGACATCCAAAATTTGTGGTTTTAAGGAGTTGTTTATTTGCAGGTTATAGATAGGTCTAGTACAACGACACACAAATCTTAAAACTTAAAGAAAAAGATGTCGAAGAAATTAATCGCCTTTTCCTTTCCCATTATAGAAAAAAAAAAGAAAACAAACAAACAAACAAACAAGAACAAAGCCCCGGATTGAAAATATTGTTTGAGATTAAAATTGGGAATGATGCTAAAGGCCTATCTTTACATGGTACGTACAACCACACTGTATCAATATTAAGATCAAGAATAAGCGTTTAGTTGCGGAGATTATAAAAGGCAGATAGTAAATAGGTGAAGTAAAAAAAAAATAATGATGATGAAAGTTAATGAAAAGTGGTATAAATAATAAGGCGGGGTGAATTGGTGGATTGCTGTTGCTGGGGTTGGGGGAAAGGGAGAGGGGAAGAGGTTGATAAAAGCTGAGTGTTTCCATTTTCCAAAGGGGTGGAGGTGGGTGGGGAGGGATACCAGTCGTTATTTTATTATCATAAAATGTTTATTATTATTACATGTTCCAACATATCTGGCAGGGTGGCAAAGTTGTTATTATTATTATGATAAACCTCGTTGTGTTAATTTGAGTAATGGGGTTGAAACGTATTGAAATGTAGCATGTACCTTTCCTCAGAATCTTCAGGCTGTGCGTAGTTGGAATAGAATGCCCCCATAAGTTGCTGGGCGTCCATAGCAACAAAGGGCAGACTACTCCCACCCACCCCAAGAGTGGGCGTGGTTGATACAGTGGAAGTCGTAGTGGTAGAACTTCCTGTCACCTCAGAGAATGACTTTTTCACTTTCCCATTTTTTCGAGGTCTCGGCCTGGGAACAATGACGGACAATGACTATGTATGGAGTCTCGCTTAACCATTTCTTTTTTCAAAATGTTAAATAGTTTATGACAGTAAAAGAACCCCGTAGTTTTGATACATTAGTTATTTCTGCAGCTTATTTTCTCATGGGTTCAAAGATATCTATCAAAATATCAATTTTGACTTTTTTTTGTGTGGAAATAATTAGATGTAAAATTATAAGAAAATAAAATAAAACAGACAACAAACTCATCTAAAAATGTAATAAGCATATCTACAAATAAATAGTAATTTTAAAAAAAATCAACTATTACTAAATAAGTCGACAAATTACTAATCTCAAATAAAGAAATATCAAAAGATGCAGAATTTTTGCTCTAAATCTACTTGATCGAAGCAATCAAAATAAGACAAATTAATTGCTAGCCCATGTTCAAGAGGAGCCAATTCTATTGTGAATAAAAAGACAATGTGCTGAAAGATTTTTTTAAAAGTAAAACAAAAAACGAAAACTAAGGATGACAAAATAATAGTATCTAACTAAAAACAAAAATAACTAAAAAGAAACAACAAGTCAGTGATTTTTGTTTATTTTGTTGTTAGGGGGATTGAAAACGTGACGTTTTTAAAAATCTCAAATGAAAATCAGAATTTACTTAAAAAACGAAGTGAATTCTTGATCGTTACGCAACTAAATACAATGGTAAGACAAAAAACAACAACAAACAAAAAAAAACAACAAAAAACAAAAAAACAAAAACAAAATCAAAACAACAACCAGAAAATAAAACAAAACAAAACAACCCAAAAACAAAAACAAAAATCAAGACAAAAAATAAAAGGTTTTTTTTTTAAACGAAAAAAAAACAAAAAGAACAACAACCGTACTGATGATGTTAAAAACAAAACAAAAACAAAATTAAAAAAACAAACAAACAAACAAAATAGTTTCAAAAACAAAGAGAGAGAGAGAGAGAGAGAGAGAGAGAGAGAGAGAGAGAGAGAGAGAGAGAGAGAGAGAGAGAGAGACTGGAACAACGAACTAAAACTTGGCAGGACTCGAATAAAAGCAATCAAAAAATATTTTTAAAATGAAACAAAGAAAACTAGACTATGAATGTAACTTAACAAAACAAAACAAAAATGTAACTATGAATTAACTTAACGAAACAAAAACGTATATAGAGATCTAAATAAAATAGAATCTTCCAGAAAAGATGGTTTAGAAACCCAATGATCCCTATTTATTAAACCTTTCATTTTCTACAATATATCTTTCATAATCCATATTATTATTATTGCAAGGTGAATGGCTTAAATTATCTTACTACAGAATCATTCCTATCAATTCTAAATAATAATATAGCTTATTGAGATCACAGTGAATCAGCCTCATCTTTTGTTACACATAAATAAAAGGCCTATCGTGAGAGCCTTGCAGCGGGACATTATGCGATGTGTGCCTTGCTTAACAAATGACAATTAATCTTAACATTGCCCTCTTGTTTTCAAAGCCTATTACATCAAATCTTAAGACCCACAGTAGAATAGCCTGAGTTGGGACTTAAATCGAAACATATATATATATATATATATATATATATATATATATATATATATATATATATATATATATATATATATATATATACATACATACAGGGTGATTCAATTTTTTAAAAAGTGAACGCAAGATGAGCAGCTACGCAAGCCATTATAATATTGTTAACAAAGCCACCTACTACCACATTATCTCATTCGTCTGTAGTGTTTCATTCTTCCTGTTTTGGTGATAAAGGGGAAATCCGAAACGTCCATTTTATGTTTTCGTATATATATTAAATTGAAGCTTACATTCAATTTCACATTGTTATTTATTTCTTCGAGCTTAGCTTCGAGAAGCAGTGGAGTATTTCATTCATCCTGTTTTGTTGATAAAGGGGAAATCCGAAACGTCATTTTATCTGTTTTCGTATATATATATTAAATTGAAGCTAACATTCAATTTCACATTGTTATTTATTTCTTCGAGCTTAGCTTCGAGCAGCAACATTTATTACATGTTCCCTATTATTTGAACACATTATAGAACCCATGAAGAGTTCACATTTGATTGAGTGACACTGTGGCTTGGTGGTTAAGCTGTTTGACTCTGAACTCATAGGTCGAGAGTTCAAATCCCAATAGGGATAACTTATTTTATTCTGGCGCTGATATGACCTAAATGATTTGCAAGTGCCGTAAAACCTTTAAAACAACAAAAACAAAACATTTGATTGAATCACCCTGTGTATACAATAAACCTAAACCTAGAAAAAAAAACCAAAAAAACAAACAAAACAAAACAAAACAACACGTTATATTGGAGCAATTCAATACTTTGACGACCGTTAGATAATAATTTATATTTTTTAAATATGCCCTTTCCGCCACAACATCATAAGATATCGTCTCCTTGGCATTCATTCCACGAAGGAATATAGATAAGTCATCAAACAAGATGATTAAATAAGATGGCTTAAATTCTGATGATGATCTCATGCATTGAGTATTATTCTATTGTAACTACACGATGAAATGAATAAACGAACATCTGTAAAACTAAATTAATAATAAAACTATAACTGAGTGCATGTGTGTGTGCATTCATGCGCTTGTAAAATAAACAATATAAATAGGTCAATAAATAATCAAAACTGAAAATGAACTTCTAGTTGTAAATAAAAATAACAACCATGGCAACTAACTACTCTCCCGCACTCTGAAAACCAACCAAAAAAAAAAAGACATTTTTTCCCCACCAATTTTAGCCAGAAAACTCGTCCTTCGAATTATATCGAACCCTTTTCTTGTCAAAACAAAACAAAAAACAAAACAAAACTCTCAAACCTGGGATTATACGAAAGTCTCAGGTTTGGAAGTTTTTGACAAGCTGAGAGTAATTTCAATCGATCGATATATAAAGGAAGAGTTTTCTGGCCAAAATTTTTAAATTTTTATTTCAGAGTGCGGCAGTTCTGACGACTATGACAAGGACAATAATGATGACAAGACCACAATAATATCTAGTGTTGTTTCTGTCGTTGATGATATTGATGATGATGATGATGATGATGACGGTGATGATAATGATGATGATGATGATGGTGATGATGATGATGGTGAAAAGATGATGATGAATGAAAGTGATGATGATATATTGACAAGAAATGAATAAGTAATAAAATGATAGATGACAAACAAAATAATGAGCAAATCTGCATCAACAATTAACAATGTAAAATCTCAGACACAGACAATAATAAAAATAATAACAGTAAGAAAAGAAAAAAAAAATAAAAAAAAAAAAAGAAGAATACCTTGGGCAAAAAAACAAAAAACACCTGAGCTGTACTCCTATATCGAGCAGGAATCATTTCATGTGTTTTGCTCACGTTACTGAGTCTCGTAGTTTCGCTGTGTGTTGTCACGGACTACCTTTCATTCACGGTGTGTCAACGTCGACAATCCAAAATAGCAACTGTTACAAACATGGGAAAATGAAGACTACAATTATTATTAAAAATTATGAATGGATGAGAATGATACTCTTCTCTCTCTTCATCTTCTTGATCATCTTGTGTACCTCTCTTCTATCTCAATTCTACTCTTTCTCTCTACTCTCTCTCTCTCTCTCTCTCTCTCTCTTGACTCTTTCTTCTCAACTCTATCTCTCTCTCTCTCTCTCTCTTCTCTCTCTCACTCTCTCTTCTCTTCTACTCACTCTCTCTCTCTCTCTCTCTCTCTGTGACTCTTCTACTCTCACCTCTCTCTCTCTCTCCTTTCTATTTCTCTCTTCTCTCTCCACCTCTCTCTCTCTTCTACTCTCCCATAAACGAATATCATAAAATTATCTCTTCCATCCTCCTTCCTTCATAACATCTATTCAATTCAAAAAAAATCTCTTCTCATACATGAAAAATCTATGCAAACAAAAAAAAAAAAAGATTGCTCTAATACTAGAAAAAAAAAAAAAAAATATTATACCTATCAAAACTTTATAACTTTTCTATAATTTAAAAAAAAAAAAAAAGAACTGTCATGACCCTCAAAATCTAAAAAAAAAGAATAAAAAATATCTAAAAAAAACAACCCTAACTCAATACAAACCTCTCAAACAAGAACCATCACAAATAAACTCCTCATCCCTCAGTGTGACACTATACAATTAATTCGTACCTCCTCAAAAACACACTTACCAAGACTATTTTTGCTAATTCTCTGCTTTCTCTCTCCTTCGTGATCTTGCCTTTCCTCCTGGCCCTACCCATGCGTTCATGCCGTTTCGATGTGAGCGACCTTGCTCTGACTTATCCTCTGCCAATATTTCACCAACATTCTTCCTGAGTAGAACACCCATAAATATCTAACATCTTCCCATCAACTATTGGCATTATTAGCCAATTCCACTAAATCTCTCATGCCTCTCAGGTCCTCCTGGCCACCACATTTAACATGAAGACGGACATGACGCCTTTCTAGCCGATATTCATCTCTCTCTCGACAAACCGCTGTTAACGCTCTTATACTCTTCTACTCCTCTCGTGTAGATTTATCAAAACCTCTTCCAAGACTCATCTATCGTCGCCAGCTGTGGCTTCGATCCCAACCTCCGTCTCTACGATTCCATCCACTAGACCCATAGCCCTACAAATGAAGTTATTGCTCCCTCAAGCTGAAATATATATGTTAATTGAATGCTAACTTCATTCTAATAACTTCTCTAACATCAAATCGTTTCGTTTCCTCTTATCACTCTCCGCCCTCTCTCTCTCTCTCGCCCTCTCTCTCTCTCTCTCTCTTTCTATTTCATCTCTCTCTCTCCCTCTCTCTCTCTCTCTTTCTATCTCAGCACCAGAAACGAAAATATCAGAAAAAAAATGTATCTTTCCCAACCTCCATTCCTCTCAATAACATAACGAGATAATAAATGAATTCAAAAAATAATCTACATTATAGAACTATACATGAAAAATAAATGACAAAAAAATAAAAATAAAAAAAGATCTCGAAAACAAGAAGAAAAAAAAAAAAAAAAGAATTATACATGATAAAATTATAAAATATTTACTATAAATTTAAAAAAAAAAAAAAAAGAACTGTACATGACCAAAAAAAAAAAACAAAAAAAAAAACAAACAAAAAAAAAAAAAAAAAAAACCCAAAACAAAAAGACAAAAACCAAACAAAACAAAAAACCAATCACGAGAAAAAATAAACTTCAATCACCAGAGTGAGCACGTATACAGATTAGATTTGGTGAACATCCAAACAAAAACAAAACTTACCAAGAATTTTGCTGATGTTTGAGTTGTGCATATCAGGGCACGCCTTGAGGATCTTGCGCCTTTCCTCCCTGGCCCACACCATGAAGGCGTTCATGGGCCGTTTGATGTGAGGACGACCTGGCTCTGACTTATCCCTCTGGGCGCGAATGATTTTGGCACCAAACATTTTACCTGAGGAGGAACACCATAAAAAAAAATATTAACATAATTCCACAACATATTGAGCATTATATAGCGCAATATCCACTAAATGTGCTCAAAGCGCTTTACAAGGAGTCCCTGGCCAACAGCAACATTTAACATGAAGGACGGGACATGACGCCTGTTAGGCGATATTACAATTTTTCGGACAAAGACAGCGCTGTTAACGGCCAGGTACTCATTTTACACCTGAGTACGGTGAGAGAATGTGAGCAAAGAACCTTTTCCAAGGACTCATCTATGCGCCGAGCGCGAGGCTCGAACCCAGGACCTTCCGATCCGAAAGCGAGTGCCATACCACTAGACCACATAGCCGCACAAATGATAGTGTAATTGTTGCTGCTCGAAGCTCGAAGAAATAA
>NC_088367.1:19030508-19048008 GCF_034508935.2 Berghia stephanieae
TTATCACGTTGACACATCTACGACTAAACAACCAATCTCACCTTTTCCGATTCCGAAGCGTGGCTCGATGGGACTCCGTTCATGGCTGCTGCCGCTGCTGCGGCTGCTGGGTGTGATGCGGCAGTGAGTGCCGCAAGGGCGCTTCCTCCTAGAGGGAAATTGGGAGGCAGGGAGAGGAAAGGGTTCGCAGCGGCTGCGACATACTGGGCAGTGTGAAGTCCGAAGGGATTATGCCTCATGGCAGCGGCTAGAAGACTGTCTGTTGGATTTGCTGTTGGCGTGGAGCTGGCTGAGGTTGGACTCAGACTAGGATGCTGCAGTCCGAAGGGAGACGAGGCTGATGCAGAGGCGGATGACAACGATGTGGAAGAGGAGGAGGAGGAGGAAGGTGTGGAAGATGGGGCAAGAGTGTTGTTGGGATGGTGGGAATTGTTGCTGTTGATATTGTTGTTGTTGCTAGTTGAGATTGACGATGATGAGGAGGATGAGGACGGGCGTTTTCCGTGATGGTTGACGTGAGCTGGAGGCGGTGTGCTGGCCTCTCGTTTAACGCCTCTTATGTTTCCCATTTCGTCTTTGGATGACCGTGGATGCCCGTAGCCAGAGAGATGTCTCTGTGGAATACAAATTGATATCTAGCGTTTCAAAAAGTTTAGAAAAAAAATACCGTTTTTAAGATACAATTTTAGTCTGAGTCACTTCTCAAATTTTTTTCAAGATGATGTTATTTTAGTCCGTGTAGATAGTCAATTTTGACTAAAAATATTTAAGCCTAAAAATGCGCATTTTAATAACCATAAAATGTTTCAATAAGAATTATGTTAAAGTATTTTTCTACACACGTATCATTACTCGTGATTTATAACAGTAGTTTATCTCAATGATGACATTAAATAATGTGTACATTAATTATATCTCTAGCCCCCTTAAAAAAAAATCTAACCTTTTCCCTCTTCTTTTAATGCGCTCTTTTATTTCCTTACAGGCAACACATGCGCATTATATCATTTATACTTGAGCTCCACATAGCCTTTTAAGGTATTATTTTGAATGTAATGCGCATGGATCATGGTAAAAATGAGGAAATGTAATTTTTTCATTGTAATATCCGTGTAGTTTCTTAAACATTTTACCTCATGTCTGGGTTTGGTCAAGTTCAGCGGTCCATCTTGATCTGACCCAAGAGCTGGTGGTGACGGATATGACGTCACAATGGGCTCCATCTTAACTGGACCACTGTCCACTCCGCCGGACCACCTACGAGAAGGACTCGAACCCAAAACCATCTGGGAAGAGGGGCTGGTTCGTCTTAAGTCTCCGGGCACTGGGACTGAAGGAACAAGAGGTACAGGACCTCCGTTGGCTAACGCGAACGGATAGCTGTTTTGTAGAGGATGATGTCCTGGGGATAAGTTATTCTGTCTGCCTTTGCTGCTGCTGTTGTTGCGGATTTGGCTTTTGAGATTGGTGCTGTTTTGTTGTTTATGATGTTCGCCGTTGTTGATGTGTCGCTGTTGATGATGTGGCAGCACTTCAAGAGCAGGGGACGATGGAGAACGAATTCGGTGATCTGAGTCTGAAAAGAGAAAAACAAAGTGAAAAATAATAAATAATATATTTTATAAAGTCTATCTCTAAATATTAACATTTGTATGACGAATGTTCCAAAAATAGAAAAGGCACAGGCAAAAAACAAGTCTTGTTTATGTTTTGGCTGTATTTTTTAAAAAAATGTATTGTTTTTTGTTTGTTTTTTTTTTGTTTTTTTTTTGTTTTTTAAATATTTTTGTTTTAAGATTCATCATCATCTAGTCAGCTGATCCTGCGTAGGACGTTGCTTCCCGAACTTTCTTGCGAAACAGATTACGGTTTTCCGCCAGTCTACTTGCTTGAGTTGCTGTCATTCCCAGCCATTCACATATATCTTGTTCCCAGCTTCTTGTTGGTCTACCTCTTCCTCTCTTGCCGTCTACCCTTGTCTGCAGAATGTGCTTTTCTAATGATTCGTGGCGAGTCGTGTGGCCAAAATAGTTTAGTTTCAATTTCTTTACAGTTTGAAGAAGAATTGGTGATTTTATTCCGATCCTTCTCAGGACTTCTTTGTTTGTTTGTTTTTCAGTCCATGATATTCTGAGTATTTTTCTGTAGCATGCCATTTCAAAAGCTGTGATCTTTGTGCTCTCTGCTTTGCTGATAGTCCATGCTTCGCATCCATATGTTGCAGTTGGGGAAAACAACACTTTTGAGGATTTTGATTTTTGTTTGAATGCACTGCCCTTTCCAGATATTATTCATCTTTTCTAGCTTTGATCTTGCCATTGCTAGTCTCCTCCTGATCTCTGGGGCCGATTTCCCGTTGTACTCAATCCTGGCTCCAAGATATTCAAAATTCAAAGTTTTAAGATTAAAGGGAAAAAAAAAAGAAAAGAAATGAAAAGAAAAGAATCAACAGTTCTTTAACGCTGGAACAAAGGAAACGGAAGCCGAATATGAATAATATGCGCCGAAGTCGGGATTTCCCTCCCCACTATACTCCCCCCCATCTCTCCCCCCTGCCCCCAACCGCAGATCAGAGTATCAATGAAATAGAATTATTGTTTCTCCTATTGTTGAAGGGGGTGATCTGAAGTACTACGGCACGTCAAGTTGTAAAGAAAACATCGAGGGTGTGAAGTGTAATAAAATCAAATTTGGGCCATGGAAATATTTCATTATGGATCTTCAAGTGGTTTAGGATATGATATGGGGATGGGGGAGTGGAGGGGTGGGGTGGGTGGGGTGGGGGTGGGGTGGGGGGGGAGGGGTTAGTATAGAGAACATTTTTTTTCACACTCGACGTGATGAAAAGGAAATAAAAATTGGAATAGGGACTCTTTGTCATTATTTGACAATACTGCACTATTCTTTGAAAAAAAAAAAAAACAAATTAAAAAAAAACAGACAAAAAAACAACAACAACAAAGAAAAACAAACATTTTGGTAAGAGAAGTTTTACATTTAATACAATAGAGTAAAATAAACCAGAGCTTTGGACTTCTGTGGGACAAAACAAACAAACAACCCCTTCCCCCCCCCAATAAATAAACAAAACAAAACAAAACAAAAAAAACCAAAACAAACAAACAATCAACAACACGTCAACAAATTTTTATCCAGGAAATTGGCTCTTCAATCGATCGAGTAAAATGACACTCGTCTTGTCAAAAAAAATCTGGGACGCGTTCTCTGGTCAAAATTTGCATTAACGTGTTTGGTTATTTTTGTTGTTGTTGTTGTTTTGTTTTGTTTCATTTTTTTTTTTCTTTCTTTCAGAGTCTGACAGTGCTGTCAATAAATTGTAGTCTTCAACTCGAGATTTCTATAAGAGGTTTAAGTTCAAGACTTGGTGACAATTGGGGGTGGGGTGGATGTGTGTGTGTGTGTGGGTGGGGGGGGGGTGGAGGAGGGTAAGTGATTCAAATCTATTGATATACCTATACAATGATAATATAGAAGTTTACTGGCCAAGATGAAAAGAAAAGAAAAGAAAGAAAAAAAAAAAAAAAAAAAAAAAAGAAGCGTTTTGTCGCTGTATGATAGAATAATCTTAAAATTGAATAGCATTATAAAGGTGTGTCGCTCTGAAAAAAAACAAAAAAAAAAAAAAAAAAGAAAAAAATAAGAAAGGAGGAAAGAAAAGAAAAAGAAGAAAAAACCCAGAGTAAAATATAATAATAATAATGTTTGAGAAAATAGAAGAAAGAAAAAAAAAAGGAAATACGTTTTTTTTTTTTTTTTGGTTGTTTTTTTTTTTTTTAATGGTTGATCTGAAAGTCATTCCGCCTGAATCGATATGGATAATGAGATAATCTTTGAATGCTCTCCCTTGGTTCATTGTTTAACACACTTACGTCCCCTTCTTTTTATTATTTCGCGATTGTCTCCAGCTGTTTTCAGTGATACATTAGCATGACAACAATGTTGTCGAATCGAGACGCATTCGGAAAAAAAAGGCCACCAGGAGGAGATAAAATGAGAATAATAAAATATTATGATTTAAAAAAGAAAAAAAAAGGATAGGATTAAGGTTATTATTATCTCTTTATAAACTTTTTTTTATCTTCCTTATCATTAAAAAAAAAAAAGATTTTATATAGCGCACTATTCACGAGATTGAAGTGCTCGAAGCAATTTTAGCCTTCAAGGGTTTTCAAGCCAACACTAACATGGATCATTTCGAATGTTGATGCAAAACAAAAAAACAAAAAAAAAACAAAAAACAACAACAAACAAACAAAATAGAGCAAAAGGAAAGGGTGAAAAACAAAACAAAATAACAACAATAAAACAAACAAAAAAGAAAAACAAAACAAAACAAACAAAAAAAAAACAACAAAAAAAAAAAAAACAAACAAACAAACAATAGCACAGATGTCATAAATTCTGATCAATTTCCTTCATCCGTCTGTGCTAACTAACGACATACATATATTATTATTACCAACCAAATTGACACGGTGAGAGAAAACATGAGTTAATAATAAATAAATAGCCTTTTTTTTTTCAATTATTATGCACTCCATTCATTCTCAACTCTGACTTTGCCACCCACAGTTGTGAGATTCTATCTGAATCAAACGTTCAGCCTATACAACGTCGCAAGCCTAGCACCATTAAACCAACCCCTCGGGGACAAACAAAGCCTCACAAAGGCACAAAGAAAGAAAAAATAATAATAAGGATTAAGACTTTTCTTCTTATTTTTTTATATTTTTTTATTATCATTATTAAATTTCTTTTATCATTTCATTGACAACAACAAAACAAACGTGCCAAGGGGATCGGATTTAATAAATAATAATAGTAATATTATAGAGATACGCATTACGCATTACGCATAACGCACGATGAAGCGTCGGCTACTGTAAACCACACAAAGACGGGATTTATGACGCTTGAAGTCGGCGCATTAATAGTGACGTATTAGGCATAAAATTGGATTAGTTGATTTTCGTTGTTGAGAGATCATATCGAATTGATTCTTAAATTTGAAACATAATCCTTTAAAAAATATAAATTTGTTAGTTATTGAAATGGAGCAAAGGTGGAGAGAATATATAATATAATATAGACGACTAGGTTTTATCGTCCCAACTATCGGGTAACTACTGTGGTGTAATTGTATCACGTTTGACCGGTAATCCAAGAGGTTTGAGGTTCGATTCTCCAAGTCGAGACAAGCTGATTTTTTTTTGGAATAGATTATTATTATTATTATTATTATTATTATTATTATTATTATTATTATTATTATTATTATTATTATTATTATTTATTATTATTATATTATTACTATTATTATTATTTATTATTATTATTATTATTATTATTATTATTATTATTATTATATATTATTATTATTATTATTATTATTGTGATTGAATTTCCTCCAAAACACATGAGATTTTAATTTTGGCCACTCTCAGAAAATATTATGTATTCGTTTATCCGTTGGACTCAATAATAATAATAATCACTGGCGACAATGGAATTGGCATTAAATCTCAATTTATAACTCTCTCTCTCTCTCTCTCTCTCTCTCTCTCTCTCTCTCTCTCTCTCTCACTTACCCCCCCCCACCCCCCGAAGACATCATCACCCACCCAATCTCCGCCTCCCCTACCATGAAGAGGATTGCTATTTGGCGTTTCCGAGTCACAATAAAACCATTTCATATGATCTATATAATAAATGTATAAATTCTGAGTTCAGTTTTTGAGTTCAGTTTTGGTTCAACGATACTTGCAGTTGAAAAACCAACAAATTTACTGCCCACAATGGGAAAAAAGCATTAAATCTTAGTTTACAAGAGAACGTTTTCTAACAATCACGTACCCCCCCCCCCCCCCCCCCCCCTCTCTCTCTCTCTCTCTCTCTCTCTCTCCCCTCTCCCACCTTCACCACGTTTCGTCATCCACCCATTCTCCGCCTTCCCTACTAAGGGAATTGCTGTTTGGCGTTCCAGGGTTAATGAAATCATTTTCCGTGCACGAATGTTAACCAATTTAACCGCCGATTTCTGGAGAGAAAAAACCTCGAATTTAGAAACTTGGCCAGGAAACTCGTCCTTCAAATATCGATCGATTTAAATGACCCTCATCTTGGTAAAAACTTTCAAACCTTGGGACTAAGCAAAGACTTCGCGAAGTCCCAGATTTGAGAGTTTTTGCCAAGATGAGGGTCATTTAAATCGATCGATATTTGAAGGACGAGTTTTCTGGCCAAATTTTTGAATACGCGTTTTTCCATAGACACGGCAGTTAACTGGTTAACGGTTTCACAATGGGAAAGATGTCAAATATTGACAAAATACTTTACGGAACATCATACTGTCTTCGTTTTGACAGCAGTAAATCATAATATACGGTGTAATATGTAATACATGAAACGTTGCCAACTACAAATTGTAAGGAAGGGAGAATTGATTATGAAGACAGCGAATCGGTGTCTTTTCTTTTCCTATAAATCTTGTTTTGGTTTCAGAGATGTGACTGAAAGGTGACAAAATTGAAACAAAAAAAAGGGGGTGGTGGTGGGAGTGGGGTGGGGGGGGGGGTGGTGGTGGTGGTAGATGATTGATTGAAGGTTTTATAGAATTGCCTTATCCTTAAAATTTACCAAAATTATGGATTGTATATTTTTTTTAAAAATTGAATACAAAAATACAGAACAATTTTTTTTTGGGATCAAATCTGCAAATTCTATGTCTGTTATAATGATACGGCCTGCTGATACTGGTATTTTTTGGTGATGAGTGTATTAAATGAAGGATTGTGAAACGCACCAAGCAGTGTAAAACCGTGAGATTTTCGGGTTTTAACATGAAGAGATAGCATCATATTATTATATAAGCATATTTATAATCTCATATCATATACGTGATGATTTTTTTTTAAAAAGTAAGGTAATTATTACTTCTCCCTTCTCTCAATCATGGAGAGATAAAAAAGAGGGAGCTGAGGTGGGGGAGGGGGAGAAAAAAAAATGAAAGAGAGAGTTAGGGGAGAGGCGAGAGAGGAGGAAGAGGGAGAGATGAGATGACATAAAGAGGATGGAGAAAGAGAGAGAAGTGTAGATATATATATATATATATATATATATACACACACACACACACACATATACATACATATATATTGAGAGAGAGAGAGAGAAAGAGAGAGAGAGAGAGAGAGAGAGAGAGAGAGAGAGAGAGAGAGAGAGAGAGAATGAACATTTTAATACAAAAGGAAGAGAGAAAGAGAGAGAGGGAGAGAGAGAAAAATAAAATAAAACAGGAACAAAGCAAAACAAACCACCAGTACGCTTTCAACTCCAACAGTGTCACTAAATCAATGTTTAATCTAGAGATTCATTGTTATTACAGACCCATTGTTTGACTTAGACATACCCTAACCAGCTTCTTTTTTTCTTTTTTTTTTTGTAAATTTTTTTTTTTACGTACCTCATCCCCTTTTTCATGTCATGTTCGCTAACCCCCCCCCCCCCCCCCCCCCCCCACTCCAGCCCCCCTTTCCCCTTCCCCAACCCTCCTTCATCAAACAACAAGCATCACACCATAGATAAGCCGAGATGTGCCATATTTGGGTTTTGGAATGCCAAGTCTATTCTAAATTTGGCAGGTTTGGAGTTAAATTTAGTTATTGTCTATCTGGTATGAATAAATAATTTTGGTTAAGTGTTCTCATTAATTATGTTCCCGTTATTTCCTCCTCCGTCTCTCTCTCTCTCTCTCTCTCTCTCTCTCTCTCTCTCTCTCTCTCTCTCTCTCTCTCTCTTTCATCACCACTCCTCCTCTTCTTCCTCCTCCTCCTCCTCTTCCTCTTGATCTTCCTCCTCTTCTCCTTCTCTCCCTCTCTCCTTCCTCATTTGGATAATATGTAATAAGGAAATATAAAAAGGACCATTTTTTTCAGATGGATACGGACAACAAAGAAAAAAAAAACACCAAAAAACCCCCCCAAAACAAAACAAAAAACAAAAAACAAACAAAACAACGTCGACTCATTTGACTTAGGCCCTTAACCCCAGCTTTTCTTTCTTTCATATTAAAAAATATACATGTATATATTTAACACTTGAGGCTTTAAGAGAAGTACTGAATACATTGCAACCACAATGTCTAAACCACCATTGTCTGAGGTAAATTAATTAGGCATTGTGTTACGATTGCCTTGCCTTGGTCCCATTTTCAAAAAGTATCTGGCAACTCAACTCAACCAACCCATCTCTATTTCAATTTCATACAGACTGTAATTATTTCCAGTTACAGTGGTGTCATACAAAACTCACTCCCCATCCCCCCTCCTTCCTTTTCATAACCAAATTGTGGCATTATCCAAACTCTTTTGACACATCAAATAAACGGAACATGACATTAAACGGGTCATTTTTATCTCATCTCTTTAATGTCCGGGTAATGCCGGGTAACGTTTCTATTTCATTAACTCACTCAATCTTAGAGATTTTTGCTACTTTTCAAAATTGGACATGTACATAGATAGTTTTCTTCAACTGCCATTTCATTAACATGTAAAAACTAAAAAAAAAAAACAACAACATTACCTTTGATACTAGATACGCCTATAGATAGAATGCGCTTGGCCAAGGAGTTCACAACATTGCCATCCGGAAGTATAACGGACCAACACACAAACTCTGTGTAACCATGAACTTTTATAGTCTGGTTAATAGATAGTATGCAGATGACGTCACTCAGGTCTTTGTTATTGTTTTTGCCATCCGCGTTTGTGAGTTGTTCTCACTAAACTGTATTAACCTGACTATAAAAGTTCATGGATACACAGAGTTTGTGTGTAGGTCCGTTATACTTCCGGATGGCAATGTTGTGAACTCCTTGGCCAAGCGCATTCTATCTATACAGTTTAGTGAGAACAACTCACAAACGCGGATGGCAAAAACAATAACAAAGGCCTGAGTGACGTCATCTGCATACTATCTATAATTTGTCTCATAAAAATGAAAATGTAATAAATAGGAAAGGGGTAAAAGTAACCTGTGTAAACTACGGATATAGTCGGTGTTAGGGTTGAGTGAGTTAAGTTCAGTTTGTTGCTATTCTTTTCTTTTTCTTCCATCCTTTACTTCTTATTTATATATATATATATATATATATATATATATATATATATATATATATATATATATAATAATAATAATAATAATAATATATATATAAATATATATATATATATATATATATATATATTTCTTCCTACCTTTAAAAAAAAAAAAAAGAACACAAACTTTGACGACAAAAAAAAAAAAAAACAACATTTAAACGAATATCACGATATGAAGAGATTAATAAAATAAATAAATGGCAAGATGGAAAAATAGATGAGTATGTGGGTAGAGAAATGGATTTGAGGGTGTATGGATGAGGATGAGGATGGATGGGTGGATAAATGGATGGATAGTTAGATGGATGGGTGGATGGTTGGATGGGTGGGTGGATGGATGGATGGATGGGTGGGTGGATGGGTGGATGGATGGGTTTTTGTTGAAATAGAGAAAGGGCGACCACTCCTTATCTATCTATCTATCTATCTATCTATCTATCTATCTATCTATCTATCTATCTATCTATCTATCTATCTATCTATCTATCTATCTATCTATCTATCTATCTATCTATCTATCTATCTATACGATCACAAAAAACACACAGCACATATAAAAACTTAACTTTATTTTGCCTATTATACGACCTCCCCCCCCCACCCCCCCACCCCCACGAAATAAAAAAAAAGAAGAAAAAAAAAAGAAGCCAATTTAGGCGTGTAATCAATTGAACATGATGTGTGTTTGTTGAATGTGTTTTGTTGTGTTTAAATCCCCTCTCCTTGTCTTCAAAGTGTTCTTACACCGACCTCACCCCCTCATCAGGTGCTATTATTTACCTAACTAATTAACCAATTAATCCTCTCCATCTTTTACATCATTTTGACTTCACCTCGTATTGTTGTTGTCCTACCTTTTATTATCTGTTCTATTTTACTTTACATTGTTCCGAGGGGGAGCACCGCGCAGTAAAGCTAAACCTACATCTAATTTATAGATACATAGTATGCGCTTGGCTAAGAAGCTCACAACATTGCCATCTGGAAGTATAACGTACCAACACACAAAACTATGTGTATGTTAGCATGAACTTTTATAGATAGTTCGAAGATGACGTCACTCTGGTCTTTGTTATTGTTATGTGCCATCCGCGTTTATGAGTAATGCTCACTGAACTGTATTAACCTGACTATAAACGTTCATGGATACACACAGTTTTGTGTGTTGGTCCAGTTATACTTCCGGATGGCAATGTTATGAGCTTCTTAGCCAAGCGCATACGATCTATAGTCTGGTTAATACAGTGTAGTGAAAATTACTTATAAACGAGGATGGCAAACAAAAAAAAAAAACAAAAAAAAAAATTAATAACAAATACCCGAGTGATGTCAACTTCATTCTATCTATCTATTGCGAAATAAAGCTACCGTGTTGTATACACTGAAAATACACATTTTTGTTTTTTTTTCCTTTTCTTTTTAAAAACAGCTAAAATTGATAATTTGAGGTAATGCTTTATTTCTTATCTATCTAGATCTACTTCTCTCCTCTCTATCGAAAGAGGGAATATATTACATGTAATGTATTATTGAACCAAATTCCCATTTAATGAATACAAGCCGTCCGTTAAGAACTCTTTTTAGCTTCTATTTATGTTTAAATCTTACTTATTTCCATTTATATCCATCTATAATTATTTCATCCATTTATTTATTTACTCATCTATCTATCATTTATCTATTCATTTATTTATTTAAATATCAATTAATTAATCAATATCAATTTTTTATTTATTTTGAATTAGCACTGTTACAGTCACAGTTTCGGTCTTTTGGTCAACTTACGTAGCATTTAACATTGTGTTGTCTTTTTAAAAAAATTTAAATTCTCTTTTTTCCTTTTTATTTGTTTGTTTTTTAGAAAATGTCTCCCCCACCCCCTTTTAAAATAAATTACTTATTCTTTTGGTGCGTATGTGTGTGTATGTGTATGTGTTTGTGTATGTGTGTGTGTATGTGTGTATGTGTGTGTGTGTGTTTTTGTCCTTCCAGGCTGCATCATTTACACCCATTCACCTGTCGTAGGATAGCAAGTTTCTTTCTTCTTTCATTCCCTGTCCAGATAACAATCGTTTTACACATTTGACATAAACATACATACATCATAATATATCTACAACACACACACACACACACACACACACACATACACATATACACAAACATACAATGCACATTCATAAGCCACGAAATGCACCTATCTATTTCATTTAAGAACACACGCACGCAAAAATAAACAGAAATACAAACACAAACATAGATATACGAAAAACATTGTTTCACACAGAATGCCATGATATAATTTTAAACAAAACAAAACAAAAACTGGCAAACACCACCTCCGCCCCGGGCCCTTCTCTCTTCGCAACAAATATAATATACAAAACGAAACAAAACGCAAAACTTCCAAAACTACAAAACGGTGCTTAATGAAATTATGATTTTTAAACAATAATCTAAGCAACTTAATTCATCATTGCATTTTTTATCAAGCAAAAATCCGAAACATCAAAATAATAATTTGTTAACGGTCATTGTCCGTTATATTGCTTTGTAATTAAAATTCTACATCTTCTTTGTTTTGATTTTTAAAATCTTTTTTTTTTTTTTTAATTTTATGTGACCAAAAATGGTGACGTCATTGCCATCATTTATTACCTGCAATGATAACATCCTGAATGATAAAGTGGTGCAGCAAACCCCAAAACTGTACCATAAATAACTGCAATAAATATAATAATAGCATCGGTGCACTCTCTCGAAGTTCATAAAATAACTCTCTTCTGCCTTCAATGAACAATAGGGCATCTTTATGTAAGGTGGCCTTTTGTACCTATAGCTTACAGGGCTAAAAATATATTATTTTGCTTTCTTTGTTTTCTTCCTTTCTTTTCTTTTCTTTTTCTTTTTTTCTTTTTTTTTTCAGAATGTTTTCCTTTTAAAATTTCGTTAAAAAAGAAGGCTGCATTGTTGTTTATCTCCATCGCCATTATTATCATCATTTTCATCAAAATGCATCATATTATCGTTTTTATCGTTGTTTTTTGTTTTTTGTTTTGTTTTTGTCATGATTTCGACAAGATGCCCCTTTCTTATCGCGGGCGGGGCGAGGCGGCGGCGCATGCGTGTGGAAACCTATCTATGTTGACAAAAGACTTGAAAAGAAAGGTGAAAAGTGAAGAAGATTAAATCAGCTAACTGCCGTATTTTTGAAAAAAAAAATAAAAATAAAAAAACAACAACACGTATTTAAAAATTTGGCCAGAAAACTCGTCCATCATCATCATCATCATCATAAAAATAATAATAATAATAATAATAATAATTATTATAATAATAATAATTATAATAATACTAATATATCGATCGATTTAAATTACCCTCATCTTGGCAAAAACTTCAAAACCTGGGACCTCGCGAGGTCTTCAAATAATAGTACCAGGTTTAAGAGATTTTGCCAAGATGAGGGTCATTTAAATCGATTGATATTTGAAGGACAAGTTTTCTGGCCAAAGTGTTTAAATTTAAATACCGTGTCTTTCAAGAGTACAACAGTCAAAACTGGTTTAGAACAGAGGGTATTATATTATATTATATATTATATTATATTAATATTATATTAAATTATATTATATTATATTATATTATATTATATATATATATTATATTATATTATATTATATTATATTATATTGTATATATATACAAAAGGCATGTCTTATAATATATGATTATCTGCTACTGTATGCATGTCCGCCGCTGTTAACAGCCTTTCTCTTTCACTTTGTCGTGGAATAATGAAGTCCTTTATTCACACAGAAAGATGTACTTGAAGAATGCAGGATGACATATCGTCACCTATTTGTTTTTGTTGAGGTTATTATTATTATTATTATTATTATTATTATTATTATTATTATTATTATTATTATTATTATTATTATTATTATTATTATTATTATTTAAACGTCTATACCATTATAACGGTTACACTCTAATGTGTGGAGCCTTTATATGGAGGATGGAGTATGTAGTAAGATACAGTATTTCTTTCTTATCTATATATACACTCGTACACACACGTGTACACACATACACACACACACACACACACACACACACACCGAGGGTGGACGCCATTTATTGTTTGAACATGATTTTCATACCATCTCCAATGGCAAGGATTCATCTCTCTCTCTCTCTCTCTCTCTCTCTCTCTCTCTCTCTCTCTCTCTCTCTCTCTCTCTTTCTTTCTTTCTTTCTTTCTTTTTTTTCTTCTCTTCTTTATCTCTCTCTCTCTCTCTCTCTCTCTCTCTCTCTCTCTCTCTCTCTCTCTCTCCCTCTCTCTCTTTTGTCTGAAATTTCCTGCTGACTTAATTATTCAAGGCTTAGTATATTATTGATATTAATCCTATAGACTGAACGAAATTGACGTTACTCAGCTGTATGTTATTGATTTTAGACAGCCATTTTAATGATTAGTTGTCACTAAATTCGATCAATCAGACTATAAACTTTTAAGGTTACTCATAGTTTTGTTTAAATAGTTAAATCCGGTACGATGCTAATGAGTATAAACAAAAAATAACAAATAACCCCCCCCCCCCAAAAAAAAAAAAAAAAAAAAAAAACACACACACAACACACACAAAAAAAAGCAAAACAAAACAACAAAAAACAAAAAGCAAAACGACAAACAAAACAAAATAAATCAAACCAAAAATAATACGAACGATACAACTGACCAATCGGAATAAAGCGAACAATTCCATTTCTAATTCTTTTCTTCTTTTTTTTTATCTTCCTTTGGTATTCCATTAAGAAAATTCATGTCTGGCGCACACCACCACCTACCTACCCTGTAGTCGATCATAAATAAAACCGGAGGGCTGCCACCGCCCACCATCTATATCCGTCAAAGACTCCGCGAGTGGGAAGAGTTCCAAGACCAGCAGATGGACGATCTGATAATGGCGGCCATTGTTTATTGTCGCTACTGTTCCATTTGTAGCCCCTTTTGTAAGCTTTGAGACAGGACAATCCGTTTTTATGTATTAAATAAAGACAGGCCCCCTAATTCACAAATGTCGTATCTCATGGATTCAAATTAATATTATGTATTAGCTGAATGGCTTTGTAGTCTCGTGGTAGGTCGGTAGAACACGCTGATTTCTGACCTTATAATAATTTAGGTCCCTGGTTCGGTCCCGCTATTCCCGCTAATTCACTTTTCTCACATTCTTCACCAACGACAATCAAAGGAACGATGAAAACAAGTACACAAGGTCTTTCTACATTTTAAGCATTTGTTTTTTGACATTTATTATTATTATTTTTTAAATTATTTTTTTTATCGATTTGTTGACGAAGGGTTTGCACTCGGAACTTCCAAAGCTTGTATTGCTTAATTCCGAAGTCTTTCCATTTTCATCTTTTCATCAGTAATTTTTTTTTACTAACTCCAGCTTCAGGCAGTCCCCGTCTCTGCTTTGGATGTTGGCATGGCATTGTCTCACAGAAACATAAGACTCCACTTAACTCAGTGGTAAACCAGTACCAGATTGAAGACGGTGACGAATATTATTACTGGACTGCCTGTGCTAAAAAAAAAAAATATTGCGCACAACATGCGACTTGTACTGTACGATATGAAAATTTGGTCTTAACTTATATTATTATATTCATTACTTAATTGACATAATAAGACGTGATGAGAAGTTTCAAATTATAAGTACCATTCTATGATGGAACATTTTTGCACGGTGCCGAAGCCTATTAAGGAAACTCCTGGCATTATTATGAGGAAGAACGCGTGGGCCTTTGTCTGAAGACAGATAAGAACCCTCCATTGTTGCCTTCTGCTCATAGATAACACTGACCTATTGTTCCTTGGGGTAGGCCCATTATAGACGGCAGTTTTATTGTTATCAGAGATAAAGAAAATGTCAGTGTGTTCTTACCCGACAACAACACAACGGAACAACAAACACATTTATCTAGATAGACAGTAGCGTGATTGTTACACACGTGCGTGTCAGAGGAGTTATAGTGTTAGGAAATTGTATATTAGATACACAAAATCTATCTATCTATCTAGTACGTAGTGTTTCATTCATTCATTCATTCATTCATTCACACAAACTCTATCTAGTACGTAGTGTTTCATTCATTCATTCATTCACACAAACTCTATCTAGTACGTAGTGTTTCATTCATTCATTCATTCATTCATTCATTCATCCATTCATTCATTTATTCATTCACACAAAGTAGTACGTAATGTTTCATTCATTCATTCATTCATTCATTCATTCATTCATTCATTCATCAATTCATTCACACAAAATAGTACGTAGTGTTTCATTCATTCATTTATACTTCTTCTTCTTCTTCTTCTTCTTCTTCTTCTTCTTCTTCTTCTTCTTCTTCTTCTTCTTCTTCTTCTTCTTCTCACATCATGTCCTTCGTCCCCCCCCCCTCTCTCTCTCTCTCTCTCTCTCTCTCTCTCTCTCTCTCTCTCTCTCTCTTTTTTTTTTTTTCTCTCTCTCTCTCTTTATCTCTGTCTCCATCCCTCTTCCCCGAGGTCATGATAACAAGACAGACAAAAACTAAACATTGGTATAGACATATTACCGACAGCTTCACCGCCCCCCCCCCCCCACCACCCACCCCTTTCCGCCATATCTCGCCCCCCCCCCCCCTCCCCAACCCCCAAATCCCATCCGTCAGTCAGGCCATCAAGACATCAGAGAATATCATTTTGAGTTGCCCCCGACATGCACAAGAATGCTGGGCATGGCCGCTGATGAGGCTAACACGGTACCAACAATGAAACAATCATCTCTTCATACGTTCATGTTTTCCCACAAAAAGCATTCTAGGAGCAGGTAATAGGGAATGAGATTAGCGGAAGAGTAACGTCTCTTGATTGGACATCACCTTACAGAGAGAACGTCAACTTAAAGATCGGTGAAAACTATTTAACTAACCGTGCGGTTTCACAGGAAGCGAGGACGAAAGACGCATGCGCGAACCATAATGACGTTCTCTCTCTAATAACTTCGACATCCAATCAAGGGACGCTACTCTTCCGCTAATCGCATTCCCTATATATATTTTTTTTCTCCTTTTTATGATTTTCCTCTAAAGTCATCGTAAATGAGAATTCCTACAACAACTAACGGTATCCTCCAGACCAGTAGAGATTGAGAACATAGAAATAAAACACGATATTATTTTGGTATCGACAACAATCTGAATCATGTAGAATTTTTTCCACGATTGGGTGGGTGGGAGTGCAAACAGAAGAGTAGAGTATGCGTCAGAATTAAAGAGTGAGCGTCAAGAAGAAAGAAGAAGAAGAAGAAGAAGGAGAAGAAGAGAAAAGAAGAAGAAGAAGAAGAAGAAGAAGAAAAGAAGAAAAGAAAGAAGAAGAAGAAGAAGAAGAAGAAGAAGAAGAAAGAAGAAGAAGAAAAGAAGAAGAAGAAGAAGAAGAAGAAGAAGAAGAAGAAGAAGAAGAAGAAGAAGAAGAAGAAGAAGAAGAAGAAGAAGAAGAAGAAGAAGAAGAAGAAGAAGAAGAAGAAGAAGAGAAGAAGAAGAAGAAGAAGAAGAAGAAGAAGAAGAAGAAGAAGAAAGAAGAAGAAGAAGAAGAAGAAGAAGAAGAAGAAGAAGAAGAAGAAGAAGAAGAAGAAAGAAGAAGAAGAAGAAGAAGAAGAAAGAAGAAGAAAAGAAGAAGAAGAAGAAGAAGAAGAAGAAAGAAGAAGAAGAAGAAGAAGAAGAAGAAGAAGAAGAAGAAGAAGAAGAAGAAGAAGAAGAAGAAGAAGAAGAAGAAGAAGAAGAAGAAGAAGAAGAAGAAGAAGAAGAAGAAGAAGAAGAAGAAGAAGAAGAAAAGAAGAAGAAGAAGAAGAAAGAAAGAAGAAGAAGAAAAGAAGAAAGAAAGAAGAAGAAGAAGAAGAAGAAAAGAAGAAGAAAGAAGAAGAGAAGAAGAAGAAGAAGAAAGAAGAAGAAGAAGAAGAAGAAGAAGAAGAAGAAGAAGAAGAAGAAGAAGAAGAAGAAAGAAGAAGAAGAAGAAGAAGAAAGGAAGAAAGAAGAAGAAGAAGAAGAAGAGAAGAAGAAGAAGAAGAAGAAGAAGAAGAAAAGAAGAAGAAGAAGAAAGAAGAAGAAGAAGAAGAAAGAAGAAGAAGAAGAAGAAGAAGAAGAAGAAAGAAGAAGAAGAAGAAGAAGAAGAAGAAGAAGAAAGAAGAAGAGAAGAAAGAAGAAGAGAAGAAGAAAAGAAGAAGAAGAAGAAGAAGAAAGAAGAAGAAGAAGAAGAAGAAGAA
>NC_088367.1:19052539-19059443 GCF_034508935.2 Berghia stephanieae
AACAAACAACAAAAAAAAAAAATAAAAAAAAACAAACAAACAAACAAACAAACAAAAAACCCACAAAACAACGAATAAACAAAAAAAAACATCCCAAAATTTAGCCTGCCTGCCTCAAACTGAATCTGGGGATCGAATCCCAGACTGATTAACACTTTCTTTTCCCGATCATCATTATCTTACACACACCAATACCTAACCTGCCTCCAACTTATCATTTTAAACTATTGCTTTGTAAATTTTGTATAATGCATTTGAGATTTTTTTTTGATGATTGGATGTGTTGAATGAGTGAAAAAAAAAAAAAAAAAAGAGAAGTTTTTGGGACATTGAAAATGTGTTCTAAGGCCGGGAAAATTGGGATTCAAAAATCGGATGCCACGTCCCCCCACAACGAACAACTTGGTTCAAACAAAAAAAATTTGTACTTTTTATTCTCATGCTGGCTAAACTTTTTCACATGTCATGTGATCAGAATGTACAAAAGTCAAAACATGATCAGATTTATAAGGGTTTTTCCCCCTCTGGATGACTTTTAACTCGTCGGAGAAGTATTTCATAAGGGCGTCCGCCATTGTTCCGATAGTTTAAAACCCAGTTTACTTACTAAGTTACGATGCAGTCATTACGGGGGAAAGTGACGTCACGACTGTTGAAGTCCACTGCGGACATGATACTGACTGTCCAAAATTAAATGTATTCATTCGTGTGTGTGTGTGTGTGGGGGGGGGGGGGGGGGGGGGGGGGGGGGGGGGGGGGGGGGGGGGGGGGGGGGGGGGGGGGGGGGGGGGGGGGGGGGGGGGGGGGGGGGGGGGGGGGGGGGGGGAGTATATACCTGGAAGTGGAAACGGATGTTGTAAAAAGTACCATCCGTATACTCCTAACTGGCGACACGTAACCATATTATAATAATATATTATTATGTACGAGAGGGAATGATGACGTTAATGTTGTCGCCGCTAAGTCCGCCAACATCTTGATAAACAATCGGCCCTTATATTCTCACGTTATATAATTATGTAAGGTAAAAATGGTTGGCTTTTTAAAAAAAAAAGCTAGTGGCTCGTGAACTATACTATAAATAAAATTGTAACTATCCTTCTTATCATTGCCAGCCTTCCGTTTCCTGTTTCCCGCTGAACGCACACAATACGTACGCATTGAGAAATTGGCTTGAGTAAAGTTGACGTGCAGAAAATAAAAGAAATAAAGAAACAAACAAAAACAATTTTTTTTTAAAAAAGACAAAAACAAACAAAAACCATAGAATATTTAAAAAAAAAAAAAAAAAAGAACAGCAAAACAAAAAAACCCAGATACCACAACCCCCCCCCCCCCCCCCCCGAGGGAAGGAATGGCGATTTAGACGGGGGGGGGGGGGGGGGGGGGGGGGTGGGGAGGTATATATTTTTTTAAGTATTAAAAGATAATATGATGAAAGAATATTAGAAAAAGGGTGTTAGAAAAAAAAAAAAAACATTGCAAAGATAGCCAAATTAGACCCCAGAACTCCAAAACAAAAACCTTTAAATTATATTGTCCCCCTGAATTGACACGGCTGTAATGGAAGCGAGCGCCCTTGTCACCAGATTGGCATCTTTCTATTATAACGGACTTTCGCCCCATTCCCCTTGAGATGATTTTGGCCTGCCACAAATAATGCAAAAAGGGGAAAGTGGGGAGGAGTTAACCCTTTCATGGCAAGACGGAAATTGTTTTCGATAAGAATTTTCTCTCTCTCTCTCTCTCTCTCTCTCTCTCTCTCTCTCTCTCTTTTCTTCTCTTTCTCTCTCTCTCTCTCTCTCCTCTTCTCTCTCTCTCTCTCTAATTATCCGTATGACGATCATAATATTATAATCGCAGTAACGTCAGGGAACGCTCCAGATTCATCGAATCGCTGTTTCTCAATACGCTTCAACAGTCATGACGTCACTTCCCTCTTAATGACTGGCTCTAAACTATCGGAATAATGGCGGGCGCCCTTATGAAATATTTCTCCGACGAGCATAAAAGAGTATCCAGAGGGAAAAAAAAATAAACCATTATAAATCCGATCATGTTTTGACTTTTAAACATTCTGATCACATGACATAATATGAAAAGTTCTAGCCAGCATGAAGAATAAAAAGTACTGATTATCTTTGTTTAGAACCACGATGGCCACCGTTGCTGGGCGACGTGACATCAGACTATTGAATCCAATTCGGGGTGAAATAGGTATGGGGATGTTGTAATAATAATATATCTTTATTGTCCCCAAAAAAGTGGCAATTTGTCATTTGGTTACACATGCATAACAATACAATATTGACATAGACACACTCACACAAGATGCACACTAGTAACATAGTAGTAGTTATCGTAAAAAAAAACCTTGTTAGGTTAGAGCTTTGAGTAAACTCGACCCCCGCGTCTAATATAATATAATCTTGTGTGAATGAAATGGAATAACTAGCTCTCCTTATAATAGACTTTGTCTATTGAGTTATTCTTGTAAATCAACAAGTTTATCTCCCCTGTTTTATCTAAACGGGACCTTTCAATTTGTCTCGGCAAGATTTGTTGTCGTCGATATTATTATTATTATTATTATTATTATATTATTATTATATTTTAATTATTATTATTATTATTATATATTATTATTATTATTATTATTATTATTCCTCCTCCTCTTCTTCTCTTCTTCTTTCTTCTTCTTCTCTTCTTCTCTTCTTCTTCTTCTTCTTCTTCTTCTTCTTCTTCTCCTCTTCCTCTTCCTCTTCTTCCTCTTCTTCTTCTTCTTCTTCTTCTTCTTTCTTCTTCGTCTTCTTCTTCTTCGTCTTCTTCTTCTTCTTCTTCTTCTTCTCTTCTTCTTCTTCTTCTTCTTCTTCTTCTTCTTCTTCTTCTTCTTCTTCTTCTTCTTCTTCTTCTTCTTCTTCTTCTTCTTCTTCTTCTTCTTCTTTCGTCATCATCATCATCATCATCATCATCATCATCATCATCATCATCATCATCATCATTACTGTTGCTACTAGTACTACTACTACTACTACTACTACTACTACTACTACTACTACTACTACTACTACTACTACTACTACTACTACTACTACTACTATCATCATCATCATCATTAAACACGATGATACTAAAATTGTTTTTAACAATAATTTCATCCATTTCAACTGACGGGTGCTGCAAATCAAAGAATTTAACAATAATTGGGAATGGAATGGAAAATGGAAACGGTCATACTCGACAAATTAAATTGTACCCCCCCCCCCCCCCCCCCCCCCCCCCCCCCCACCCCACTCCTCCAGATGAGCAAATCTGCTGCAGTCATTGTCTTCTTATAAAAGAAGTTGTTCTCCTACTGCAGTCCATTTCCCTGTAAGGCGAATGCTCTGCTAACTGAGGCCCGCAGAACTGTGAACCTTCATTGTATTTTTTCAGACATAAATACAGATAATAATAATATCAGTTTTTATATTAATAATAATAATAATAATAATAATACTAAACGGTGTATCCATTCCAACTGGCCGGTGTTACGTTTCAAAGGTAAACAGCGCAGACAAGTTCGTTTCCCGCCACTCGACACATTGTCAGCCTCCCAGATTTCCACCTCGTGAGCCAGATCTGCTGTTGCTGCTTGTCGGGCGGGACGGGACGGGGGGACGGACGTCTGCGGAGCATCCATCAATGAATCATTATTTTGAGCCTCGAAGCCAAACGTGTTTTGTCTTGTTTCGCCATTGCATTTTTGGTGTTGATTTTTTCATTTATTTTTTTTGGTGCGTGTTTACAGCAGCAGCAGCAGCCACTCTGTTGTTTTTTTGGTTAGAGTTAACTCCCGTTGTTCTCCTCTCTCTCGTCTTTTCTCACACACAAGCGAAAGATGCGAGATTTAAATGTAGCGAATCTGTAAAAAAGGTTTTCGTGTTGGATATATCCGTCACTAAAGCCATTATTTTGAAGTGAAACTGCTTAACTTAATTAATGTTATTTTTCGCTAGTTTGCAGTTCCTCTTGTTTACGTGTTCTGCTGTTGTGGCAATCAATTTATTTCGTCATTCAATTTTTTTTTATTGAAAGGTAGAATGAAAAAAAAATGTCTTGTGAAACAAGAAGGGATTACAATAGATGGTGTTTTTGTTTATTCATATCACTTAAAATATAAGCATAAAAAAGAAAGAAAGAGAGAGAAGAGAGAGAGGAGAGAGAGAGAGAGAAGAGTGAGAGAGAGAGAGAGAATAGAAGAGAGAGGAGTGAGAGAGATATGGAGAGGAGAGGAGGAGAGAGAGAGAGAGAGAGAGAGAGGAAAAAAAGGGGAGGGTGGGAAAAGGGGGGGGGGGGGGGGGGGAGGGGGGGGGGGGGGGGGGGGGGGGGGGGGGGGGGGGGGAGTAAATCTAGCAAACTGTCTACTCATCGTTCCTAAAGAGAGAGGGAAGGGGGGGGGGGGGGGGGGGGGGGGGGGTGTTGCAGTTGTAATTGAAGACAGGGGAGATAATCAAACAATGTCGTGATTGATGGTGATGAGGCAGTCTTTTTTCACAGTTATGTCCCCTTCTCCATGCCGTGACAGGGCAGTAAAAAGTTGGCCCTAAATCCCTTGACACACACACTACACGCCAGGGCTAATTTAGGCATGCTATTGAGACTGATCGGTGGGGGTCACGATAGCTCAGTTGGTAGAGCGCTCGGCTCCCACCCATAAAAACATATTAGTAAATAAACAAATAAAAAAAAAAAATAAATAAATAAGTAAATAAATAAATAAATAAATAAATCAATCAATCAATCAATCAATATAATTATCGTAAAGGTTTCAAATCCTCTAAATATTTGTTTGTTTGTTATTGTTAACTTGTGCCCAGCCAGTAGTGGTCGATTGGGTAGCTGAGTATATAAATCTAACAGAAATTACTTTGCCATAATATATAAGACCAGATTCTTATCCAAATGAATACCGTCCTTTTAACGCTGCAGGAACTTTGATTTAAGAAGAAAAAGAAACCCCCCCCCCCCCACCCCCAAATCCGACTTTGTTTCAATAATATATTACAATGAAAATGCTTTGACGCAATCTGAGAAAATTGGTTCTCTTTTTTCTTCAGAGATTTGGACACCTTTAGAAATTCCCTAAATGATATAACTCAAACAATGATTTTGACATATTATTTTATACATAATACCCCCCCCCCCCCCACCACCACCCTTCCCTCACCCCCGAATTGACAGACCATCATGAGATCTGCGAGCGACACGGACAAGCAAGTAAATAGAACCCAAAGTATGTCTGGACGCCATGATATCATTGTCAAAATGAGTCTCCAGAAAACCGGAACTGACGTTTCTCGTCTGTCTATCGAAGATTGTTGTCGAATTTCGTTGCAGTTTCTCTTAACTCAAGGGGTGGATTGGTCAGGAGGAGTACACCCCCTCCCCCCCACGCCCCTCCTCTTCCATCTCATCACCCCTCCGCCCACTTACATTTTTTCCTTTCTCTGCTATTTATTTTAACTCTTCATAATACACTTTGGCTGTGTTTCTCCTCTCACAAAATCTTAACCATCTAACTGTCTCTTCCCACCCCTCTCCCATTTCCCATCACCTCTCAATGTCCCTTTATTGTCTTTTGTTATCATCAACGATAACTCGTCCTGGCATCTTCCCGAGAGCGGCTCATTGTTACCACCCCTTGCCCAGTTCCGCTTGTCTCCTGGCCTTAATGAGACGCCTTTCTCTTCGTCATTTCCGGTTCCTCTCTTTTACAATCAAACCCAACTCATCTTCACACAACGGAGAGCTAGTGATGTCCGACATCCAAGTAAGAAGAAAAGTTCTAGTCTTTCACTTCCACTAACATTATATTACAACAAGATTTTTATTTTACTCTCGCCAGAAAATCTACACTTCAAATCTCGATCTACTGACTGAGAGGAACCCAACGTGCCCATGTTTTGCAGGTCTGATAACCAAACGGTATTTGGCAAAAGTAGAGTAACCGTCTTTCTCCATCCAATATAAAATAAACAACTACGACGTCTTATATTGTAGGCTGTAAATTAAATGTTGGGAATCTACATTATCCCGGTATAATAACCATTCAGAGGCGATGTGTTATGTTAATTAATTAATTAATAATGATAATAATAATTATATTAATAATAATAATAATAATAACAATAATAACAATAATAATGATAATGATAATAATAATAATAATACAACTACTACTACTACACTACTACTACTACTACTACTACTACTACTACTACTACTACTACTACTACTACTACTACTACTAATAATAATAATAATAATAATAATAATAATAACAACAAGAAGAAGAAACGTCACCATCATATTGAATGTCCTATCGACTCTTTATTTATCTTTCCTCATTTTTCATAATATTGGGAATCGGGAAAAAAATGAGAGCAATGGACACAAACAAATGTAACGATAATATAAACATTTTTTTCGTGTTATTTTTTTATTTTCCTTCGGTTTTTTTTTTTTTTCGATAAATACAACTTGAGAGAGACAGATTGGTGGATTGATATGGAAGAGAAAGAAAGAGAGAACGAGAGAGAGAGAGAGAGAGAGAGAGAGAGAGAGAGAGAGAGAGAGAAAGCGAGAGAGGGAGCGCAAAACCAAAGTAAAAGAACAAAAATAAGTTATATCTACGTAGGAGGACAACTCACCCTCACACTCACACACAAAAACAAACAAAGAAACAACAACAAAACAAAACCCACCATCCAAAAAATGAATTAACAAACAAACAGAACAATAAAAAATAAAAAAATAATTTAACCCCTCCCCCCCCCCCCCCCAAACACCCCCCCCCCCCAAACCCCCCCCCCAAAAAAAAAAAACAAAAACAAAACAAAAACAATGAAAACAAAAAACAAAA
>NC_088367.1:19059543-19069543 GCF_034508935.2 Berghia stephanieae
AAAAAACAAAAAGCCTAGTGACGTCTCGCATATTTTCTACGGGGGTTTTTTGGGTGGTTTTTTTGGGGGTTTGGGTCACAAAACAAATTCTTCGTTTTTTTTCAAGGAAAGTCAACCAAGTGTGGGTATTTATGGAGTTATTACGAAATTTTGGTTCCGTGTTCAGAACTTCATCTCTTGATCATTATATAACACAATGAAAATGAAAGTTGAAGCCAGACAACACAATTTTAACGATTTGGGAAAAGTTACTTATCCTTGTAAGAGCAATCTTTTAAAAATTTTTACCTTAACTACAATTTTTATCTCCTAAAAATAACGAATTTTAAAATAAAATGTCTTAATAAATCATCGAAAATTTGAAGTTAAAACAAAAATTTGGTACAATCTATTAAAAAGGCTTATTGTCATGGACGAAACTGTGCGGTTGGGGGGGGGGGGTAGGGGGAGGGGGGTGGGACTGAAACGATAATAGAATAGGAGGGGGAGAAAAAAACAAAACAAAACAAGAAACAGTCTGGAATCCTGAATTTTGGAACGCGGAATACGGCGGAATTCTAGGGGATGAAACGAGCAATGGGTTCTGTCAGTCATCACGGTCAAAATAAATGTGTTATTGTGCGTTTAGCAACTGGACAACTGACAATCGTTAACTATGGCATGATGGTCAGTGTTATCTTGTGCTGTTTTGCCCTCTTATCCCTCACTTCGATTACCCCCCCACTCCCCCCACTCCCCACTTCCATAAAAATAAAAGAAAAACAATCATATTAGAATTGTGTATGAAGATAGGAGAATTCATTGTGGTTATTTTGGTTTTAAATTGTACGTAAAGTAGATGATGATGGAAGAAGAAGAAAAGAAGAAGAAGAAGAAAAAGAAAGAAGAAGAAGAAGAAGAAGAAGAAGAAGAAGAAGAAGAAGAAGAAGAAGAAGAAGAAGAAGAAGAAGAAGAAGAAGAAGAAGAAGAAGAAGAAGAAGAAGTAAGTTATCATTGTCGATGATAATGATGATGATGATGATGATGATGATGATGATGATATCATATTATAAATTGTGTATGAAGATAGGAGAATTCCTTGTGGTTATTTTGGTTTTAAATTGTACGTAAAGTAGATGATGATGGAAGAAGAAGAAGAAGAAGAAGAAGAAGAAGAAGCAGAAGAAGAAAAGAAGAAGAAGAAGAAAAGAAGAAGAAGAAGAAGAAGAAGAAGAAGAAAAGAAGAAGAAGAAGAAGAAGAAGAAGAAGAAGAAGAAGAAAGAAGAAGAAGGAGAAGAAGAAGAAGAAGAAGAAGAAGAAGAAGAAGAAGAAGAAGAAAATGAAGAAGAAGAAAAGAAGAAGAAGAAGAAGAAGAAGTAAGTTATCATTGTCGATGATAATGATGATGATGATGATGATGATGATGATGATGATGATGATTATGATGATGATGGTAATGGTGATCATAATAATGATGGTTCCCTCTCTCTCTCTCTCTCTCTCTCTCTCTCTCTCTCTCTCTCTCTCTCTCTCTCTTTACCTCTACCTCTTTCCTCCCACTCTCTCCCTGTTAAAATCCCTTCCTCCTCTTCACTTCCTTATTGGTTTAAGGGTTCTCTTTGACACAGAAATAATGAGGTAGAGATAGCCCGTAATCTTTATCACCCTTGGGACGGGGCGAAAACAAAGAAGATTTTGATTGGGTGAGCAGTTATTTCCTCAAGGATGTACCTCTCCTCCTCTCTCTCTCTCTCTCTCTCTCTCTCTCTCTCTCTACTCTCTCTCTTTCTTTCTCTCTCTCTCAATTTCTACTTCGTATAAAAAGGCAAACAAGGAAAGAAACGGCGCCGGAAGAATGGATGGATAAGAAAATGATGTAAAGATAGAAAGAAGATAGATAGATAGAAAAATAGATAAATTGGTGGATGGATAGATAGATGGATAGATAGATAGATTGGATAAATAGATAGAAATATATATATTTTTTTCATGGGATATTCTGCCCTGAGGCCGCAGTGATTGTACAGGAACAACTTTGAAGGCATAATAAGAATAAGATGTGATAATACTAACATAATAGGTATAGATATTAGTAGGTACCAACAAATAACGCATATTATTAGACAGATATATAGTAAATAGAATGATAGGTAGATAGATCGAAAGATAGAAAACCTAATAATAAACCAACAAACATAAATGGAATAAAGCATGCAACCCCTTTGTGTACAGAAATGACATACGATACTCAGAAAATACATTTTCGAAATATTATTATACATTGAAAAAAAAAAAAATAAGAGAGAAAATGTACGAAGGTTGGGGGTGGGGGGTGGGGGGCTGGATTAAAAAGGAAGTAACTTGAAAGGAACAAGTAAATAATGAGGGGTGAAAAAGAAAATTTAAATAAGAAAAGTTGGGAATGGAATATTGTACGAAAAGAATATATCATTGGCTACTATTATTGTTGTTGTAAATTATTGTGAAGAACGAAGAAGAAGGGAATAGGAGAGGGAAAAGATGCGGGGTGAGGGTGGGGGAGGAGAAAGAGACGAAGGAGAAGACGGTAAATTGGCATTTATTTGTGTGAAAGGAAAGATGACCTCAGGAGCTAGTCTGATAAAAACGGGAGTTCATTAAAACAGTAGCCCCCTCTGTTGTTGGTGCTACTGTAATGAGTCTGTGTGTGTGTGTGGGAGGGGGGGGGGGGAGGGAGGAGGGGGTGTTTCTTTGTATGTGTGGGCGTTTAAGAGGAAGAGAGAGGGCTGGATGTGTGTGTGTGTGTGTGTGTGTGTCTGTGTGTGTATGTGTGTGGTGATAAAATAAATGATGATAGATAGTGATGGGCTGTTGAGATTCTATTCTAGTTTTAGTTATAGAAATATAGAAATCCTGACAAGAACTAATAACAAACAAAACAAAATCCTGACAAGAACTAATAACAAACAAAACAAAAAACAAAACAAAAACAACCCAAAAAACACATATACAAAAAACAAAAACAAAACAAAAACAAAACTAAACAACAACAAAAAACACGTTATTTTTTTTTAATGTCGGTGGCTAAGCTGAAGCTGTAGGATGTCTCGCTTTGTAAAATAAAGACCTGAAAAAGGTGTGTATGAAACAAGATCCACACAAAGCAGAGGAAGAAAAAACACACACAGAAAAAAACAACAACAAAACAACAGAAAAAAACAACAAACAAACAAACAAACCAAAAAAAAAAAGAACCCCAACAAACATCCCAAAAAGTTAGCCTGCCTGCCTCGACTGGGGATCGAACCCCAGACTGATTACACTTTATCCGATCATCATTATCTTACACACCTAACCTGCTCTCCAACTTATCATATTAACTATTGCTTTGTATTATTATTATTATTATTATTATTATTATTATTATTATTATTATTATTATTATTATTATTATTATTATTTTATTATTATTATTATTATTATTATTATTATCATTATTATTTTCGTTGTTTGCCTTGCTTTATTATTGATTTTACTTATTTGATTTGTTGAAAAAATATATTCTTGTATGAGTTACATTGGCAATTGCCTAAAATAAACGTTTTTGAACTTTGAACTTTGTAAAATTGTATAATGCAATTTTGGGATTCTTGTTAATGATTGGATGTGTTGAATGAGTGAAAAAAAAAAAAAAAAAAAAAAAAAGAAGTCTTTGACATTGATAATGTGTTCTAAGGCCAGGAATTGGATTCAATAATCGGATGTCACGTCCGCCCAGCGACGAACAACTTGGTTCTAAACAAAGAAAATCTGTACTTTTTATTCTTCATGCTGGCTAGACCTTTTTCACATGTCATGTGATCAGAATGTATAAAAGTCAAAACATGATCAGATTTATAATGTTTTTCTCCTCTGGATAGACTTGCATGCTTGTCGGAGAAGTATGTCATAAGGGCGTCCGCCGCCATTGTTCCGATAGTTTAGAACCAGTTACTTAGTTACGATGCAGTCATTACGAAGGAAGTGACGTCACGACTGTTGAAGTCCATTGTGGACATGATACTGACTGTCCAAATTAAATGTATTCATTCATATGTGAGGGGGGGGGGGGGGGGGGGGGGGGGTATGTACCTGGAAGTGGAAACGGATGTTGTAAAAAGTACCATCGGCGACACGTTACCATAATATATAATTATGTACGAGAGGGAATGATGATGTTAATGTTGTCGCCGCTAAGTCCGCCAACATCTTGATAAACAATCGGCCCTTATATTCTCACGTTTTATAATTATGTAAGGTAAAAATGGTTGGCTTTTAAAAAAAAAATTCTAGTGGCTCGTGAACTATAAATAAAATTGTAACTATCCTTCTTATCATTGCCAGCCTTCCGTTTCCTGTTTCCCGCTGAACGCACACAATACGTACGCATTGAGAAATTGGCTTGAGTAAAGTTGACGTGCAGAAAATAAAAGAAATAAAGAAACAAACAAAAAACAATTTTTTTTAAAAGGCAAAAACAAACAAAAACCAAAAAAAAAATAATAATAATAAAAAAAAAAGAACAGCAAAACAAAAAAACCCCAGATACCACAACCCCCCCCCCCCCCCCCCCCCCCCCAGGGAATGGCGATTTAGACGGGGGGGGGGGGGGGAGGTATAATATTTTTTTTTAAAGTATTAAAAGATAATATGATGAAAGAATATTAGAAAAAGGGTGTTAGAAAAAAAGAAGATTGCTAAGATAGCCAAATTAGACCAGAGAACTCCAAAACAAAAACCTTTAAATTATATTGTCCCCCTGAATTGACACGGCTGTAATGGAAGCGAGCGCCCTTGTCACCAGATTGGCATCTTTCTATTATAACGGACTTTCGCCCATTCCCCTTGAGATGATCTGGCCTGCCACAAATAATGCAAAAAGGGGAAAGTGGGAGGAGTTAACCCTTTCATGGCAAGACGGAAATTGTTTTCGATAAGAAGTTTCTCTCTCTCTCTCTCTCTCTCTCTCTCTCTCTCTCTCTCTCTCTCTCTCTCTCTCTCTCTCTAAATATCCGTATGACGATCATAATATTATAATCGCAGTAACGTCAGGGAACGCTCCAGATTCATCGAATCGCTGTTTCTCAATACGCTTCAACAGTCATGACGTCACTTCCCTCGTAATGACTGGCTCTAAACTATCGGAATAATGGCGGGGGCCCTTATGAAATATTTCTCCGACGAGCATAAAAGCGTATACAGAGGGAAAAAAAACCACATTATAAATCTGATCATGTTTTGACTTTTAAACATTCTGATCACAAGACATATGAAAAGTTCTAGCCAGCATGAAGAATAAAAAGTACCGATTTTCTTTGTTTAGAACCACGATGGCCACCGTTGCTGAGCGACGTGACATCAGACTATTGAATCCAATTCGGGGTGAAATAGGTATGGGGATGTTGTAATAATAATATATCTTTATGTCCCCAAAAAGTGGCAATTTGTCATTTGGTTACACATTTATAACAATACAATATTGACATAGACACACTCACACAAGATGCACACTAGTAACATAGTAGTAGTTATCGTAAAAAAAAAAAAAAAAAAAAAAAAAAACCTTGATAGGTTAGAGATTGAAGTAAACTCGACCCCCGCGTCTAAGGAGTTATAATAATATAATATAATCTTGTGTGAATGAAATGGAATAACTAGCTCTCCTTATAATAGACTTTGTCTATTGAGTTATTCTTGTAAATCAACAAGTTTATCTCCCCTGTTTTATCTAAACGGGACCTTTCAATTTGTCTCAGCAAGATTTGTTGTCGTCGATATTATTATTATTATTATTATTATTATTATTATTATTATTATTATTATTATTATTATTATTATATTATTATTATTATTATTATTATTATTATTATTATTATTATTAATATTATTATTATTATTATTCCTCCTCCTCCTCTTCTTCTTCTTCTTCTTTCTTCTTCTTCTCTTCTTCTTCTTCTTCTTCTTCTTCTTCTCTTCTTCTTCTTCTTCCTCTTCTTCTTCTTCTCCTTCTCTCTCTTCTTCTTCTTTCTTCTTCTTCTTCTCTTCTCTTCTTCTTCTTCTTTTTCTTCTTCTTCTTTTCTCTTCTTCTCTTCTTCTTCTCTTCTTCTTCTTCTTCTTCTTATTATTATTATTATTATTACTTTTATTATTATCGTCATCGTCATCATTATCATCATCATCATCATCATCATCATCATTACTGTTGCTACTAGTACTACTACTACTACTACTACACTACTACTACTACTACTACTACTACTACTACTACTACTAACTACTACTACTATTCCTACTACTACCTACTATCTACTACACTACTACTACTACTACTACTACTACTACACTATCCTACTACTACTACTACTATCCTCCTCCTCCTCCTCCTCCTACTACTACTACTACTACTACTACTACTACTACTACTACTACTATCATCATCATCATTAAACACGATTATACTAAAATTGTTTTTAACAATTATTTCATCCATTTCAACTGGCGGGTGCTGCAAACCAAAGAATTTAACAATAATTGGGAATGGAACGGAAACGGTCATACTCGACAAATTAAATTGTACCCCAACCCCCACCCCCACTCCTCCAGGTAAGCAAATCTGCTGCAGTCATTGTCTTCTTATAAAAGAACTTGTTCTCCTACTGTAGTCAATTTCCCTGTAAGGCGAATGCTCTGCTAACTGAGGCCCGCAGAACTGTGAACTGTGAACCTTCATTGTATTTTTTCAGACATAAATACAGATAATAATAATATCAGTTTTAATAAAATAATAATAATAATAATAATAATAATAAATAATAATAATAATATTAATAATAATAATAATAATAATAATAATCTAAACGGTGTATCCATTCCAACTGGCCGGTGTTACGTTTCAAAGGTAAACAGCGCAGACAGGTTCGTTTCCCGCCACTCGACACATTGTCAGCCTCCCAGATTCCACCTCGTGAGCCAGATCTGCTGTTGCTGCTTGTCGGGCGGGACGGGACGGGGGGACGGACGTCTGCGGAGCATCCATCAATGAAATCATTATTTTGAGCCTCGAGAGCCAAACGTGTTTTGTCTTGTTTCGCCATTGCATTTTTGGTGTTGATTTTTTCATTTATTTTTTTTGGTGCGTGTTTACAGCAGCAGCAGCAGCAGCCACTCTGTTGTTTTTTTTGGTTAGAGTTAACTCCCGTTGTTCTCCTCTCTCTCGTTTTTTCTCACACACATGCGAAAGCTGCGAGATTTAAATGAAGCGAATCTGTAAAAAAGGTTTTCGTGTTGGATATATCCGTCACTAAAGCCATTATTTTGAAGTGAAACTGCTTAACTTAATTAATGTTATTTTTCGCTAGTTTGCAGTTCCTCTTGTTTACGTGTTCTGCTGTTGTGCAATCAATTTATTTCGTCATTCAATTTTTTTTTATTGAAAGGTAGAATGAAAAAAAAATGTCTTGTGAAACAAGGAAGGATTACAATAGATGGTGTTTTGTTTATTCATATCACTTAAAATATAAGCATAAAAAAGAAAGAAAGAGAGAAAGAAAGAGAGAAAGAGAGAGAGAGAGAGAGAGAGAGAGAGAGAGAGAGAGAGAGAGAGAGAGAGAGAGAGAGAGAAGAGAGAGAAAGAGAGGAGGAGTAAGGGGGGGGGGGGGGGGGGAGAGTAAATCTAGCAAACTGTCTACTCATCGTTCCTAAGAGGGAGGGAAGGGGGGGGGGGGGCGTTGTCAGTTGTAATTGAAGACAGGGGGAGATAATCAAACAATGTCGTGATTGATGGTGATGAGGCAGTCTTTTTTTCACAGTTATGTCCCCTTCTCCATGCCGTGACAGGGCAGTAAAAAGTTGGCCCTAAATCCCTTGACACACACACTACACGCCAGGGCTAATTTAGGCATGCTATTGAGACTGATCGGTGGGGGTCACGATAGCTCAGTTGGTAGAGCGCTCGGCTCCCACCCATAAAAACATATTAGTAAATAAACAAATAAAAAATAAATAAATAAATAAATAAATAAATAAATCAATCAATCAATAAATAAATATAATTATCGTAAAGGTTTCGAATCCTCTAAATATTTGCTTGTTAGTTATTGTTAACTTGTGCCCAGCCAGTAGTGGTCGATTGGGTAGCTGAGTATATTAAATCTAACAGAAATTACTTTGCCATAATATATAAGACCAGATTCTTATCCAATTAATGATTACGGTCCTTTTAACACTGCAGGAACTTTGATTTAAGAAGAAAAAGAACCCCCCCTCTCCCCCCCCCCCCAAAAAAAAATTTTTTTTAAAAAATCCGACTTTTTTTTCAATAATATATTACAATGAAAATGCTTTGACGCAATCTGAGAAAATTGGTTCTTTTTTTTCTTCAGAGATTTGGACACCTTTAGAAATTCCCTAAATGATATAACTCAAACAATGATATGACATATTATTTTATACATAATACCCCCCCCCCACCACCACCACCCTTCCCTCACCCCCCGAATTGACAGACCATCATGAGATCTGCGAGCGACACGGACAAGCAAGTAAATAGAACCCAAAGTATTGTCTGGACGCCATGATATCATTGTCAAAATGAGTCTCCAGAAAACCGGAACTGACGTTTCTCGTCTGTCTATCGAAGATTGTTGTCGAATTTCGTTGCAGTTTCTCTTAACTCAAGGGGTGGATTGGTCAGGAGGAGTACACCCCCCCCCCCCCCACGCCCCTCTTCTTCGATCTCATCACCCCTCCGCCCACTTACATTTTTTTCTTTCTCTGCTATTTATTTTAACTCTTCATAATACACTTTGGCTGTGTTTCCCCTCTCACAAAATCTTAACCATCTAACTGTCTCTTCCCCCCCCCCCCCTCTCCCATTTCCCATCACCTCTCAATGTCCCTTTATTGTCTTTTGTTATCATCAACGATAACTCGTCCTGGCATCTTCCCGAGAGCGGCTCATTGTTACCACCCCTTGCCCAGTTCCGCTTGTCTCCTGGCCTTAATGAGACGCCTTTCTCTTCGTCATTTCCGGTTCCTCTCTTTTACAATCAACGAACTCATCTTCACACAACGGAGAGCTAGTGATGTCCGACATCCAAGTAAGAAGAAAAGTTCTAGTCTTTCACTTCCACTAACATTATATTACAACAATATTTTTATTTTACTCTCGCCAGAAAATCTACACTTCAAATCTCGATCTCCTGCCTGAGAGGAACCTTACGTGCCACTCTGTTTGCAGGCCTGATAACCAAACGGTATTTGGCAAAAGTAGAGTAACCGTCTCTCTCCATCCAATATAAAATAAACAACCACAACCGACGTCTTATATTGTAGGCTGTAAATTAAATGTTGGGAATCTACATTATCCCGGTATATTCAGAGGCGATGTGTTATGTTAATTAATTAATTAGTCAGTTAATTAATTAATTAATAATGATAATAATAATATATTAATAATAATAATAATAATAATATATAATAAAATAATAATGATAATATATAATAATAATAATAATACAAATATAATATAATAATAATATAATAATAATACTAATAATAATAATATAACTATATATAATAATAATAATAATAATAATAATAATAATAATAAAATAACAACAAAAGAAGAAACGTCACCATCATATTGAATGTCCTATCGACTCTTTATTTATCTTTCCTCATTTTTCATAATATTGGGAATCGGGAAAAAAATGAGAGCAATGGACACAAACAAATGTAACGATAATATAAACATTTTTTTCGTGTTCTTTTTTATTTTCCTTCGGGTTTTTTTTTTTTTTTTTTTTTTTTATAAATACAACTTGAGAGAGACAGATTGGTGGATTGATAGAGAAGAGAAAGAAAGAGAGAGAAAGAAAGAGAGAGAGAGAGAGAGAGAGAGAGAGAGAGAGAGAGAGAGAGAGAGAAAGCGAGAGAGGGAGCGCAAAACCAAAGTAAAAGAACAAAAATAAGTTATATCTACGTAGGAAGACAACCCACCCTC
>NC_088367.1:19074269-19076769 GCF_034508935.2 Berghia stephanieae
GAGGGGTAAAAATAACGGATCGTGCTGTCTAAAAACAAACGGAGACTCAACGGGCCCGGATACATCCCCTAACGGGGAGAGAGAGAGAAAAAAAGGGGGGATAGGAAGAGAAAAAGGAGAGAGGGGGAGAGGGATAGAGAGAAAGAAAGAAAGAGAGAGAGAGAGAGAGAGAGAGAGAGAGAGAGAGAGAGAGAGTGAGAGAGAGTCTAACTATATGCTTCAAGAATAAGTAAAGCATCATGAAGATCAGAGCGCACATTTTTGTTTTTACATAAAAGACAGGAATATCAGAATCACGGCAAGGTTTACTTTGTTCCTTATGTTCAAAGATGTAAAACATATCAAGTTTCCCATCACAAATATTAATCTTTCATAAATAAACATATAAACAAATAAATAATCATCAGAAAAATAAAAGAACGAATATAATCCAAGGCGGAAATGCTACGCTAATTATAATTTGATTAATTTGCACTCTGGGACAAGAAGAAAACAAAGGGAGAGAACGCGGAATGTTTATGGTCTGTTGTCTGTTCTGGTCGCCTTACGTCATAGAGAGAAAGGATAGCACTTCATTAATGCAGTGTACACTAATTATTATTATTATTATTATTATTATTATTATTATTATTATTATTATTATTATTTTTATTATTATTATTATTATTATTATTATTATTATTATATTATTATTATTATTATTATTATTATTATTATTATTATTCTTATTATTATTATTTGACTTGCTTGCTGTTATTGCTCTTTTATCTCTTATTCTGTAAAGAAACATGTTCGTTATTTTTGTTTATGTACGTTTACCCTATCTACCTACTTATTTATTTATATTTTGTTGTTTTCGTTTTGGGGGTAGGTCTCTCTCTCTCTCTCTCTCTCTCTCTCTCTCTCTCTCTCTCCTCCTCTCTTCTCTCTCTTCTCATCTTATCTTTCTATCTATCTCTCTATCTTCCTCTCTCTCTCTCTCTCTTTCTCTTTCTTTTATTTTTTTTGTTTTGTTTTGTTTATTTATGTTTTTGTTTGTATGAGTGCACATGTGTGTGTTTCGGGGAATGAGGAGGAGGAGGAGGAGGAGATGGAGGTAGGGGGAGGAGGAGGGGAAGGAGGGGGAGGAGGAGGAGGACTTAAATTCTGGAAGTGCAATATATAAAACAGTTGTGTGATTGTGATGTGTGTGTGTGTGTGTGTGTGTGTGTGTGTTTATGATTGATGTGTATGTCTTTTACGTGCGCTCTGCCTTGTGCATCTTAAACACACCCACATTCATCTTCCTCCTTCCTCTCGTGTTTTCTAAATAATGATATATTCTAAACATTTCTTAGACGAATGGTTTGTTGTGAGTTATTCACCAGATTACTCGTTGTTTAATTACTCACGCGGGGCACTATGACATCCTACAGACAGGGACAACGATGATGATGATGATGATGATCGCAATGACGATTACGTAGATAACCAAGTGTAGGAATTATCAACATCATACACGCAATGTAACCCACGGCCAAGGAAACATAACTACGAGTAATATCTTCATTTAGCTATTGGCTCCGTTAGCTATTTATAAATTCATGTACATTTATTAATGAATTCTTGCATCCATTCATTCGTTTATTAATGTATTCGTATACAGTTTGTATATAACTTTGTTTACAACAACAACAACAACAACAACAACTACTACTACTACTACTACTACTACTACTACTACTACTACTACTACTACTACTACTACTACTACTACTTATAATAATAAATTATATTCAGATTTTATATAGCGCAATATCCACTAGACGTGCTCAAAGCGCTTTACAAAAAAAATACTACTACTATAACTACAACTACTCCTGCTACTTCTACTACTACTTAACTAAAAGAGAAATTTCATCTTTAATTCGCAAACTCTCAAAATCTACTAGACATCTTATAATATCTTCTAACGACCAAAATCCAAACACATATTTATATAAATTTTAAAAAATAAACATACCCCCTCACCCTCAAAAATAATTAATAATAAATAAATAAATAAATAAATAAATAAATAAATAAATAAATAAATAAATAAAAAAAACAAAAACAAAACGTCATTATCATCCTATTCATAATTCACAAAACATTTTCAAAACAAAAAATACGGGAAAAGAATTAATCACCGGCCCATTCATCATAACAATCATACATAAATAAAAAAACTATTATTATCTACGATAATTTCTCAAAGCCTCACATCGTACAAACAATACATCTCCGTCTCGCGCCATCCTCTCCCCCCCCCCCCCCCCCCCCCCCCCCCCCTACTCCTTCTTCCCTTCTCCAGTCTACCGTGTCTCCCTAGGTCAAGTCGCCCTGTCCTAACGTTTCCCTCACACCGGCGAAAACAAAACATTGTGATAATTTATCTGCTAATAGATAAGTATGCGTGAGACTAAGAAAATCACAACATTGTCATCCGGAAGTATAACCGACCAACACACAAAACTATAAC
>NC_088367.1:19081769-19092173 GCF_034508935.2 Berghia stephanieae
GCTGATACACTACAGTAGCGAGGGGATAAGGGTTCGAACCCTTGTCGGCGTCTGCTAGTTTTTTTTTCTCTTCTTTTTAATGCTGATTTTCTTCATATATATATATATATATATATATATATATATATATATATATATATATATATATATTATATATATATATTTAAAAGAACTCTTATTTCCAAAATTTAGTTTCCTAAGAGTGTAAAAGAGGTTAATAAAGACTAAGACACGACATTTCCTAGGGGGATTTCTCTTTCTGAAGTTTTTCTGTTTTAGCTACAGATAGATAGTGTGCGCTTGGCTAAGAAGCTCACAACATTGCCATAATAATAATAATAATAATAAAAATAATAATAATAATAAAAATAATAAAAATAATAATAATAATAATAATAATAATAATAATAATAATAATAATAAATAATAATAATAATAATAAATAATAATAATAATAATAATAATAATAATAAAAAAATAATAATAATAAAAAATAACAAATAAATAATATAATAATAATAATAATAATAATAATAATAATAATAAATAATAATAATAATAATAATAATAATAATAATAATCAATAATAATAATAATAATAATAATATAATAATAATAATAATAAAATAATAATAATAATAATAATAATAATAATAATAATAATAATAATAATAATAATAATATATAATAATAATAATAATAATAATAATAATAATAATAATAATAATAATTAATAATAATAATAATAATAATAATATAATATAATAATAATAATATCAATGATTCATGCATCGAACAAAACAAAAACAAAAAACAAAAAAAAAAAAAGAAAAGGAAAAAAAAAAAGGTAAAATAAAAAGAAAGAAAGAAAGAAAGAGTATGACTAAAACTAAAATTATAAAAGTTACTGCCATTCTTCTCAATCAAGTTAGTCTAGTTGGGGTGCGATGCGAATCGGCGGCAGCGGGCATAGAGATACATACGTCCATGCCACCTCATTATTTCGACATTTTGTTATACAATAATTGGATCGGATTACGGCCTCGTTTTCGTTTCGCGGTCGCTTTGGTTCATTCACCCATTCCGTTTAGTACGCACTTTTTTTACTGGCTTATCACAATGTAGTCCGTTTTGGTTGAGGAATCTCCCCCGCCCCCCTTCCACTCCCTCCCTTGTTTATTATTTATTTAACGTAGTATTCTCTTTTAGCTTTTCTTTCTAGTTATTTTCTGTGAAATAATCAGAATTTTAAAAGGATTAGAGTTAAGTAGAAGATTATCTATGACATGACTTGGTGGCTTAGCGTTACAATATTATTATTATCATTATTATCATCATCATCATCATCATCATCATCATCATCATCATCATCATCATCATCATCATCATCACCATCACCATCACCATCATCATCATCATCATCATTATCATTATTATTATTATTATTATTATTATTATTATTATTATTATTATTATTATTATTATTATCATTATTATCATTATTATTGCGTCTTGTTCACATAATTTCTTCATTTCTTTCTATATTTTTTTTTCTCACACTTACTTCCTTACTTTCTCATTGTTTTCCAATCTCTTTCATTACTCAATTGTAGCTGTAGGCGGGAACTAAAACTTTATTTTCATTGACTAAATGATTAGCGAGAGAGAGAGAGAGAGAGAGAGAGAGAGAGAGAGAGAGAGAGAGAGAGAGAGAGAGAGAGAGAGAGAGAGGGGGGAGGGGCGGTGTTGATTTTTTAACATAATAAACTCAATAATTAACTCCGTATAAAATTTTCATTTAAGACAAATTACTAAACTTTTTGTTCCCTATAAAAAACAAACAAACAAACGTGAGCTTTTCTTTAGCGCAATATCCACTAAACGTGCTCAAAGCGAGTCTGTTTATGAAATAAAGCTATATCTAGATATCTCCTTTCAAAACAAAGAGACAAGAATGATGACACGTGAAGCACAAAATCGCTGAATGGAACTTTGGGTTTTGACACGTGAAGCACAAAATCGCTGAATGGAACTTTGGGTTTTGACACGTGAAGCAAAAAATCGCTGAATGGAACTTTGGGTTTTATCACATGATGATAAAACTGTAACAACTACAAACAAAAAAAACAAACCCTTATTGTTTCAAATCCCCCATTTTTTTTAATTTCCCAAATATCAGGACAAAATTTGAAGTGTGTTTTATTAAGTTTAAATTTTTCATCTACGAACAACTCAACATCCGTCGACGTGGGAAAGCGAGTGACGAGAGCGTAGATACGTACCTTCCAAATTCCCATTATCCTAGATAATAATTTGAGAGTGAAGTGTCGTCATTTAAACTTTGTGTCGTGTTTACGACTCGGGTAATGACATCTCATCATGGAAGATCGTTAAAGGGAACTACATACACAACAACACACATACACACAAAAGTACATACGCACAACACACACACACACATACACACACAACATACGTAAACACACATACTACTTATTTCAACGACAATAGAACAAGTTTATGTAATAAAGTAAGTCTTAGCTCTATTATTATGTATATATTATATTATATTATTATGCCGTCATTGAGAGAAAAAAAAAATAGTTTGATTACGTTACGACATTTCCCACGATAGTTGTAACCTGTGGTTGTTCAAAAAAAAAAAATAATAATAATAATAATTCACACGTAGACGTCTACATTATTTTTATCTCGCGAAAGGCTCAGGAGTCCCTACGCTCTTTGCCTCGTACCCAAAAGGTACCGAATTCGATCGATCACCTGCAGTAAGTTGCTCTGTGTGGCCTTGAGCAAGTCACCTCGCCCTGCCAAGCTCAATTTGCGGCGTTGCGCTGCGGCTGACGCCTGGGTTATTCCAGTCTTCCTTTGGAATATAGACTCTAAAGACAAATTTCCCATATGGGATGAATAAAGGGAATTTTATTTATTTAATCTATTTATGCTATGAGGTTGATTAACTAAGAAAAAAAAGGTAATCCTAACAATGTCCTTCTTTAAAGAAAAAAAAAAGAAAGAAAAAAATGATAAGGCTACGGACGAGAACTCTGAACATCGGTTGGTCTGCCGCATGCTGTATATAAAACAAGAAACCATCTCTCGCTATCTGTGTCTTAAAGATAGAACGAAGATGACGTCACTCGGGTCTTTGTTATTGTTTTTGCCATCCGCGTTTATGAGTACTTCTCACTAAACTGTATGAACCTGACTATAAATGTTCATGGATAGACACAGTTTTGTGTGTTGGTCCGTTATACTTCCGGATGGCAATGTTGTGAACTTCTTAGCCAAGCGCATACTATAATCTATGCCTTAGTTCGTGGCAATGTGGAAAGTTCTGAGTTGAGTGAGTTGTTCACAAGCTAAGGGGCATTTATTTTACTGGTGGTGAGTTTAATGGTTCTAATAGATTTTTCACCAATGGTGTTGGCCATTAACACAGTTCAGTGTGTGTGTAGCATAGCAATAGCAATGAATGGGAGGTGGTGCAGGTTGATGTTAGTGATAATGATATTTACTTATTTTTGCCTTGAGTTCAAAGAGCGTTCATGAGTTAGAAGAAATTATTGCTTTTCTATTTCTTTTCTTTTTATATTATGTCAAGCTGACTTTTTGCGGCATGGTCTCTCTCTCTCTCTCTCTCTCTCTCTCTCTCTCTCTCTCTCTCTCTCTTTTAGTGGTCTTCTTCTTCTTCTTCTTCTTCTTCTTCTTCTTCTTTTTCTTCTTTTTCTTCTTCTTCTTCTTCTTCTTCTTCTTCTTCTTCTTCTTCTTCTTCTTCTTCTTCTTCTTCTTCTTCTTCTTCTTCCGTCTCCCTCTTTTCCTTCTTACTACGAGTCCCCCCCCCCTCCCTCCCTCTCTCTCTCTCTCTCTCTCTCTCTCCGTGTGTGTGTGTGTGTGTGTGTGTGTGTGTCCATCACACACAGTCTATCTTACTTCCCATAACTCTTTCTACAATCACACACTCTCTCTGTATCCCTTCTCAAAACTCTCTATGCTCTCTCTGCACCCCCTCCCCCCCCCCCTCTCTCTCTCTCCCTCTCTCTCTCTCAGTCCATCACACACAGTCTATCTCACTTCCCATAACTCTTTCTACAATCACACTCTCTCTGTATCCCTTCTCTCACTCTCTATGCTCTCTCTGCACCCCCTCCCCCCTCTCTCTCTCTCTCTCTCTCTCTCTCTCTCTCTCTCTCTCTCAGTCCATCACACACAGTCTCACTTCCCATAACTCTTTCTACACACACACACTCTATCTCTGTCTCCCTCCTTCTCTCATTCTCTATCTCTCTCTGTGTCCCCCCCCCTCTCTCTCTCTCTCTCTCCCTCTCTCTCTCTCTCTCTCTCTCTCTCTCTCTCTCTCTCACTCCCTACCTACTACATCCTTCCTCATCACTAATACTACTATCTTTGCTTTACACCACAAGTCTCCATCTCACACCCTGACAAACAACAAACAGTCGAGGTTATCCTGACCCGTCAATCAAATCCTACACGTGAGGTGTGAGTAGACATGACGAAGCTGGATACCTGCCTCAACCCCCCCCCCCCCCCCCCCCCCCCCCCCCCCCGCACTACCCCAGCCCACCTGTCCTTCATCACCTCCCCCCCCCCCCCCCCCCCCCCCCCCACACACACACTCACCAATTCCAATGAACAACACCATTATAATGGATCGGGAAATCAAACTACATTTCACCACTAACTACACTCTAGCTGGGCTGGTACTACTCACTGCCAAATCACATTTACTAGAATATTCATTTTGGCCCGAAAACTTTTTACTTAATGCATTAACATGTGATCCATCGCCTTGAGACGTCCCAGGTTTGAGAGTTTTGTTTGTTTAATTTTTTTTTTTTTTTTTTTTTTTTTTTTTTACAAAGATGAGGGTCAATTAAATTTAATTAAATCGATCGATAATTAAAGGATGAGTTTTTCTGGCCAAATTTTTAAATACGCGTCATAGCAGAAAACTTGGGAGTCCCGTTCAGTTGGTAGAGCACTCACTTCATAATCAAAAGGATCAAGATCGATCCCGGGTGCAGTCGAAATTTTTTTCTGCGAATGGGAATCGAACTCTGTACCTTCAAGGTTAGAGAGTATGACAGCTTGTCCATTGCGCTACGGAGTCACCTGACTGTTCATTAAACATTTAATAAGGTCTTTCTAGAACATATTTTACCTTCAATGCAACTTCTATTTTCTGGTTTTAAATACTTTCGACTTTTTCGATTTAATTTTTTATTTATTTTATTAACAAAGACGTAGATACAGATGTCACAATATTAATATAACTTTTGCCAGGTCCAAATACAGACACACACAGCATTGCTGATGAATCGCGTGGAATGCGCATGCGTACAAGAGGCGTATATAAAAACGATCCGTTAGGATACACCGTCAAAGGAGGTGCATAAAAACACTACGATAAGTTTTTAGTTCCTAGTTAGTAAGTACCGAGGTGTAAAATGCATTTCTTCAATATCGTATTACAACACACTCTTGTCTTATGATACAATGAATCGATGAAAAATAATGTAACAGCAACAGTCAGTCATCACACGGAGAGAAGCAAATCTTTGGTTAATAACAAATCTATAATAATATCGTGTCGATCAATAGACACAATAAGATGTTGGGGAAACATTATACATAATACGATAAAATAAGTCGTGAACGATATTGGTAATGGATAGAGATAGATACTAGATAGATAGATAGATAGATAGATAGATAGATAGATAGATAGATAGATAGATAGAGAGAGATAGATAGATAGATAGATAGATAGATAGGTAGGTAGGCAGGTAGATAGATAGAAAGATAGATAGGTAGATGGAGAGATAAAGTTGACATTTATCTTGTCAAAAATTCTTAAAATAAAGATATCGATAATAAATGTCATATCGATAATTGTATTTGTTTTCAAATCAATTTAAGAAAATCGATCAAAATGATACTCACATAATATTATTATGACACATCGATAGAGTTTCGAAACAGACGAAGGCGTTTGTAATCTCATAATGTAAACAACACATGAAACAAGTCTTGGATCTCACATTAAACACACATAATAATATTGTTTGAAAAAGCAAAGTAGTCTAACACAAAACAGCACGCTATCGGTTTATTTTATAATAATAAATGTTGGTTAATAAACAGTTTACAGTCCTCCACGAAAGACGAAAGCATCCCCGCTGTAACGAAACGCTTGATTGATAATAATGACGTCAGACAGTTGAATCGAATAGAAAAGAACACATAATAATAAATAATATGTAATTCCGTAAACAAATGAGTTTGTTTCTATAATAATAATATAATGTGTTACTTACACTACTAGACTACTTACTGCCTATCCCTGTTTCGTGCAAGTAGTAACTAATAAAGAAAAAAAATACCGTGTGCTTGATTTATTTTAATCAGACAGAGAATGAAATCACGAACGAGAGAAGTTACAAATCTCTCTCCCCGTTTGTTTGTTTGCTGCGGTTATTGGCAGGTGTCACTCAAAGCTGCCCCTTGTGCTTGCAATACTTGCTACTACTGCTGCCTGCGTCTGCAAACAACTGCTGCTATCTAACTATCGTCTGATCACAAGGCGAGCATGCAAAGCAAGGTGCGCACTTGTTATCGTTCATCTATTATTATTATTATTATTATTATTATTATTATTATTATTATTATTATTATTATTATTATTATTATTATTATTGGAGCGTCAAGCGCGCAAACAACGGACCACATTATAATCATTCATTACCTTTTTTTTTAATTTAAAAAAAAAAATCATCTCTCATGCTCTTACATCGCTAGCTGAGTTGATTCTTAAAAATCCAGTTGCGCGGTGTGTTTGTGTCTCAATCGCCATTAATAATAATATTATTATCATCATAACGGTGTGCGAGAGATGGTTGGAAAATAATGAAGAATGGGAAGGAGAGAGAGGGAGAGAGGGAGGGAGGGCGGAGACAATGAAGCTATTGTTACGTTAAGTGGGCGGAGCCTAGCACACACATGACAATGGCTGCTTGTTTTGTTATATTGTATGTGTATGTTGTGTGTGTGTGTGTTCCTTGTCTGTGTGACGACAAGCGCTGCTTGGCACACGGCTCGTGAGGTGAGAATCAAACGAGTGAGGCAGAACAGAAGACAACGGTGTAAGAGTGTAATGACGAACCCAATAAATTTAAATATCTTTTTGTTTCCAATCTTGGAGTCGTAAAATATAATCATTATTATTCTCTTCTCCCAATACATTAATGAGAAACTTAATTAAATGGTAATCAAAATATCAAAGGTGACTGTTAGAACTAGTATTATAGTATGAGAAAATAAAAAAACAAACTTGATATTTTTCTTTCGTTTTAATTACTTATTTATCATTATCATTATTATTTTTTTTTTTTTGTTACAAGTTAAATTTGCAGTCTCTCTCTCTCTCTCTCTCTCTCTCTCTCTCTCTCTCTCTCTCTCTCATCCCCGCAATCACAAGAGCTGTGTGAGTGTTCGCTAAGCTTGGCTGACTCCACAGTTTGTTCACTACAGTCAACATCGGTTAACCGGGTGTCCGTTTTATTTACGTGACCGAGCGCCAAATCAAATCAATTTGGTTTTAAACAGGAAAAAAAACTTAATAACGTAAAGACAGCAATGTATGTAACAAGAGGGTGTTATTGTTTATCGTAAATTGGAGAAATTAATTCGTGTAAGCAAAGACAAAAATACAATGCGCAAATATATTGCACACTAATCATAATTTTTTAAAATAAAATGAAAATAAATAAATAAATAAATAAATAAATAAATAAATAAATAATAAATAAATAAATAAATAAATAAATAAATAAATAAATAAATAAATAAATAAATAAATAAATAAATAAATAAATAAATAATACAATGATTAATAAACAAAGAATACATTGATATATAAATAGATAAATAAGAATCTTCAGTTTGTCCTAAAACGTTGACTTCAATGATGTGTGATAAGCCTGTAGTTTTCCAACAGCTAAAAACCTTTAAAAGTTTTTTAAAACGACGTGTACTTATTTGCAGGTCTGGTAACCCAATTCATTACGGGCTCATTGTTGTAATGGAAATCTCAAAAAAAAAAAAAAAAAAAAAATTTTTTAAATGACGCAAAATATTCTCAAGTAAAACAATGTTAAACTAGGCCCATAATAATTGGGTTCGGATGTCAGACGTGCATTTATGCACACTTCGTTATAAAACCTTTTATCCTTTTAAAGTCTCGGTATAATTTAGTAAAAGTTTTGTGGTCAACGGGACATTAAAATAAAAGCGTATTTTCAATTATGATCAATAGAAATACCAGATGTAGCTTATCTCCTAGATTAAATAGACTGCAATATTATTTTATAAAACATTTTCTTCCCATTATAGGGAATAATAAAATAACGTGTAATTATGAAGCGTGTCGAAACATTCTAAAGACGAGAAGACACAATTTCTTGATCTGACAAAAGCGGATTTTTACAGTATCAGCCGTCCTTGACAAATTATTCTTAATACAGTACAATGTTTGCTATTAGAAATACAATGCATTCAATTATCTTTATCATAAAAAGCATGGCATAGAATTAATGATAAAAGGTCAAAAAAAAAACAAAAATAAAATTATAATTAAATAAATAAATAAGAGAGAGAGAGAGAGAGAGAGAGGGAGAGAGAGAGAGAGGGGGGGGGGGGGACAGATAGAGACACACAGAGAGAGACACAGATATATATATATATATATATATATATATATATATATATATATATATATATATACAGAGTCAGATATACACACATACACACACACACACAGAGTGGAGAGAGAGAGAGAGAGAGAGGAGAGAGAGAGAGAGAGAGAGAGAGAGAGAGAGAGAGAGAGAGAGAGAGAGAGAGTTCGCGCATACAAATAAAATCTGTTTTGTTACATTTTTTGGGGGTGGGGAGGGGAGGGGGGGGACTGGTGGTGGGGGGGGGGGGGGGGTGGTTATAAAACCTGCTTTCAAATGGGATAGAGATAACGTTGATCGTTATTCTATTAAAAATGTCTTTTGTTCTCAATTTCCAGCCGACTTGCGTTATCAGCAGAGATGAGATTGTGTATTATAACATTAGAAAGAAACTTGTTTTTTTATTCAAAAACAATTGCATAGCATAATAAATAATATAAAGGACGCACGATAATTACAGATTTATTATTTTTACATCTGCATTATTTTATATAAAGCATGGTTTTTAAAAATAGATTTAAAAAAATATTCATAAATAAATAAGATTATAATATTATTATTGAAAGCAAGCGGGTTCAAAATTAGGATGTTATTTCAATTTCAATCCCAGATGCCTGTGCGCGCTTTAGACAGTTGGTTGGGAAGACCTGCTCAGTACTACGAAATATTCGTATAAATACGAATTTTTGCCTCAAGTTACAGAACTGCATAGATCTCTTTGACTGAATAAATCTTGTTTAAAAGGAACGTTTATTTTCTTAGAATCTATAGATAGAATGCGCTTGGCCAAGGAGTTCACAACATTGCCATCCGGAAGTATAACGGACCAACACACAAAACTTTGTGTAACCATGATCGTTTATAGTCTGGTTAATTAATACAGTTTAGTGAGAATTACTCATTAACGCGGATGGCAAATATAACAATAACAAAGACCTGAGTGACGTCAACTTCGAACTATCTATATTGGATCATTTTTGGGACCGTGCTGAGAGGATAAATTATTTATTTCTAAAGATAAATAAAGTGGCTTTTCTTTTCTTTTTTTTTTTTCCCGTGTAAACTACGGATTTTTTGAAACCCCAAGTAGGCAGGGCAGCTCTGGCTGAAGGGTTTTGATTCTCCTTACACAACGATTCCCGTTATCAGTAAGTAGCAATAACGACGCATCTCAAACTAATAATAGGATTATTAACTAAAAGACGATAGTTTGTTGTAGACAATAAAAGCTGGGATAATTGGTTTAATTATTCCAGCCAAGCCAGGCTATTGTAAACGAATAATATTATCAAAAATGATACGATTCAATACAACATTAACCCGTTCACGGCCGATCTCTTGGGAAAAACAAAAAACAACTAAAAAAAAAAAAAACAACAACAAAAAACAAAACAACACGTATGGTAAGAAAACTGGTCTTTCAAATTAAATATCGAGCGATTTAAACGATCCTCGTCTTGGCGAAACAGAAAACATCTTTCATACCTGGGACTTCGCGGGGTCTACCTGCAGTTCCAGTTGGAGGTTTCAAAGTTTTTGTCAAGATGAGAGTTAAGTATAATCATCATGATCATCATCATCGTCACTATAAATGATATTATTATTATTATTATTATTATTATTATTATTATTA
>NC_088367.1:19099773-19119773 GCF_034508935.2 Berghia stephanieae
GTAGTAGTAGTCGTAGTAGTAGTAGAAGTAGTAGTAGTAGTAGTAGTAGTAGTAGTAGTAGTAGTAGTAGTAGTAGTAGTAGTAGTAGTAGTAGTAGTAGTAGTAGTAGTAGTAATAGTAGTAGTAGTAGAGAGGAGGATGAGGATGAGGAAAAATGTTCAGGGCATAAAGGGACTGCAAAACATTTGACCAATTTTCTATGAAAAGAGCTCGGGTACAAACTGCGTTCAGGTTAATGCACATTAATAGACATAATGTTCTTCAAGCCTAAAAAATTACCAATTATGACCTGGCTCTGCAGAAGTAAAATTCAATTTGAGTTGAGCTAAAATTCGTACGTGCATATCAACTCATCCACGAACACAATAACAATTCAATCCCATTGTGTATAGAATGAACGAAGTTCACGTCAGTCCATCCGCTATTTATTGTTGTTGTTGTTTTTTTTTAGACAGCCGTTTGGTTGAATTTATGTTCCTACTAAATTCTGTCAATCAGACTTTAAAAAAAACGTTCTGAAGGTTACTTTCACAGTTTTTCGTGTGTTGGTAAAATTTATCAGGTTGGTGGATGTTGTGAGTATTTTTAGCTAAACGCATAGCATCAATACTCTACGTGACAAAAGACCGTGAGTGAAATAGAGACAGAGGGCGGTTGTTGACTTGTATTAGGAGTAGGGTTGGCTTGTTTATTTATTGTTTATAGCTGGTGAGAAACCTCTCGAACCACTTGACACCGATTAAAAGCTCACTGTATCCAATAAGCATGGTTAATTAACCTGGACTTATTATTGCGCCGTCTCAATTACCAAACAAGTCCAATTAAGGAATTGAAGGTTCTAATAATATAATAATATAGGATGGTAGATAGATTTCAAGTTCAATCACAAAACGTCATTTTACTTCGATAAGGCAGCAGGGGCCATTGTAGTAATGTGCCTAATTGCCAGAACTCCTAGGTATAGATAGAATGCGCTTGGCCGAGGAGTTCACAACATTGCCATCCGGAAGTATAACGGACCAACACACAAACTCTGTGTAACCATAAACTTTTATAGTCTGGTTAATACAGTGTAGTGAGAACAACTCACAAACGCGGATGGCAAAAACAATAACAAAGGCCTGAGTGACGTCATCTGCATACTATCTATTCTGGCTGTAGGACTCAGTGGCTGGGATGGGTCTAGATGACCGATAGTGTATCATGGAATAGGCTTCAACAGTCGTGACGTCACTTCCCTCGTAATGACGCATAGTAACTTAGTAACTGGTTCTAAACTATCGGAACAATGGCGGACGCCCTTTATTAAGAGGATCCTGCTTTGGTTCGGGTTCTTGTTACTTTTGGAGGCGTTTTATGTCTCTTTTTCGGACTGTGTAAACTAATATGAATGGTCTCTCTTTATATTTCTCATATATTTCGTCCTTAGACACACATTTATAATATATTTTTAAAAAATACTTATAGCGCATTTCGTGGCAAAACTCAATGACATGTTATTATTATGATATTTGATACACGTACGTATTAATAGACGAAAACCAAAGGAGGATAACTACGAATAGACACCGTGAAACCTGCCAGGTCACTCTGTTCTCATCAGAGAAAATGAACCAAACCCAAAATTTGGCATGGCAATCGAATGTGGGCCACTATTCTGAAGAATTCCAACCCCCCCCCCCCCCCCCCCCCCCAACCAAAACACATTTAAAACATTTTGGCCAGAATACTCGTCGTTTAAATATCGATCGAATAAAATGACCTTCATCTTGATAAAAAAAAAAAAAACCTCTCAAACCAGGTACTATGTGGTCTTGTGGTATGATACTCGCTTTCGGATCGGAATATCCTAGGTTCGAGCCTCGCTCGGCGCATAAGTTGAGTCCTTGGAAAAGCTCTTTACTCACATTCTCTCACCGTATAACAGGACGTTAGCATGTATGACTCCAAGATGTTAACATGTATGACTCCAAGACGTATATAACACGTATGACTTCAAGACGTTAACATGTGTGACTCCAAGACGTTAACATGTATGACTCCAAGACGTTAACATGTATGACTCCAAGACGTTAACATGTATGACTCCAAGACGTATATAACACGTATGACTCCAAGACGTTAATGTATGACTCCAAGACGTTAACACACGTTTAACACGTATGACTCCAAGACTTTAACACATCTATGACTCCAAGACGTTAACACGTATGACTCCAAGACGTTAACACGTATGACCCCAAGACGTTAACATGTATGACTCCAAGACGTTAATGTATGACTCCAAGACGTTAACACACGTATGACTCCAAGACGTTAACACGTATGACTCCAAGACGTTAACACGTATGACTCCAAGACTTTAACACGTATGACTCCAAGACGTTAACACGTATGACTCCAAGACGTTAACACGTATGACTCCAAGACTTTAACACATCTATGACTCCAAGACGTTAACACGTATGACTCCAAGACTTTAACACATCTATGACTCCAAGACGTTAACACACGTATGACTCCAAGACGTTAACACGTATGACTCCAAGACGTTAACACGTATGACTCCAAGACGTTAACACGTATGACTCCAAGATGTTAACACGTATGACTCCAAGACGTTAACACATCTATGACTCCAAGACGTTAACACACGTATGACTCCAAGACGTTAACACGTATGACTCCAAGACGTTAACACGTATGACTCCAAGACGTTAACACGTATGACTCCAAGACGTTAACACGTATGACTCCAAGACGTTAACACGTATGACTCCAAGACGTTAACACGTATGACCCCAAGACGTTAACATGTATGACCCCAAGACGTTACCATGTATGACTCCAAGACGTTAACACGTATGACTCCAAGACGTTAACACGTATGACTCCAAGACGTTAACACATCTATGACTCCAAGACGTTAACACATCTATGACTCCAAGACGTTAACACACGTATGACTCCAAGACGTTAACACACGTATGACTCCAAGACGTTAACACGTATGACTCCAAGACGTTAACACGTATGACTCCAAGACGTTAACACGTATGACTCCAAGACGTTAACACGTATGACTCCAAGACGTTAACACGTATGACTCCAAGACGTTAACACGTATGATTCCAAGACGTTAACACGTATGACTCCAAGACGTTAACACGTATGACTCCAAGACGTTAACACGTATGACTCCAAGACTTTAACACATCTATGACTCCAAGACGTTAACACGTATGACTCCAAGACGTTAACACGTATGACTCCAAGACGTTAACACGTATGACTCCAAGACGTTAACACGTATGACTCCAAGACGTTAACACGTATGACTCCAAGACGTTAACACATCTATGACTCCAAGACGTTAACACACGTATGACTCCAAGACGTTAACACGTATGACTCCAAGACATTAACACGTATGACTCCAAGACGTTAACACGTATGACTCCAAGACGTTAACACGTATGACTCCAAGACATTAACACGTATGACTCCAAGACGTTAACACGTATGACCCCAAGACGTTAACATGTATGACCCCAAGACGTTAACATGTATGACTCCAAGACGTTAACACGTATGACTCCAAGACGTTAACACGTATGACTCCAAGACGTTAACACATCTATGACTCCAAGACGTTACCACATCTATGACTCCAAGACGTTAACACACGTATGACTCCAAGACGTTAACACACGTATGACTCCAAGACGTTAACACGTATGACTCCAAGACGTTAACACGTATGACTCCAAGACGTTAACACGTATGACTCAAGACATTAACACGTATGACTCCAAGACGTTAACACGTATGACTCCAAGACTTTAACACATCTATGACTCCAAGACGTTAACACGTATGACTCCAAGACTTTAACACATCTATGACTCCAAGACGTTAACACGTATGACTCCAAGACTTTAACACATCTATGACTCCAAGACGTTAACACACGTATGACTCCAAGACGTTAACACGTATGACTCCAAGACGTTAACACGTATGACTCCAAGACGTTAACACGTATGACTCCAAGACGTTAACACGTATGACTCCAAGACGTTAACACGTATGACTCCAAGACGTTAACACGTATGATTCCAAGACTTTAACACATCTATGACTCCAAGACGTTAACACATCTATGACTCCAAGACGTTAACACACGTATGACTCCAAGACGTTAACACACGTATGACTCCAAGACGTTAACATATATGACTCCAAGACGTTAACACATGTATGACTCCAAGACGTTAACACACGTATGACTCCAAGACGTTAACATATATGACTCCAAGACTTCAAACAATTTTCACATGCACGAAGCGGCCATGTCAACTCATTGGTGGAGTGGATGAGTGTCTTTCAAGTGTAAACAACTTGAATCTGCCCAACTAACAACACAATACCCACTTGACTTTCTCCCCATTAATATGCCATTAATAGGTCAATTAATTCAAGACAATTAATGACCGACCTCTTCACACCACCACCAAAACGACCAGCAGCTGTTGTCGATGCGATCTTGTGAGTGGGAGAAGAGCGTTGTAAACAAAATATTTTACTATTATAATGTGTGATACAATGGACGGCTTTGTTCAACAACAAAAAATATAAATAAATAGATAAACATATAAATTGAAAAAAAAAATCAACCAACACACAACCCCCCCCCCCCCACGCCCCCCAAAATTACCCAACAAAATATAAAGAACAAACCCCCCCCCCCCCCCCCCCCCAGAAACAAAAAACAAAAAACAAACAAAAAACAAAAACAAAACAAAACAAAACAAAACAAACAAACAAAACAAACATAAACACAACAGAAAATGTTTTTTTTTTAATCCCAAAACAAAAAATACACGTCATCCCCCGAAAGAAAAAACAAACAAAAACAAATACCCCCCCCCCCCCCCCCCTCACACACACACACGTACACAATAACAAAATAAAAGAAAAGAAACAACAAGAAAAACAAAATAGTTCAAAGATTAGTCCATAACATAATTGTTGTATTAATAGTTATAGTTATGACTTTGCAATCTCCGTACTAGAATGGACACTTTTTGATGTAGACACGCAAGGACCTATCTCGTATGCCATAAACTCACAGAACATCTTTTTTGTAAAAAAATAATCTTGGCCAGGATTTACTTCTACTTTATAAATCGACATTTTTTTAAAATGCATGGAACCGAACTTGTCAAAAAAAAACCTGGACGCGATATTGAAAATTAGTTATGAATTGTGACAAAGAAGTTTTGCATTCGGGTTGATTTAAGGTAAAAATTTTCTGGCCAAAGTGTGAAGAAAAAGAAAATTGTTTTTGGCCAGAATTGTTTTTTTTTGGCCATGTACGGCAATGCTGCATAGAAGATTAATAATTGTTCTTTGTGATCTCTTTGAGGAGGGACAGTGGTCAGTCCGTTAGTGGACAATTGGTTTTGGCAGTAAATATATTTTATATGTACATGTGTGTGCGTGTGTGGTCATTGTTATTGTCATTGACAGACGGTTGGGGGCATTGCTTGGTTACCGGTATTTGGTATTGATGACGGTGATGATGATGTTGATAATGATGATGATGATGATGATGATAATGAGGATGTAGAAGTAATGATAGTAATAGTAGTGGTAGTAGTAGTAGTATTAGTAGTAGTAGTAGTAGTAGTAGTAGTAGTAGTAGTAGTAGTAGTAGTAGTAGTAGTAGTAGTAGTAGTAGTAGTAGTAGTAGTAGTAGTAGTAGTAGTAGTAGTAGTAGTAGTAGTAGTAGTAGTAGTAGTAGTAGTAGTAGTAGTAGTCGTAGTTGTAGTAGTAGTTGCCAGAATAAATTTCAGGGGTGTTGAGGTAGGGGGAGGGGGGGGGGGGGAGGGCTCCCTCAAATAAACAAAATGACGAAATAAGCAATAGAGGAGGAAGTGAAACAAAACAATCATCCAGTGCGTAAATCATATGATTGTAAGCTGCCTGGATTACAATCAATCGTGATTGATAACAAAAGGTGACATATTGACTGGTCATCACAAACCACTCCTCCATCCTCCCCTTCTAACCCCGTTCATATTTAATCATCTCATAAGGAATGTAACTGCCCTTAACTAATTAAACAAAAACAAAATTTAAAAAAAACACCCCCCCCCCCCCCCCCCCCCCAAAAAAAAAGAAGAAAAAAAAAAGAAAAACAACCAAAGAAAAATTAAACAAACAAAACAAATAAAAAATAGGCAAGGCAAAACAACACCCCTCTAACAAAAACAAACAAAAATAAAACAACATCATCAAATAACAAAAATTAAAAAAAAAAAACAACCAAAATAAAAACAAACCAAAAAAAAAACAAACAAAAAAACAAATAAATAACAAACAGACAAAACAAAATAGAAAAAAAAACCACACAAAAACAAAAAAAACAAAAAACAAAACAAAAACCCCCAACATAAATTGAACCCAGGGTCCCATCCCAATTGAATACCTTACGATGACACTCCAACCAAACACCATCATTATTAAAGATAGGATTATTTTCGAACATCAAATCCATGCAAGAATAGCCGCAGGTCGTAAATTAATACTGTAAATCATTCATTGTAAATGAAATGGGGAAGTGCGGCAAAAAGTACCAAAATAATCTTTCAAAAGGAAGAAAGAGAAGTGCGCAGCTTGTACAATACCTGGTTTGGTAATTAGCCTTGGGGCAGACATCGGTCTATGGGTCTGTGCATCTGTCTATATTTGACAAGGTGATGGGTGTTGGTGGCCATCGGGTTAGAGTTAGAGTGGGATTTTGAGTTTCACTTACTTCCTTAGTTGGGGTTTTAGTTAATTTCACTTCCTTTTTTTTTTTTATTGTAATGTTATCAATTATCATTATCTGATCTTGGTCTGTCATAGGGTGTGATTGCATCTGTTAGTGCGGTGGTGGTTGGGGGGAATGGTGGTTGTAGTGGTAGATGTTGTGGTCGTTGTGGTAGTGGTGGTGGCGATTAACGATGATGGGGGGGGGGGGGGGGGGGGGGGGGGTAGGGGGGAAGGGGGGGGGGGGAGGGGCTGTGATGATGATGGAAGTGTTGGTGGTTGAGATAAAGACGATAGTGTTGTTGGCATTGCTATTTATTGACACTTTTATAACTGTTTATGATAACAATGGTGGTGGTGGCGGTGATGATGATGATGATGATGATGATGAGGAGGCGGATAATGAGGAGGAGGAGGAGGTGGTGGTGGAAGAGGAGGAAGATGCTGTGGAATTCAATGATAACGATGGTAACGATAGTGTTATAAATGACGACGACGACGACGCCAATGATGATGATGATGACGACGATGACGATAATAATAATAATAATAATAATAATAATAATAATAATAATAATAATAATAATAATAATAATAAAATCCAAAGACACGACATCCACAAAACCAGTGACCATCAAAGGCGACACATCCTAAGGATACATGTATATATATATATATATATATATATATATATATATATATATATATATATATATATATATATATATATATATACACACACACACACATATTATCATTGTATTCCCCAGCCCTTCCTCCAATCTCATCGAACTCAGTAATGTTCAACTCAACAATCCCAACAATAACTGCCCGTTGATGTGGGTATTATTTCCTGAGTGAGCAACAGCACTGCACAATAACCCTGGAAAAACCTATATTTAAAAATTTGGCCAGAAAACTCGGTCCTTCAAATATCGATCGATTTAAATGACCCTCATCTTGGCAAAGACTCTCAAATCAGGGTCTTCGCGAAGTCGCCAGGTTTGAGAATTTTTGCCAAGATGAGGGTCATTTAAATCGATCGATATTTGAAGGACGAGTTCTCTGGCCAAATTATTAAATATGGGTTTTTTTTTTTCAGGGTACGTCAGAGTAGTCCTGTGTGTGTCTTGACCGCGGCGAATGGCCAGAACGAGACGGATAGGAGAGTGAGCACTTGTCAAAGTCAGCAGGAGAAAAAAAAGGGGTGTGGGTGCAGAGGGTGGGGGAGGGGTGGTGGTGGTGGGGGGGGGGGGGCGGCAGCGTATAGTCGGGGGGGGGGGGGGGGGGGTTATGAGTCTTTTGGAGTCTTATGCTAAGACTGACTCTCTCTCTCTCTCTCTCTCTCTCTCTCTCTCGCTTTCTCTCTCTCTCTCTTTCTCTCTTAAATCTCTCTCGCTTTCTCTCTCTCTCTGTATCTCTCTCTCTCTCTGTATCTCTCTCTCTCACACACACACACACACACACAACACTCACGCAGCGTTCATTCTCCCACTTGAGAAAATCGTCAAGGATTAAAAGCCTTGGTAATTGTGTCCGTGGATGGAAACGGAATCTATCTGATAATGGACGGACCCAAAAGCCTCCAGTTTTGGGAGTCCAAATAAATAGGGAACAATACTGTGATATCAAACAACTGGTTCCAATCTCATTGGAAGTGTATGACCTTAACCAATCTTCTCGGAGGACTGAATGCAGCAAACCTTGTGTAATTCATCTTTTGGTTTCATAACGATGCTAGTATCTTATTATCTTCTGGTACTAATCGTCTGTAAATGGTATGAAGTTTACGTCACTCAGGTCTTTGTTATTGCTTTTTGCCATCCGTGTTTATGAGTAATTCTCACTAAAAAACTTTATTAACCAGACTATAAACGTTCAAGGTTACACATTGTTTTTTTGTGTGTGTTTGTCAGTTGTACTTCCGGATGACAATTTTGTGAGATTCTTAGCCAAGCACATACTATCTATAAAGTAACAACAAGAGATGAAGTGAGTAGGATTCAATCTGTAACCTATTCATTATTAGTCCTCGGGAGGACTTGCTACATATATACACTTCCAAGGAGTTTGAAACTGGAAGAGTAGAAGGTGTGACGTCACGACTGTTAGCCTCGGACCCTTTGTAAAGCGCTTTGATTACGTTTAGTGGATGTTGAAGTTATTATTATTATTTTTTAAAAACAATACTTATTCATTCAACTGCTGCTGCTGATGTCTGTTAGGCTAAATGTGCACTGGGAGTGGGTGGTCAGTTGAGTGGTGGGTTTTGTTTGTCCACGATTCTTGTCCATCCCGTTAATGGGGTTTTATCTGATGACCCAGGCCAGACATGAAAAGAATGAAAAGATTGTGTGTGTGTGTGTGTGTGTGTGTGTGTGTGTCATTGTGTGTCTTTGTGTGTGTGTGTGTGTGTGAGAGAGAGATAGAGATAGATAGATAGATAGATAGATAGATAGATAGATAGATAGAAGAGAGAGAGAGAGAGAGAGAGAGAGAGAGAGAGAGAGAGAGAGAGAGAGAGAGTGCACACGCGTGTCTTCTAAAAACAAGAATAAGAAAAAGAGAAATGATTGAGATAGATAGATGGACATGGATAGACAGATGAATAAATTCATTGATGGATAGATAGGTAGGTAGTAAATTTTTATAGATACAGTATAGCTCTCATCCTCTATCTTCTTCTGCTTCTCCTCGGCCTCCTCCTCCTCCTCCTCCTCTTCCTCCTCCTTATCATCATCATCATCATCATCATCATCATCATCATCATCATCATCATCATCATCATCATCATCAGCATCAATATTGTTATCATCATCATCATCATCATCATCATCATCATCATCATCATCATCATCATCATCAATATTGTTATCATCATCATCATCATCATCATCATCATCATCATCATCATCATCATCATCATCATCATCATCATCATCATCATTATCATCTATCATCATCAAAATTGCTATTATCAGAATCATCATCAACATCATTATCATCATCATCACCATCATCATCATCATTATTATCATTAGTATTATCACCATCATCAATACCATCATTGTCACACAAATATTATCTTACACCACAGAAAGAATCTGTAGTTCTATCGATCACACCCTCGTCGTCCTGACCGTTAACAATAAAATAAAACACACAACACACCGTTCTAAGAAACAATCCACAATCCAATTACTGAATTGGATTGACAAACAATACCGAATATTCCAGAATTCCTATAGAACGCTGCCAGTCTTATTCAAACAACAAACCCAGCACTTGTGACCGCAGGGCTAATAAAGACAACAATATTATTAAATTAGATTGTCAACAAAGGGTCTTCTTCTCGGTGGTGCTTGTTGTCGTTGTCGTCCGTCTTGTTTGTAGTTCTATCAGTTCTTTATTGTATACATAGTAGTTTTAGCAGTTTTATTATTGTACACATAGTAGTTCTAGCAGTTCTTTGTTGTCGTTCGACTATAGTCCTAGCAGTTCCTTTCATCTGTCATCCCCTTATCTGTAATAATCTGTCTATGTTCTGTGATTCTATTATCCAATCTCGTTCCCCTTGTCCTAAGGCTTTGTTTATTGTCTTCTGTTTATCGTTATTCATAAATCCAATTTAGACGCTCCATTCTGCTCGCACCCCCCCCCCCCTTCCACAGCACCACCGCCCTCAACTAATATCACATCTTTTGTTTTGCGATTTATTCAATTTTCGGTCCAACAGTATGTCTTACCACCACCACCACCACCAAAACCATCACGACTCCTGTTTGTCTTCCATTCCCACCTAAACCACCCCAGCTCAAGACAAATTCTTCAAGTCAAGTCCAAGAATCAAATACCAGACCCTCTACTTCTTATAGTGGTCAATCGCTCACTCATGATGTTCGCTCCCTGACCACACACAACCTGTTCAAGTCTAAGTATAGGATTCAATAGTCTGATGTCGTCATGTCCGCCCAGCAACGATAGCTTGGTTCTAAATAAAGAAAATCGGTACCTTTTATTCTTCATACTGGCTAGAAATTTTTCACATGTCATGTGGTCAGAATGTATAAAAGTCAAAACATGATCAGATTTATAATGGTTTTCACCTCTGGATACACTTTTATGCTCGAAGGAGAGGGCGTCCGCCATTGTTCTGATAGTTTAGAACCAGTTAGTTACTATGCGTCATTACGAGGGAAATGACGTCACGACTGTTGAACTCTATATCAAACTCTCAACCATTTAACTTAATCACTCACTCACAATGTCCACTTTCTGACCACACACACAACCTGCTAAAGTCCAAGAATATCAGACCCCCTCTCTCTTCATACACTAATTCACTCACTCAATCACTCACTCACTCACCAACTCACAATGTCAATTTCTGACGACACCCAATGCCGTCTTTAGTTTGCTATGATGGACCACACACAACCTGTTCAAGTTTTAAAATATCAGAGCCTCTACCTCCTCATTCATTCATTCTCTCACTCACCCACTTATTCACAATGTCCACTTTCAGACCAAACCAACACAGCCTGCTCAATTCCGAGAATATCAAACCCTTTTACTCCTAGTGGTCACTAACTCACTCACTCACTAACTAACTCACTCACTCACTCACTCACTCACTCACGTGCTCACCCACCCCGCCCGTAGCCACCTCTCAATTTCCAACAACTGACCAAACACTGCTCACTGCAAGACTGCAATTTTTATTCTCTATTGTCTTCTGGCACTTTTCTACTCACTTCATATCTTGTTGTTACCAACATAAGTGCCTGCTCCACTCACTTTTCTGAATTAAAAATACACAGGAGCATACTCAATGTCTCAATCGTTTCTATGTTATATGTTTGTGATGAGAATATTGGCTATTAAGCTTAACTGCTGGTCAAAATTACTTCGCGATGGTGGCGAACGAATCGGCGATCTCAAGAAGTGGGTGAGAGAGGGATCTAGAAATGACTTTGGGTTTGAAACGAATATTTTTGTGTTCGTGGATAGCTCACACGGTAGAGCCACGCTCTCACCTACCAGGCGGAGTTGTCGTACCAATAAGGTCGCAGGTTCAAACCCCACCACCGCCGCGAAAAAATTTTTATTCTCTATTGTCTTCTGGCACTTTTCTACTCACTTCATATCTTGTTGTTACCAACATAAGTGCCTGCTCCACTCACTTTTCTGAATTAAAAATTCACCCCATACACCGGAGCATACTCAATGTCTCAATCGTTTCTATGTTATATGTTTGTGATGAAAATATTGGCTATTAAGCTTAACTGCTGGTCAAAATTACTTCGCGATGGTGGCGAACGAATCGGCGATCTCAAGAAGTGGATGAGAGAGGGATCTAGAAATGACTTTGGGTTTGAAACGAATATTTTTGTGTTCGTGGATAGCTCACACGGTAGAGCCACGCTCTCACCTGCCAGGCGGAGTTGTCGTACCAATAAGGTCGCAGGTTCAAACCCCACCACCGCCGCGAAAAAATTTTTTATTCTCTATTGTCTTCTGGCACTTTTCTACTCACTTCATATCTTGTTGTTACCAACATAAGTGCCTGCTCCACTCACTTTTCTGAATTAAAAATTCACCCCATACACCGGAGCATACTCAATGTCTCAATCGTTTCTATGTTATATGTTTGTGATGAGAATATTGGCTATTAAGCTTAACTGCTGGTCAAAATTACTTCGCGATGGTGGCGAACGAATCGGCGATCTCAAGAAGTGGGTGAGAGAGGGATCTAGAAATGACTTTGGGTTTGAAACGAATATTTTTGTGTTCGTGGATAGCTCACACGGTAGAGCCACGCTCTCACCTGCCAGGCGGAGTTGTCGTACCAATAAGGTCGCAGGTTCAAACCCCACCACCGCCGCGAAAAAATTTTTTATTCTCTATTGTCTTCTGGCACTTTTCTACTCACTTCATATCTTGTTGTTACCAACATAAGTGCCTGCTCCACTCACTTTTCTGAATTAAAAATTCACCCCATACACCGGAGCATACTCAATGTCTCAATCGTTTCTATGTTATATGTTTGTGATGAGAATATTGGCTATTAAGCTTAACTGCTGGTCAAAATTACTTCGCGATGGTGGCGAACGAATCGGCGATCTCAAGAAGTGGGTGAGAGAGGGATCTAGAAATGACTTTGGGTTTGAAACGAATATTTTTGTGTTCGTGGATAGCTCACACGGTAGAGCCACGCTCTCACCTGCCAGGCGGAGTTGTCGTACCAATAAGGTCGCAGGTTCAAACCCCACCACCGCCGCGAAAAAAATTTTTATTCTCTATTGTCTTCTGGCACTTTTCTACTCACTTCATATCTTGTTGTCACTGCAAGACTGTATCCATTCCAGACAACCAAATAGCCATCACCTGTAATGTTTTTAATGGTCACAATTCAGGTCAGAGACAAGTCCAGTCCAACCAAGTCCGTCTTTAGAATGACCACTCACTGACCTTTCTCCCATGCCAAACTTTTTGACCTACTCTTTAAATACTTATCATATAGTTGTTGTTTTTTTCTCTCTAAAACCCAATATTACAATTGAGTACCTTTTGAGGCATTGTTGTAATGGACAGCGCTTTGTGATAGAAAAAACGTCATATCCTATATAGTGGCGAGTAACAGTAATCATGTTATTGTCTTTTTAATGCTACAAAACAAAACAAAACAAAAAACAAACAAACAAACAAAAATTTCTATTGTTGCTTCTTTTGTGAAAACGATCAGATTATTAATTACGAGTAGATGTTATGTGAGATAAAAAAAAAAAATACGTAAAGGGTTAAATCCAAGCATGAGCAGTAAATGCACGTGCATGACCGAAACAAAAACACCATCATCATCATCAGTAGCATCAGACAGACACCCAGCAGCTACCGGTCAGGGCGGACTGTTCCGTTCCGCGAGCAGCTCGAGCTCATACCTCTTCATCACACACACACACACACACCTTCACACACACACACTCTCACATACTCCCTCACTCTCACTCCTTCCTTGCCTTGATCTTGAGCAGTCCAGTATTTGTGGCATGCAAAGCTCATTAGCAAAGTATGCGCTATACACGTAGTCTATGTCTTGTTTTGTGTGTGCAGGGGTAGGCAAGGGGGGGGGGGGGGGTGCTGTGTGATGGTTATGGTGGTGGTGGTGGAGGCTTGGGGGGGGGGGGATAAGGGGGGGGGGGTGCTGTGTGATGGAGGCTTGGGCGGTGGGGTGGGGTGGGGGGGGGGGGTATAGGTATGGAAATAGGTAGATTGGGCAGACATGGTCAGATTATCTTCATTGTCTAGCTGTCGCTATCGGATAGGATAACATCGTTTTTTTTCTCCTTTTTTTTTTTTTTCTTTCTCTCTTTCTTCCGGATGTAAGAGTTTTTGACAACAATGAGGGCCATTTTAATCGGTCGATATGTAGAGGATGAGTTTTCTGGATAGAATTTCTCAAAAATGTGTTGTTGTTTATATACTTATTTAGAGATAGATAGATAGAGAGAGAGAGAGAGAGAGAGAGAGAGAGAGAGAGAGAGAGAGACTCGGTCAGAAATTATGAGAGTAAGGAAGACGTGGGAAATTGAGGCGGATGAGAATGAGAAAGACAGAAAAAAGAATGAAGTATTGTTTCCCCTAATGCGTTTCCAAGAACATCTACAACATCCTATCTCTGGCAGCGGGTTTTAGGGAGAGGTCAGGAAAATTAATCAGCCATGTAGTTTCAATTATTGTTATGTCCATCTAGCCCTCATTGGTCACTCACTGGTCACTCACTGGTCACTGGTCATTACACAGAGCATGCGCGTCAGGATTGTTGAAGCAACCCGTTGTCGAGACGATGATTTCACGATAAGAGTCTTGGTAATTGATTTATAGTTAATTAATTGTTATCAGATGGTCTCTCTCTCTCTCTCTCTCTCTCTCTCTCTCTCTCTCTCTCTCTCCTCTCTTCTCTTCTCTCTCTCTTCTCCTCTCTCTCTCTTCTCTCTCTCTCTCTCTCTCTCTCTCTCTCTCTGTGTGTGTGTCATTTTCATTGTCTATCTTTGTAATAACTCGACTCTGGTGTGAATGTGTACCTGGCTCTATTATGGTGAGTTAGTGACGAATTTTGGTGGAGAGTTTGTACCCCCCCCCCCCCCAAAAAAAAAAAAAAAAGACATCTGAGAGAGAAACGGCTTGTACGTGTAATATAATATTAAATGGAACGGTGGCTGGGCGGGCAGGGGGCGGGGGGGGGGGGGGATAAAATGCATTGAGAAGTGATTTGGGCACGTAAAAACAGCGAACACACCCCTCCCCACCCCCACCCAAACACACAAAAACACACATACACACATACACTTACACACACACATAACCAAAAGCTTGCCCGAACCCTCTCAAATAAACACATCAAAAAGTGGGCAAAGATACCGCCAAACACAATGAGAAAAAAAAAAAAACACATTGAAAGAATAGTTACCAACTTTCCATTTTCTCACACTAGAATAATGATAATAGAAAAGAAAATGAAAGTAAGAAAATAACAACAAAACAAAACAAAACAAAACAAAACAAAACAAAATAAAACAAATATTAAAAAACTTAAACCCCATCTAATTACCACAAGTAGAAAAGAAGAAGAGGAGGACAGGGTGGGGATGGGGGGGGGGGGGGGTGAAGAGGAGGACAGGGTGGGGGTAGGAGGTGAAGAGGTCGAGGTAGGTTACTCCGAGATCTCCACAAAAGCAATAGAATAACGTATTTAACGACATGCTCCTTCACAAGTGGCAACCCCCTGGAGTCTCAAAATTGAGCTCTCAACTCACAAATCAGGTGCTTTAAATTATTACTTAAGTATACACAAAACCAAATTACACCTTCAGTTATTTCATTTTCCCTCGTCCAGATACTAAACTCTTTCTTTGTCTTTGGCTCCTTAATAACAACAATGAACATTTCTGGCAGAGCGTGGAAATGAAAACTGAACTGATATACGTGCGGCTATGTGGTCTAGTGGTATGACACTCGCTTTTGAATCGGAAGGTCCTGGGTTCGAGCCATCGCGCTCGGCGCATAGTTGAGTGCTTGGAGAAGGCTCTTTACTCACATTCTCTCACCGCACTCGGGTGTAAAATGAGTACCTGGCCGTTAAGAGCCTTGTCTCTGTCCGAAAAACATTATAACGTCACCTAACAGGCGCCATGTCCCGTCTTAAATGTTAAATGTTGGCCTGGACCCCTTGTAAAGCGCTTTGAGCACGTTTAGAGGATATTGCGCTATATAAAAGCTCAATTCAATTCTAAACTGTCCATTAAGTTAGGTGACCTCCCCTCTCCCTCTGAATCTAATTCTTCAAACTATATCCTCTTCATTCTCGCCTCAGAGATTCCCCAAAACAAATTGTACATACTTTTCCAAAGGAATTACAGAGACGGCACTGAGTCCATCAGCTTAGTTGGTAGATAGGGCACTTGCTTCATACCAAGATCGTCCCATAATTAGACGTCTAGTCGAGATTTTTATTTTTTTCTGACCCCCCCCCCTCCTCTCCCCTATTACAGTCCACCCAGCAGTGATTGAATAGCTGGCTCTATTAGAGATCTGGTGGAAAGTGGTTTGTGATAAACTAGCGTCCTATCCAAAGGATAGCAAATAAAAATAAAAATAAACAAATTTAAAGACACCATGATATGGTGTGTATTTCACGTCGACTGATATAATAATAATAATAATAATAATAATAATAATAATAATAATAATAATAATAATAATAATAATAATAATAATAATAATAATAAATAATAATAATAATAATAATAATAATAATAATAATAATAATAATAATAATAATAATAATAATAATAATAATAATAATAATAATAATAATAATAATAATAATAATAATAATAATAATAATAATAATAATAATAATAATAATAATAATAATAATAATAATAAATAATAATAATAATAATAATAATAATAATAATAATAATAATAATAATAATAATAATAATAATAATAATAATAATAATAATAATAATAATAATAATAATAATAATAATAATAATAATAATAATAATAATAATAATAATAATAATAATAATAATAATAATAATAATAATAATAATAATAATAATAATAATAATAATACTATTCATTCTGATTTTGCAACTAGAAAAAAAATATATCGTTCATTCACAATAATTAAATTATATTTTTTGGCAACTTATGGACATTGTTGTATACTCTTTCTTGGCAGATAAATTTATAGAAGTAGGCGAAAATACTACGATAATAATATCGTTACATTACAACTATACCATCCCATTCAATGACAAAACACTTTTCATTATTTTGGTCAGGAAACTCCTATTTCATGATACATTTAAAAAAATAATTTAAAAATTGAGCTTTTAATAGCGCAATATCCACTAAATGTGCTCAAAGCGCTTTACAAGGGTCCCTGATCAACTGCAACATTTAACAATTAGGACGGGACATGACGCCTGTTAGGCGATATTACATTTTTTTTTCGGACAGAGACAACGCTGTTAACGTCCAGGAACTCATTTTACACCTGAGTACGGTGAGAGAATGTGAGTAAAGAGCCTTTTACAAGAACTCAACTATGCGCCGAGCGCGAGGCTCGAACCCAGGACCTTCCGATCCGAAAGCGAGTGTCATACCACAAGACCACATAGCCGCACATGATACATACGTACATAGATAGTAGGCACGGGGTAAACTGGTGACTGGCTTGTTAACAAATGTTCAACCAGAGGAGATTTCTGAAACTCTCAAGTTTAAGATTTTGAAATTTTGAGTCGGTGGCCATAATAATAATTTGATTCTGCCATTTTATGAAACAAGTTAAAGTTTTCTAGCCAAAATACAAATTATTTTGTTGTTGTCTTTTTGTGATAGATTTTTTAAAATATTCATTTATTCATGATTTCGTTCTTTCATTCACTTATTGATTGGTTGGTTGATTCATTCATTCATTCATGAAATTGTTCGTTAACTCCTATTTTCCTTCCCTCAATCCTCCATGCCTTACTTCCTTCAATCGTCCATTTATTTTTTCATTCATAAATAATAATAATAATAATAATAATAATAATAATAATAATAATAATAATAATAATAATAATAATAATAATAATAATAATAATAATAATAATAATAATAATAATGCTGAAACTTATATAGCGCTATAACTCCGAGACACCAGACTCTAAGCGCTCATTCAAGAAATCATTCATTCACTCATTCAGTCATTAAATCATCCATCCATCCATTCATCCATTACTTAGTTCATTCATTAATTCAACCATTCATTCAATCATGCATTCATTCATTCATTCATTCATTCAAATCTCTAAACATCCTTCACTCATCAACCAAAGAAAAACAAGTCACATCCGACTCCTCTTCACCCTCCGCTATAAAATTATTATTTTTTTATTTGCATATTCTTTATATCTCTCCAACAAAACCCATTATCTTCTTATTATCTTTATTATCTCCCTTCATTATCGTCATCTTAGGGTTAAAATTATTAGAACTTATATCTATTATTTTTTTTTTCGAGTCAGGGTGGCTAACCCCCCCCCCCCCCCACCCCCACCCCCCAAATCGCATACATGTATACGTATTATTTCTGGTTTAACTCATCACAAGCGGGGTTCAAGTTTGATCTAACCGGACATCCGGTTTTCACCAGGAGAGCAGCCAGGTTTTTTATTAAAGTTAAGTTATTACTGCGTCTTGGTGAAAATGTGTCTTTCAGAACAAAAACAAAACATTTATATAACTCAGACCTGCCTGCCAACCCTTCACATTCCAAAAGTGGAATCAGAACGCCTGAAAATAGGAATTTGAAATGAAAATAAATAGGAATTTCACCCATTTAACACCGCCCGCTCCCTCCTCCCCCCAAGAAGGAAGAGCGAAAATAGGAATTATTCCGTCAAAATCGGAAGGGATGGCAGGGATGACATGCAATATCCACTAAACGTACTCAACGCTTTACAAAGGATCCCAAGCCAACAGCATCGTATAACGCGTAGAGCAAGACATGACGCCTGTTAGGCGATATTACAAATTTTTTTTTTTCCGGACAGAGACAACGTTGGCGTTTAACGGCCAGGTACTCATTTTACACCTGGGTACGATGAGAGAATATGAGTTAAGAACATTCTCCAAGGATACAAACTATGCATCGCTCAGATCGGGTCTCGAACTCTGGATCTTTCGATCCAAAGGCGAGCATCATGCCACTAGACCACAAAACCGCACTTTATTGAGGCTGTTACTGTTATCTTGATGAAAAGGAGTCGCCACTACCACATTATCTCTCATTCATCTGTAGTGTTTCATTCATTCTGTTTTGTTGATAAAGGGAAAACCCGAAACGTTCATTTGATCTGTTTTCGTATATCAAATTGAAGCTTACATTCAATTTCACATTGTTATTAATTTCTTCGAGCCTCGAGCAGCAACATTTACATTAAATTCATTAAATAAATGTGACACATCGTCTCAAACGAGTATTACATCGGGTTATACCAATTGCCGAAAAGTGAATTTTAAGAGTTAAAACTTGTCTAACCGTCAAAGGGTTAAAACTTGTCTAACCGTCAAAGGGTTAAAACTTGTCTCACCGTCAAAGGGTTAAAACTTGTCTCACCGTAAAGGGTTAAAACTTGTCTAACCATCAAAGGGTTAAAACTTGTCTAACCGTCAAAGGGTTAAAACTTGTCTAACCGTCAAAGGGTTAAAACTTGTCTCACCGTCAAAGGGTTAAACCTACGGCGATGTTGAGAATATTTTATTAAGAATTTCGACTCCGACGCGCGGACTGGGGTGAGTGGTTTTTGTCTCTATGTCTAGATGCGTCGCTCTCGCAGGACATGTAGGAAAACACAGAGATACTATATATACATGTAAACTGCCTTTTTTGTACGAAGAGCAGGTCTAGCGAGAATGGGAGAACAATAAAAATTTTCTTTATTGTTCTTCCAAAATTAATAGATTTATCTAGAATATTCCTGACTACAAAGAGAGATAATGAGAAGTCTTTGAGAGGTATAATGACGTTTTCCTCAAGTCGTTAATTGAAATGTTAAGCTTAATTTATTATTATGATATGATGTGTATGTGTGTGTGTCGGGGGGGGGGGGGGGGGGGGG
>NC_088367.1:19138761-19148761 GCF_034508935.2 Berghia stephanieae
CCAGTAAAGAGGGAAAAAAATGGGATAGTAAAAGTTCTAGAATTACAATTAAAGCAGCGAAAGAAAAGAAAGACAAGGGGAAATGGGAACAAATAGGGATCAGATGTAGACTCCAAGAGGATACCATCAGTGTACTTAGTTTGAGATCACCTATAAGTCTCATCCGGACACGAGCACAAAATCCAGCAAAGAGGAATACACTCAAATGCTTACCATTACACATACATTATACATGTCAGGAACCCCACCCAGAGAGATGGGAGGAAATCAAAGTACACTTTGGGAGAAACTGAAACGATAGATAGATAGATAGATAGATAGATAGATAGATAGATAGATAGATAGATAGATGATAGATAGATAGATATAGATCGATAGATAAATAAATAGATAGATAGATAGATAGATAGATAGATTGATAGATAGATAGTTAGATAGATAGATAGGTAGATAGATAGATAGATGGATAGATAGATGGATAGATAGATAGATAGATAGATAGATAGATAGATAGATAGATAGATTAGATAGATTAGATAGATAGATAGATAGATAGATAGATAGATAGATAGATAGATAGATAGATAGATAGATAGATAGATAGATAGATAGATAGATAGATGGATGGATAGATAGATAGATATATAGATAGATAGATAGATAGATTAGATAGATTAGATAGACAGATAGATAGATAGATAGATAGATAGATAGATAGATAGATAGATAGATAGATAGATAGATAGATAGATAGATAGATAGATAGATAGATAGACAGATTCAGATTTAAGATGTGAGATGCGAAGACAAAAATAAATCTGGCTCAGGCAGGGCGGGCTGAAAAGCTTTGGTAGTAATGCCATTGTGGGCAGTGGTGTGTGTTTATGCCTCGCTCGCCTTGTCAAGCGTCCGGTCTCAACATAATTGTAATCTACTGTTACTGGAATTCTACTGGCCCGGAAATACTTGATGTCAGAGATTTTATCCACCGGGCCATCCATTAGTCACCTTGTCATTCATTCATTCATTCATTCATTCATTCATTCATTTATTTATTCATTCATTCGCTTGTTTATTAATTAATTTATTCGCTATTTCATTCACTCACTTATTCATTCATTCATTCATTCATTCATTCATTCATTCATTCACTAACCTCCATTACTAATTCATTTATTCATTCACTCATTAACACATCCAATCATCATAAATTAATTAATTCATTCATTCATTAATCTATTAATCAATTAATTAATTACTTTATTAATTAATTCATTCATTCATATTCATTGATTCATTCATTAATACCCTAGTGAAGTCTCGAGTTTGTTCCGTATATTAAGGTTTTCTGGCCAAAATGAATAAAATAAAATAAACTGTTTAATGAGAATATCGCCAGTCAGGTGTTTCTATATACAATGTATGTGCTCTGCCTTACTCTGGAAAAACACATTTTAAAAAATTTGGCCAGAAAACTTGTCCTTCAAATATCGATCGATTTAAATGACTCTCATCTTGGCAAAAAACGCTCAAACCGGGACTTCGGCGAAGTCCGGGTTTGAGAGTTTTTGCCAAGACGAGAGTCATTTAAATCGATCGATATTTGAAGGACGAGTTTTCTGGCCAAATTTTTAAATATGTGTTTTTCCAGAGTACGGCAGTACTAGGGTTCGGTTGGCGCGAGTGGTCTATATTTTTAGCCTTAGACATATTAACCAACAGGTAATGAAAATGACCACACTGCCTTCCTAATAGAGAGGGAGAAAGAGTAGGAGAGTTATAGAGACAGACTTGAGCAAGATAGACACTCGATAGATAGATAGATAGATAGATAGATAGATAGATAGATAGATAGATAGATAGATAGATAGATAGATAGATAGATAGATAGATAGATAGATAGATAGATAGACAGATAGAAAGATAGATAGATAGATAGATAGATAGATAGATAGAGAGAGATAGATTAATAGATAGATAGATAGATAGATAGAAAGATAGATAGATAGATAGATAGAAAGATAGAGAACGAAACGAAGGGAGGAGAGGAGGAAAGAGAGAGAGAGAGAGAGAGAGAGAGAGAGAGAGAGAGAGAGAGACGGAGAGAGAGATGGGGGGGGGGGGGGGGGGATATTTTTGTTGTTGTTTTTTTTCGTGGCTATTAAACCAAAGATAACAATTGACCTATTTAAAGTATTTTTACTGCGTGAACAACCAAGACTGTCGGATATTTTCCTCGGTGTGTTAAAACGAGCAGGACAGTTAAAACTGCTTTACAAAACCAGTGGATGATAATACGCATGACTATTGTAAAGAACTTTCCGCTATATCTTTTATAGACCCAGTTACAAAAAACACTGCTAAGTGGACAGAGAGGGGTCAGCCAAAAAAAAAAAAAAAAAAAAAAAAAAAAAAAAAAAAAAAAAAAAAAAAAAAAAAAACTCTCTCCCTCTCTACGTCTCTCTCACTCACTTCTGTCTCCCAGGAGAATTTGCTTTCACAACTTAGAAAAAAAAAGAATGAGCTTTTATAGAGCGCAATATCCATTCAACAGGCTCAAATCGCTTTAAAAGGGTACCTGATCAACAGCAACACGTAACATGTAGAATGAGACATGACGCATGTTAGGCGTTACGTTATTACAATTTTTTTTCTTTTTCTGACAGAGATAACGCTGATATCGGCCATGTACTCATTTTACATCTGAGTACGGAGAGAGAATGTGAGTAATTAAAGAACCTTTTACAAGGACTCAATCATGCGCCGGGCAAGGTTCGAACCCATGACCTTCCTATTCCGAAGCGAGTGCCATACCACATAGACCACATAGTAATAGTCCCGACTCGGTAACAGATTCCTACCTAACAATTCTGGGAACCAGAGGGGAAGAAGAAGGTCATCCCAGATTTGCCAGACATGCCAAGGGCAATAACTCTAATGACGTTTTACTTACAACAATGCCGTGATACGACAGCTGGGGAACGGAGGCTGTCAGACCTGTTGAAAGCTGGGAACGTGTGACGAAGACTGGGAGGTAAGGAATGTAGACGGATGGATGGATGGATGGATGGATGGACGTACGGATAGATGGATGGATAGATGGACGGATGGAGGGATGGATAGATGGATGGATAGATGGATGTACGGATAGATGGATGGATGGATAGATGGATGGGTGGACGTACGGATGGATGGATGGATGGATGGATAGATGGATGGATGGATGGATGGATAGATGGATGGATGGATGGATGGATGGATAGATGGATGGATAGATGGAGGGATGGATAGATGGATGGATGGACGTATGGATGGATGGACGTACGGATAGATGGAGGGATGGATAGATGGATGGATGGATGGATGGACGTACGGATAGATGGATGGATGGATAGATGGATGGATGGATGGATAGATGGAGGGATGGATAGATGGATGGATGGACGTACGGATAGATGGAGGGATGGATAGATGGATGGATGGATAGATGGCTGGATAGACGTACGGATAGATGGAGGGATGGATGGATAGATGGATGGATGGATAGATGGATGGATGGAGGTACGGATAGATGGATGGATGGATAGATGGATGGATGGACGTATGGATGGATGGATGGAGGTACGGATAGATGGAGGGATGGATAGATGGATGGATGGATGGATGGATGGATGGATGTATGGATGGACGTACGGATAGATGGAGGGATGGATGGATGGATGGATGGATAGATGGATGGATGGATGGATGGATAGATGGAGGGATGGATGGATGGATGGATGGATGGATGGATGGATGGATGGATGGATGGATGGATGGATGGATGGACGTACGGATAGATGGAGGGATGGATGGATGGATGGATGGATAGATGAAAGGATGGACGTATGGATGGATGAATGGAGGGATGGATGGATGGATGGATGGATAGATGGAGGGATGGATAGATGAAAGGATGGACGTATGGATGGATGGAGGGATGGATAGATGGATGGATGGACGTATGAATAGATGGAGGGATGGATAGATGGATGGATGGACGTATGGATGGATGGATGGATGGATGGATGGATTGGTGGATAGATGGATGTACGGATGGATGGATGGATGGATGAATGAATGAATGAATGAATGGTCTGTTGAAAGTTGGGAACGAGTGACGAAGACTGAGAGGTATGGAAGGTAGATGAATGGATGGGTGATAGATGGATCGGTGGAAGGATAGATAAATGAATGGATGAATGGATGAATAAAATAGTTGGACGGATGGGTGGATAGATGGATGGATGGATAATTGGTCAATAGATGAATGGAGGATAGACGGATGAATGGATGAATGAATGAATGAATGAATGAATGAATGAATGAATGAATGGATAAATGATTGAATGAAACAAAGCATGAAAATACGAATGAATCGATGAAAATATGGACGATTAGACGGATGAATAGATGAATGAAAGAAAGAAGGAATGAATCGGTTTCCAAATGGTCATCATCCTAGAGAGAGAGAGAGAGAGAGAGAGAGAGAGAGAGAGAGAGAGAGAGAGAGAGAGAGAGAGAGAAGTCACCAAACAGGACAGGTTTGTGCAATGAGATAATAAAAATTTAAAAAGACAGAAAGAATAGAAGGCTTGTCCTATTAATTTTTTTTAAACAAATTAAAATGACAATAATTATAAAGTGAAACTTGCTTTAATTCCGACGACCTAAATAAATAGCCACCACGTCCGTGTGTATGTGTAATATGTTGGGGCCCGGGGTTTGGGGGGGGGGGGGGGGGGGGGGGCGATCTCGGCTTGTAACTTGTAACAAAGTCAAGCAGTACAGGGTCTCGGATCGAAATAATATAGGCAGGCGATGGTGCGCCTACTCAGTGATTGAAAAAGTGACAATGGACGCACAAAAATGAATATGACAGCTTCCAAAAAAAAAAAAAAAAAAAAAAAAAAGAACACAATACCAAACACGGAACGTTTCGGGCTCACAACCCTTCTTCAGCCAACAACAACCCCCCCAATAAAGACATAAAAACATTACTAAATTCCGGATAAACAACAGGGATAATTAATTAACTATTTGATCATTTTAATCGATAGATAGACATAATTTGTAGGACACGTTTTGTAGCCAATTTTGTTTTGTTTTGTTTTGTTTTTTTAATATGTAGTGTTTTGTTTGTTTATTAATAATTTATTTTTGTTTGTTTGTTTCAGAGTACGAGAGAACTTTTTTTTTTTTTTGTGAACTAGAGTTTCCTTTTGAAACTGTCATTAATTTGTTTTTCTCAAAGTGCACACACCAGATCTATACACCTGAGAATAGTTCTATCTACCGACCCACTTGTAATATGAATCTCTCCAAAAAAAAAAAAAAAAAACAACTTGTCTCGACTTCCACAAACGACGACTCCGACCCGACGATCTGTTCGCTTGATAATAAAGTCAGGGCACCTTTGTGACCTTTCGAAGTTTGAGTGCAACGAATTCTGTGATGTTATTTTAACTGGGTCGTTCTGTTATAAGATAATCATAACATTGAAAATTGACTCTTTGTAAAAAAAAAAAAAAAAACATTCTTGGGTTTTATTTTTGATTCTTTTTTTTTTTTTTTGGGGGGGGGGGGTGTCAAAATTTTGTCTTTAAAATTTGTACGGTCTATCTGTCTTTAAGTTTCAGTTATAACTTTGATTATATGTAGAATGGTGCACCTTGTCTTTCAAAAAGTACACGGATAGCGAATAGCGAGAAATAACATTTTGTCCAAGTGGTAGCAAACAATATAATATCACAGCTGATTTCATTCAACTGAAACTGTTTCATCTCCAGTCCTAAGCTGAGAAAGTAATGCATGTTTCAATTCACGGAAAGAGTGTTTCCTTCAGAGCCACAATGATGTCCTTTGAGTCGGGAGTTCTATATCGGATTTGATAGCGCTAAACAGAAAATAGCAATTGCTTGCTACCCTTTTGAAAGGACATTGGTCTATTGCAAAGTACATGAACGTTCTGCTAGTTAGACCCAATCACTACTGGGAGGACGGGGGTCTAAAGAAATAAATCTTGATTGAATTAATTTGGGATCGATACTGGTCCTTTTGTTTGCGATACAAGCACTCTACCAACTGAGCTATAGATAGTATGCGCTTGGCTAAGAAGCTCACAACATTGCCATCTGGAAGTTTAACTGACCAACACACAAAACTCTGTGTAACCATGAACTTTCCTAGTCTGGATAATACAGTTAAAGTGAGAATTACTCATAAACATGGATGGCAAAAAAAAAAACAAAAAAAAAAAACAATAACAAATAACGGCGTCAATTTCGTTTTATCTATAGGGACCTAATCTGCTGCTCCATATTCAAGGAAAAAAAACAACAACAAAAAAAACAAAAAAAAAACAACAAAAACAGGTTGAATTCTGGATCTGTCAGATCTGGGCAGAAAGTACTCGGTGAGTCATGTGGCGATGAATGACTGACTACCTCTACAACAAGGCGTTCATTCATTGACAATACGCTTCAACAGTTGTAACGTCACTTCCCCCATAATGACGCATGGTAACTTAGTAACTGTTTCTAAACTATCGGAACAATGGCGGACGCCCTTATGAAATATTTCTCCGACGAGCATAAAAGCGTATCCAGAGAAAAAAAAACAACATTATAAATCTGATCATGTTTTTACTTTTACACATTCTGATCAGAAGACATATGAAAAGTGCTGGCCAGCATGAAGCACGATGGCCGCCTTTGCTGGGCGACGTGACATTAGACTATTGAATCCAATTATTGTTCATTTCACGCGGGCATCAGAACCCGTGACAAGCACTCCCTAGACCTCCTCCACAAGACAAGATCTGACGACGGTTGATAGGTTATGTTTGCCTATCTATCTCTTGTTAATTATTGTGCTAAGTTGATTATATTTCATTTTAGAGGGGCTTTATAATGAAAATAAGAAGATAGACAATGCCCTTTGTAACATGGATGGAACATAGCATGGTCTTTGTATTGTTGTGTTTTGATTTGGTGGGAGGTGGGCCGGGGTTGATGTTGTATACAAGGCAGACAGACCTACCTACCTACACGAAAACTTGAAAATTCGTAATTTTTAGGAGAAAAAAAAATGTACATCCTAACTACAATTAACTTTGAAACTCAACAATTCATTCACCAACACAAGGATTAAACAACACTTCGACATTCTTATAATTGTGTATGTAGTCTGGCATCAACTTTCATTTTTAGTAAGTTTTAATGAGTTAGACTTGATGCTCATGAACTTTTGAAATTTGAGCCAAAATGTCGTAACTCTACGATTTTATTTCGTAACGATAGGTGGGTCTGACATGGGCAGGTTTGGTGTGTGTGTGTGTGTGTGTGTGTATTCATGTGTATGTGTTTATGTGTATGTGTGTAAGAAGGGGAGGGGGGGGGGGAGAAGAGAGGACAGAGAAGTTTCAGCTGTGGTGACAATGAGTGGATACAGACTTCTGATCTGGACAATGTAAAGTTGTAGATTGTTGTGAATTTGTGGATGAAAAAAAAAAAAGAAAAAATGGCGTTAGAATCATAATGAGATCTGGTTATGGTGGTAGCGGTGGTGGTGGTGGTGGTGGAGGTGATGATGATGATGATGATGATGATGATGATGATGATGATGATGATGATGATGATGATGATGATGATGATGATGATGATGATGACAATGGTGATGATGATGATGATTATGATATTGGTGATGATGAGGATGGCGATGATGATAGTAACGACGTTATCAGTCTTTAGTCTTGCATTGGCGACACCATACCAGAACAAAGAAAGTGAAAGTGAATCAATCCGACAAGAGACATATAATATTATTATTATTATCAGCAGCTACGGCTAGTTTAAAACCAATTGGAATAGATATTGGTAATAAAGAAAAGGAAACTGAAAAGTATTTAAACTATGTATAATATTGAATTACCAGTAAGATATAATATGAGAAAAGAAATATAAACGAAAATCATCCATTTAGCAATAAAACTAAATAATCAAGGGAGACAATCACCGCATGAAGAGGAATGATGAGCAACTTAATTTAAGGCCCCCCGTTGAATGGAAGAAAAACAAAAAGATTGAAGGCGAGCCGGAGTGACACGGAACTCCTCCGAAACGAAATAAGTTGATGGGAAATTTAGGATTATCCTCTCTTACGAAAAACGAAAACAATTTAAAATCTCGAATTGTTTGGGGGAAATTGAAATCAGTTTGAAATTAGGGAGATGAGACACGGTGGAAAACTGGGGAGTTTTGACAAGTTTTTGTTTCACGCATGATTTCTCCGGCACAGGTGCTTCGGGTCTTGAGCTTTGGGACGGAAAAGTGTTTGTTTTGTTAGAGTAATGCCCCTTGGCATAATGAAATTGAGGGCGGGAAAGAGTGATTACAATCAACTTCCTTTCAGAATCGTTTTACGTCAATATTACTAGCTGAGCATGTGGTGAGAGCAGTTGTTGGAAAGGGAGATGAGATGAGGGGGGGGGGGGGGGGGGGGGGGAGAGATAAGAATGAGCAGGTTGACAGGGATTGTATTGTGAAAAAAAAACCAAAAAACAAACAAACACAACTTCACTTGCCTATAGATGAGAGAGAGAGAGAGGGAGAGAGAGAGAGAGAAAGAAAGAGAGAGAGAGAGAGAGAGAGAGAGAGAGAGAGAGAGAGAGAGAGAGAGGATAATGCATATGGCAAAATACTGCTGTGTATAAATTTTAAGAAAACTGAAAGTAAAAAGAAAAATCATTCAATTTAATCGTGAAAATGACTAGTAACAAAAACAAAAACAAAAAAAACACCCCCCCCCCCCCAAACCCCCAACAAATACAGAAGCAAAAAAAAAAACACCAAAAACAAAAAACAAAAACAAACGCAGACAAAAAACAAAAAAACAAACAAAAAAAAGCAAAAAAATAAAATACAAAAACAAACACAGGTAACTTTGATTTCCATAATGAGAAAAACGAAAATAATATCGTATCAAATTGCGTATAACGTCAAACATGAGCGCCATGGAAATTAAAATTTAAAATAACTTTTAAAAATTATTTACAAAATTTTCTTCTTTGTTCTTCTTTGTTCTTCGATACTTACCGACAGGACTAGATTTACGTATTTACAACGTGGCGTCAATTTGCCGATTTTTTTGTAAATGTGTCTCGACTTTTGTCAATGTCATTGAACACGAGACGAAACATAATCAAGCACTGTATTGAGCATGGTAAAACAGTAGAAAAGCGCTGATAGACTATAAAATAAATGATTTGAAGTCTCAGGTTTGAAAGCTTATGACTAATCGACGGATGTCTAATTGGAAATAAATCAATCAGATGCAAAGAATGAGCGCAAATGATTTTTTAAAAACAAACAACAAACCAAAAAAAAACAAACAAAAAAAAAACAACAAAAACAAATTTACTGCTGTGTGGGATTGGTGTGTATTTTACTTAAACAGCTACCATTGTGTAATACACGTGAGGGTCAGTGTTATTATTTGATGTATAATACATGTTCGGACATTCTGAATCATTGGAGCTTAAAGAATGTGGTTTTGCTTTCTACACTACTAGTTAATTGGCTATGAGGCCTTTTGTATACAGTAGATTTTGAGTTCGACGAATTGTGATGATCGTTAATTATTGTTAAGATTATGAAAGGGATTCTTTTTTAATATCTTTAAAATAAATCTCACCTGATCTTTTTGGCGACTGAGATTTTCTCGAATGTTCTGAAGGTGGTTTATCATCTCACTAATTTGTCTCTCTTTTTCACTAAGAGTGGCTTCCCCTGCTAGAACGGCTTGTACGGAGTCCATGACCTTGGGACTCTGTGAACTTTCACTCCTGGAAGTCAAGGATGGCTCGGGTGAAAGGTCAGCTGTTTTTGAATTGAGCTTTCTGAGAACGCTCTCCATGGAACGCTTTTGCCCTTGGAAATTTGAAGATGATGATGTTGTTGTT
>NC_088367.1:19163761-19166261 GCF_034508935.2 Berghia stephanieae
AAAGCAAAAATCCGATATGACGCTTTGTATTTGAAATTAATACTAAATTAATTAATATGTTAATGAAAATGGGATAGGAACGTAAAACAGAAAAACAAAACAAAACAAAACAAAAAACAAACAAACAAAAAACCCAATTTAAAAAAAAAAACAACCAAAAAAAAAAAATAATAAAACAAAACAAGAAAACAGAAGAACAAAAATGAAATAAAAATCCCCCCAAAAAACACAACAAAAACAAAACGAAACAATGAAAAGCAACGCAAAACAAACAATTTCAGCCTAAACACCGACAATGGCTGCCACATTCATACAGTCACGAAACACAGTCTATTACTTCTATGCATTCAACAAATCTCTCCGCCCTCGAATGCAAGTACGCTCAGAGTTGAGTGGACTTCGAGTAACATTAGATTCAGATTCAATTCCTCATCGTGATCTGATTGGCTTTGATAACCTTTAAAAAAAAAATTATAACCTACAGTGGAATCCTAATAAAGTCACCACTCTTAAAGTCAATGTCTGCTTAAAGTCAACACTACTTGTTGGTCCCAATTATTATATTCTTTATCAAGGTATGTTCCAGTGATAATTTCAATGGATAAATCAACCTTGCTTTAAGTCAACCAATCTTTCAGATCCGGAGGTGGTGAAGTTTGTTGTTGTTTTTAGGTGTTTAACGGCGCTTTCAACGACTATTTAGGTTATTTAAGCGCCCGTTTCTGGCTTTTTTCAATTTTTATCGATCGGCATTGAGGGGCCATAGTCTGCTCAATCGTGTTAATACTGTTGTAATAAAATGTGATAAAATCATAATAGTTACATGTTTGTTATTTAAAAATGTTTATTTTTATATCAGAATGCCATTGAAGTTCATCACCTAGAGAATACCGGATCGACATGGTTGGGTCACATTAATTAGATATAATATGGATTACTTTTAAAGTCTATTCACTCCCCGAAATGTAATGGTATCGCAGATGAACATTTAAATGGAGGTGTTAGTGTCATCTTTTAATAATAATAATAATAATCTAATTGGTGCTAGTAAGACATGATTTTCAAACCAGTTTCCTATTCAATCCCAAATTGTCACTTAGCTCATTCTTTTTTTCTTCATTAAGATAATGAAAGTTTTAGCCAAAAATAATTTCAATGTAAGAGTGTAAAGTATACTCCGGAAGTGACGTCAGAACCACAATTTATTCCTGCAAAGTAGGTGTGAAAATCGTCGCCATTACGGAAAATTATACTTAATCTTATCAATTAGCGAATCAGTAAAAGAGGAACAAATAGAAAAATATAAAACAAAAAGAAAAGGAAAACAAACTAAACATAATTAAAATAGAACAAACCTCCCCCCCCCCCCCCCCCCAAAAAAAATAAATAAATAAATAACCACATATAACACAACAAAACAACAAAAAACTCCCCGTAAAAATATATCATTTTACTCGTACATCATAATTACAAAACATAATCAAATCTTAACCAAAGTAAAAAACCAAAAAAAAAAAAAAAAAAAACAACCCAAAAACAAACAAAATTATATTAATAAATAAAAAAAAAACAGTCATGACCCCCCCCCCCCCCCCCCCACACACACACACAAACAGACAGAAAATAACACTTAATTGTTTTTCCTTCCACTACTTGTCCCTCCCCCTGTCCCCCCTCTCCCGCCATACACATGGACAAACAAGATGCAATCCGCGAAGCAGTCATTCGTGGAGCATTCCAATAATCGCCCCTTTTAGTTCCAGTTCGTCGCCTCCATCACAAATCCTAATCAGGAAATTTCTGGAAAATCTCTGGAACTCTAAGTGTGTGTGTGAGTGTGTGTGTGTGTTTGTGTGTTTGTTTGTGTGTGTGTGTCATATATATATATATATATATATATATATATGTGTGTGTATGTGTGTGTGTGTGTGTGTGTGGTAGAGATAGATAGTTAGATAAAATAGAATAGATAGATATGATAGATAGATAGATATGATAGATAGATATGATAGATAGAGATAGATAGATAGATAGGATAGATAGATAGATAGATAGAGAGAGAGATAGATAGATGGGATAGAGAGAAAGAGAGAGAGAAGAGAGAGAATAGAAGAAATAATAAGAGAAGAGAAGAGAAGAAAAGAGAGAAATAGAGAGAGAGAAGAGAGAAAGAGAGAGAGAGAAGAGAGAAAGAAAGAGAAAAGAGAGAGAAAGAATAGAAAGAGAAGAGAGAGAGAGAGAAAAAAGAAAAAGAGAGAGAGAGAGAGAGAGAGAGAGAGAGAGAGAGAGATTCAAGCATAACAAATTAATATAGGTTACAAAAAAAAAGAAGAATATCAATTCCTCTATTACAGAACCTAATAGATTAATGGGAAGCATTTCAAAATTACCCATCATTCCACATAAAATAAACAAATGAGACCATTGTCAACTCGTGAGTTTACAATCTACCAATAAAACTATTTAAAACGACACTTTCTTTCTCCTGGCGGAGGCGATT
>NC_088367.1:19171261-19176261 GCF_034508935.2 Berghia stephanieae
TAGTAGTGTCAGGCTATAAGTTAACGATGGCTACGGTTATAGTGTCAGGCTATAAGTTAACGATGGCTACGGTTCTAGTGTCAGGCTATAAGTTCACGATGGCTACGGTTATAGTGTCAGGCTATAAGTTAACGATGGCTACGTTATAGTGTCAGCCTATACGTTAACGATGGCTACGGTTATAGTGTCAGGCTATAAGTTAACGATGGCTACGGTTATAGTAGTGTCAGGCTATAAGTTAACGATGGCTACGGTTATAGTAGTGTCAGGCTATAAGTTAACGATGGCTACGGTTATAGTGCCAGGCTATAAGTTAACGATGGCTACGGTTATAGTAGTGTCAGGCTATAAGTTAACGATGGCTACGGTTATAGTGCCAGGCTATAAGTTAACGATGGCTACGGTTATAGTAGTGTCAGGCTATAAGTTAACGATGGCTACGATCAAAGTTACCGACCGGCAAAACACCAAAAAAAAAAAAAAAAAAAATAGCAATGTTAGCGCGATTGATCAAAATTGTGGACTTAGACGAACACCGTTAAAGAGTTAAAAAGTAAACGATTGTAAAATTGAAAGAACACTTTAGAAGAAATATAGAATTTAAATGTTAAAAAAATAAAAACAAGATCGAACAAAGAGCGATCGAAGAACCAAACAACCAACGGCCTAATGCTGTAATGTAAATAAAATATTAAATATAAGTGCGACGACGGTGCAGTCAAGACAACCATAGACATAATTAGACATTAGAAATAATCTTGAAATGGTAATATTATTATTACTCTTAAATTATAAGTTGGAAGGAAGAAGCAGTTATATAAAATGACAACCAACAACGTCAAAAACAGGTTTGAGAATTGTTTGATAATAATGTTTGCTCTCGTGACTTTTACAAAAAACGAATTAAGAGTACAAATCAGTTTGTGAGAAGGATGGGGGTGGGGGGCAGAATAAAACAAAACAACATTAATGCTGATGGTGGATTAAAATGTTACGATAAACGTGGCAATTACAACCAATACATTGTATAATCGGTATCAATTTAGGACTATTATTATTATGTGGAAATGGAGGGGGGGGGGGGGGGGGGGGGGGGGGGGGGGGTCTGATAGCCGAGTTGGTTGATCACTCGCTTCACACGCAAAGGAACACCGAGATCCATCGATCCCGGGCGAAGTCGAGGTATTATTTTTCTAATAACCCCCAATTATTATTTTCATCCAGTAGTGATTTGAGTAGCAGCTGGGTCTGAAGATCCAGTGGAAAGTACTAGCGTCCTGTCTAAAGGGTAAAAATAAATCCTCATCTTGTCAAAAAAAAAAAAAACCCCGGGACTTTCAGGATGATTTCATTCACGGAAGTTCCAGATTTGCGAATGTTTGACAAAATGAGGGTCATTTTATTCGATGGCTATAATAGGAATGACCAGTTGTTTTTTTTTATGTTGATTTTGTTTTTGATTTTTTGTTGTTGTCGTTGGCTTTGTTTTTTTTTTGCTGTTTTTTTTTTGTGTGTGTGTGTTTTGCTGTTTTTTGTTTGTTTTTATTTTTTTTCTATATATATATATTTTTTTTTGGGGGGGGGGGGGGTGTTTGTTTGTTTGTTTTTTTAAGGGGTTTTTTTTTGTCACCAGAATAGATGAATCAATGTTGTCATAATATATTAATATTGTTTGAAGTGTTGGAGTTTAACCAGGCTCTGCCGTACTAAAAAAAGATTTGGCCAGAAAACTCGTCCTTCACAAATCCATCGATTTAAATGACTCTCATCTTGGAACCCCCCCCCCCCCCCCCCCCCCCCCCAAAAAAAAAAAAAAAAAAAAAAAAAAAACCAAACAAACAAAAAAAAAAAACAACCTCTCAAACCTGGGACTGAAGGAAGACTTCGTGCGCGAAGTCTTAGATTTGAAAGTTTTTTGCCAAGATGAGTGAGTGTCATTTAAATCGACGGATATTTATTGAAGGTCGAGTTTTCTGGCCAAATTTTTTTTTTTAAAAAACGTGTTATGCCAGAGTACGACGGTGAACTGGTTATGGAGATAATGGCAGTATCGGGGAATTATTGGACTTAAATGGGGTGGGTATGGATTTTTATAACATTGGCAATAACGCTGTTTTGTAAAGATAAGGTCATAATATTGAAAATATTCTCTAAATTATATATATATATATATATATATATATATATATATAGAGAGAGAGAGAGAGAGAGAGAGAGATAGAGAGAGAGAGAGAGAGAGAGAGAGAAAGAGAGTGTGTGTGTGTGTGTGAGAGAGAGAGACACACACACACACACACACACACACAGAGAGAGAGAGAGAGAGAGATTCTGGGGAAAAAAGTGATTTTTCTGAATTCACCGAATAGTGGTAATCAACACACACACACAAACACACACACACAATAACACATGCATATACACACTCATACACACACATGACACACACAGAGATAGATAGATAGATAGATAGATAGATAGATAGATAGATAGATAGATAGATAGATAGATAGATAGATAGATAGATGTATGGATAGATAGATAGATAGATAGATAGATAGATAGATAGATAGATAGATAGATAGATAGATAGATAGATAGATAGATAGATAGATAGATAGATAGATAGATAGATAAATAGATAGATAGATAAGTAGAGAGAGAGAGAGAGAGAGAGAGAGAGAGAGAGAGAGAGAGACAGACAGACAGACAGAGAGAGAGACAAACAAACAAACACAATAATAATTTCTAAACAATTGTTCATGAAAGGTGCCAGACAAATCAAGAAAGAAAGAATACAAGAAAAAAAAAACAAACATCCCAATAAATCAGTCTACCTTGACTGGGGATCGAACCTCAGACCTTCTGATTACCGGTCAGACGTGTTACCATTACACCGCAGAGGTTCCCACTAATTGGAACAATTTCAATTCCTATATTCTTCACAAGGGTACGCGTAAATTTTAATTCAATTCATAAAGAAAAAAATAATTTTAAATTGAGCTGTCATATAGTTCAATATCCACTAAACGTGCTCAAAGCGCTTTTTACAGGGGGTCCCTGACCAACCGTAACACGTCACATGTAGAACGAGACAGAAAATTCTAATATTTATTTATTGTGGGAATCGTATGTCGTATAAATAAAAATTTATAATTAACACGACATAAGATTCCCAAAATAAATATTATAGATAAGCGGACAGAATATTTTTTTTTTAATTACTAATAACGAACCAGAATTTTCCACGATCACTGTCACTCATACGACCACTGGTCACGCTTAACATTGCTTGGCTTCTGTGACTAAACGAGACACCGTGTCACTCAGCCAACGAGCCACACATATCACGGGTTAATTTATTTTTTAAAACATTAAACCCCCGTAACAAGGCTATACTATGAATATTATAGTCATTTACAAAAGAAACCGCTATTCCGCTAATATTTCGATACTGGTTGAAACAAATACAATGACATAATATACATATTTGGAAATTTGACTTTTTTCTTCTTTCAACACTATATACTAGTTAATACGAACGCCTTTTTAATAGAATGTTTGTAAATAAAAGATAGTGAAACGTTTTTCTTTCTCTGCTACTTCTTTCTATACAACCGTAACTGTACATTCTCTTCATTATAATACTGTAAAGGGGGGAAAAAATACAGTAAAATAATGTCAATAACAATGACAATGTCAATAACAATGACAATGTCAATAACAATGACAATGTCAATAACAATGACAATGTAATGTCAATAACAATGACAATGTCAATAACAATAACAATGACAATGTCAATAACAATGACAATGTAATGTCAATAACAATGACAATGTCAATAACAATAACAATGACAATGTCAATAACAATGACAATGTCAATAACAATGACAATGACAATGTCAATAACAATGACAATGTCAATAACAATGACAATGTCAATAACAATGACAATGTCAATAATAATGACAATGTCAATAACAATGACAATGTCAATAACAATGACAATGTCAATAACAATGACAATGTCAATAACAATGACAATGTCAATAACAATGACAATGTCAATAACAATGACAATGTCAATAACAATGACAATGTCAATAATAATGACAATGTCAATAACAATGACAATGTCAATAACAATGACAATGTCAATAACAATGACAATGTCAATAATTATGACAATGTCAATAACAATGACAATGTTAATAACAATGACAATGTCAATAATAATGACAATGTTAATTACTAGTTTTCTTTTGGTGTATCTAGACGGTCTATCATTTATTGAATTTACTTAAACTGATGAAAACTTGCAACTTTGTCAAAGTCAAAGCAATAATTTAAAATCGATTTTGCAAAAATCGAGCACAAAATTGAAATTAAATATGAGTACACATGAGTCACTTCAGTATTGTGTAGTAGATAGTATGTGTCCACCGTTAGAATTGATCAATGCCACACAATGCTCTTTGCAGACCTTCCAACTACTACGAAAAAAATCGTAAAAATACGAATTTTTGGCTTCAACAATAGAAATAAATAGACATTTTTGATTCATTACAATGTGATAAAAAGAAAACTTTGATGCCACAAAGCATCTATTCAGGGTTTTGAAGACATATTAATTTAATACTGATAAATGTAAAATATTAATTTGTAAAGTTAATTATAGTGACTTCTATTTCTTCTCTCTGAAAACTACGATTTTTTTTTTTTTTACATTTTAAGTTGGCAGGTCTGTCTTTGCCTCATTGATAATGTCAGCTAATTGACTGTTTCTTCTGGTATTTCAGTCCAAATTAATTCTATTTTTAGTCAGTCGAACAATTCATCGAATATTGTACAGTTTTCTTGTTTGTTTGATTGTTTGTTTGTTTTTTTTTTTGTTTTTGTTTTTTTTTTGTTTTGTTTTTTTATTAGCTTTCCTTTCAAAAAAATCCCACATATTATTATTATGTTGAATAGCCGGGATTCAGGTCCTGTGAGGAGACA
>NC_088367.1:19191261-19196261 GCF_034508935.2 Berghia stephanieae
GGTAATCATAATAAAAGACTAAGAGAGAGAGAGAGAGAGAGAGAGAGAGAGAGAGAGAGAGAGAGAGTAGATAGGTACTCTTATTTCAAATAAATATTATATCAGTGAAAATAATTTGGCCAAGACGTGGGCTATGAAAACTGCTGGGTCTATAGATAGAATGCGCTTGGCCAAGGACGTCATCTGCATACTATCTATATTCTTTTCTTTTTTTTTTTTTTTTTCTTTTTCTTTCAGAGACACGGTAGATATGTGTGTAGATTAATGAATATCATGATATGAAAATATGAACATTTATATAGCGCATTTACAAAGGATTCAACATGCTCAATGAGCTTGACGATATTTCGTGTATTAATTTAACACTCTCGAGTTCACATGCATGGAAAATCGAACAAATTTGGTCAATTTTCAATGAGGGTGAACTCGAGAGAGAGAAAACGAATTGCTCTAAAAAGAGCGCTACACAAATTAAGCGCATAATTTATACCTATAATATATATATATATATATATATATATATATATATATATATATATATATATATATATATATAAATATATATATATACATATATATATATATATATATATATATATATATACTATATATATAATATATATATATATATATATATATATATATATATATATATATATAGGACATTATTAAGGATTACGCCGACTGAGGACGTGTAAAGAGACACAGAAACGAACGTTTCGGCCACAAAACATGTGAGTGACAATTTGTATTCTATATATATATATCAAAATATGGCTAACATAAGCAAACAAGCTTTAAAAACGAGTGATGTCCAATGCACACCATTTAATATAGATAGGTGATAATTCTAGATACGAGGCGTTAAAATGACTGTGAAGTCTCGCAATAAAGCGCCGGAAAAGTCTTAAAAAACGGACACACCAGCAACAAATTCAAATAATGATAATAATAATAGTAATAATAATAATAATAATAATAATAATAATAATAATAATAATAATAATAATAATAATAATAATAATAATAATAATAATAATAATAATAATGATAATAATAATGATGATGATGATGATGATGATGATGATGATGATGATGGTGATGATGATGATGATGATGATAGGTAATCATAATAAAAGACTAACAGTAATAATGATAACAATAATAATATTGATGATGATGATGATGATGATGATGATGATGATGATGATGATGATGATGATGATGATGATCATGAATATGGTGATGATCATGATAGGTTACTAAGAATGATATTACAATAATAATAATAATAATAATAATAATAATAATAATAATAATAATAATAATAATAATAATAATAATAATAATAATAATAATAATAATAATAATAATAATAATAATAATAATAACAATAATAACAATAGGCCTAATAATAATAATAATAATAATAATAATAATAATAATAATAATAATAATAATAATAATAATAATAATAATGATAAAAACAATAATTCTTTTCCTATTGATAACAACAAATTGTCTATTCCCCCCATACCAAATGATTTATGATGACATACATAGTGATACATGTCCTATTATCACACCCCAGCATTCAGGTATTTATCACTGGATGGAGGGAGCATGAACAAGCAGATCCGGAAAACTGAGTTCAGAGTTAATTTTAAAATGACCAAAAATGGAGAAATTTTAAACGGTTTGCTGGTTCCTCAACTCATCATTCTATTCTAAATTATATAATAACTCATGAATGTATAAACTCATGAATGTATAGAGAGTAAATTATACCTACTACAAATATTGAATATGACACTTATATTTATGTATTAGAAATTTAATTCTCTATATTATCAATAATTTGGTAACTGATGTTGTATACTAATTATAAAATTGATAAATTGTATCTATCTATGCATAAAACTTACACAGAGCATTTAAAGGTTTTCATAACTTATTAGCTCTTAAACGTTACGATATATTATATTAAATTCAAGTTGAATAAGACTATATTCTTCTCTCTGAATTCAATTGTCAGAATATTTTCTTCACTACAATGACAATATTATAATACCATTTGAGAATGTGAGTCACATATTATTATACATACTATGTTATTATCAAATGAATCATGATATAAATAAATGGATAACTGTACCATTATTTTCCAGATAAATTGATCCTTCTGTACGCGCTCAACTTTTTTTTCTTTTTCTTTTTTTTCCTCACGTTCAAGTAGTCTTTTCCATTTAAATGTAACAATCCAATCACGAAGGAAGCGAATTCAAGAAAACTTCAAAAACTTGATAAACCGAATTAAATCGATGATACAATCCGATATCTGTCGATGCTTAGAACCAGATAGAATAATAATTCCAAGTTGTGCATTCAAGAATAGTTATGATCTGTGTAACTAATAACAAAAACAATAGCTGGTTGACAATCTATTCATTATTAATTCACATCATATTATCTATTGATATCTTTATTAATTACAAGTTAATGTGATCGTGGGCTGTGTAGTTTGTAAACTTGACTGACTGTTAAAACGATTGTTTTGTTTTTTTTAATTCATCTAAATTCCATCCCGGAGATAAAAATATTGTAGAAAGCGTTTGAAGCTATCAATAGAGAATCCGTCGAACTATCAATAGCATCCAGAAACAACAAGAGGTAAAGCGTACTGAACGATGACCAAAATCTCTCACATTTCTCTCCCCCTCTCTCTCTCTCTCTCTCTCTTTCACTCACTCTCTTCGCCCCCTTTTTCTCTCTCCTTCTTTTCTTCTATTTCTCAATAAAAATCACGTCTATGAAATTTTCTTTCGCCACAACCACTACCATACCACCACACCACGATGACTGACTCTCCGTTGTTAGATACTTCTTCTACTACACTTGCATACCACCACCATCACATCACCACCGCCAACAACGCTGCCGCTTACGCTACGCTATGCTATGCTATGCGATCGCCACTACTAGTATCCAGTAGCAAAAAGTCTGGTGGAGTGTGCTACTACTTGCTATAACTATAACTACTACTACCGCCGCCGCCATCACATGCAACGAACGCGCCAACGCTATCAAAACTCCAAGTAGGAGCGGCACACAAATCACAGCGGCGGCGGGCGGCGGACGGCGGATTTTAGAAGAACGGTACACGACGATGTTGAATGTTGACGACCAGTTGCTTTGCTTTTGTCCGTGGATGTTGATGATGATGGTGATGGTGATGATTGTGACGCAGAGATAGATGCCACTGCTCTTGTACAAGTTTGTACAACAACCACTGCTCGCACAAATCAAAATCCGTTCGTTTCTAATAGCTTCTCATTATTAATATTATTATTTTTTCGATATCAATAGGTATTGTAATTTATTCCAAGAAGATTTCGATACCCTTCGATTCCAACACGGCACTCTCAATGTCGAACATGTGATACAAATCTCTAAATTTAATGCAATAATAAACAATGTGAATTTAATTACGAAAACAGATAAACTGGACGTTTCGGGTTTCCCCTTTATCAACAAAACATTTTCTTCGAGCTTCGAGCAGCAACAGCATTTACATTAAATTTAATGCATGGATTTAGAAATAAGATGATCCACAAAAGACTTGAATATCACAAATCCCTTCCCGAGACCACGTGATACGTGACATTAATGTGGCGGGACATGTGACAAAAACTAACAAACAAAAAAAGTCAGTGTCGACTCAATGGGGACGATATGAATTGTGGTCCACGTGCTCGGGTCATAGGTCACATGCCCCAATCTGTGTGCTCAAAATGACCTACATAATTAAAAATTATTTTAAAAAAAACAAAACCTTGAGCTTTTATATAGAACAATATCCACTAAACGTGTAGAGCGCTTTACAAAAGGGTTACTAGCTAGCAGCAACATTTAACATGTAGAACGAGACATGACGCCTGCTAGGCGGTATCAATTTTTTTTCTCTCGGACAGACCCCAACGCTGTTAACGGCCAGGTACTCACTTTACACCTGAGTATGGCGAGAGAATGTGAGTAAAGAGTCTTGTCCAAGGACTCAATTATGCACCGAGCGAGGCTCGAACCCAGGACCTTTCGATCCGAAAGCAAGTGTCATACCACAGGACCACATAGCCGCAACATTTCACAAAGGGTGCAAACAATTTAAAAGCCAACAGCAATACTTCACAATACGTATAGAAAGTATGCGCTTGGCTATGAAGCTCATAACATTGCCATCCGGAAGTATAACGGACCAACACACAAAACTGTGTGTATCCATGAGAGCATAATATAGTCGGGTTAATACAGTTCAGTGAGCATTAGTCATAAACGCGGATGGCAAAAAACAATAACAAAGACATGAGTGACGTCATCTATATGACAAGACATAACGCAGGAAAGTAAGTGTGAAGTAAAAAATTAAAAAAAATTGGTTACAATCTCAATGGAAGTGTAAAAAAACCAGTCTTCCAGAAGAGGACTTGTATAATTATTGATCTTCTGGTTTCAAGAGTGATGGCATCTTATTTTCTAGTCTAGATAATAATATAAGCTGGTCGTCAATAAAGATCATCCATCCTCGCTCTTTTACATCCTGTAATCTTAAGAATCTTCATTTATACATCCCGCTAATAAAATAGTTATGTACTAACGAAAGAGTGAAAATGAAGAGGCTTCGTATGGGAACAAAACAGACAATGGACGTTTCGGGTACAAACCCTTCGTCAGCACAACAATACGTGAAAATGGAGTTATTGTGCTGACGAAGGGTTTTTACCCGAAACGTCCACTGTCTGTTTTGTTCCCATACGAAGCCACGATCGCTGGCTTCAGGCAGCCCCTACCGTTTTCTAAAATAGTTATCTATGCCACTTTATGATTCAATGTGTAACCTATTCATTATGATTCCTCCGAAGGACTTTTTTACATACACACTTCCAAGGAGTTTGGAACCGGAAGACTAGAGGATGTGACGTCACGACTTCTCTGTCCTATTTTTC